>NW_005841840.1:568661-621450 GCF_000455745.1 Alligator sinensis | reverse complement strand
CTTTCCCTGAAAAGTTTATAGTCTAACTGCTCTGTTAGATCTTTAAGGTACCACCAATGTCATTGTTAAAATGGAGTAATGCTGCAGTAGCAGGCATTATGCTATGGCTTCCAGGCCCATAGGATGTGCTTGACTGAAACCATATTCATAAAATGGTTGAAGCATGCACTCCCTTTTGCCGCTGAAGGGGAACAGCACAACTCCCCCCTTTGTTGCTTGGGGTAGTTAGCAAGGCCCAACAGGAATACTCTTTTGTTCAAAGAAGTGTAAAAACTTGATGTGTGGTCAGTCCCCATTTGGGATAAAAAAAAAAAAAAGTTTTGTTGCCATTCCCATCTCTTGATCACTTAATGTAGCCATAGTTTTGCCCTAAGTTTGGATATAACAGGGTATGTGATAACATACAAAAAGGCAAAGGAATAGAAGGGAAGATACTGTGATAAATATGTTTGTATTTTCCTGACATATCTGTCATAAAAAGCATTAAGTATAAATATTGTATGTTTATTTTTATTTTTTCTTTCCTATTTTTAATCTCAGTTTTCTCTTTATTTATTCTCCTTCTGTTCATCCACAGCTACCCTTTTGTGTGTCTTCTCCCCTCAGTGTCTACCTATAACTAATTCAGCAGCATTAATGGGAGGGTTATACATGTATATCAAGGGAAGAATAAATCCTAGCATGCCTTCTACACTCTGCTTCCAATTTTGTATTGAAATCCATTGTAAATACCCTATATTAATTTAAAATCCTTCCTACCGGGAATAAGACCTTTGGAGAAAGAAAACTACCTCTCTAATAATATATGCCATATATACATAATACTGTTTGAGCTAAACTAGCAAGCAAGCTAATGAGGAAAAAATCAGAATTTTAAATTGCTTTCTATTTGTGCTGATTATTTAATCCTCCTTTCCCCCTAGACACATTAAAGAGCTGAACACATTGTCCTAATATGGTAGTAACATTATTAAATTTTACTAATTCTAAAAACAATATCTGTAGCAAAAAGCTGCCATCCCATCATTCCCAATCTTTCCCAGTAGATCTGTGTGCAGTTCTCCTCTATACTAAGTTTCAGTGTTACAAACAGTATACACAATAGTTAAATGATGATTTAAAAAAAAAAAAAGAGATGTGTTCTGAGATAAAAACTGAGTGTCAGGATTTTTTTAGTTTTTATGCCCGCTCTTTCACTGACTATGGTACTTTCCATTTCTGTAGTGCTTTCCATCTGTGGATCTCAAAGTGGATTATAAAGAGAATAGTGATTTATGCCTTGCTGCACCTCTGTTGTGATGGGTAAGCAATACTATTCCCATTTTACAGATGGAGAAATTGTGACACAGAGAGGCATAGTGATTTTTCTCACATTCACAAGGAAAGTTTCTAGCAGAGCCAGGAATTAGACCCCAGATCTCTTGATTTCCTGTTCTCTGCTTTAAGCATGAGCATCCTTCTTCCCATTTAACCTCTCTGACTCATATTACCCATCTGTAAAACAAGGATAATAATACAGGGTCAGAAAGATTGCTTTGCACATGGATTTCTGTGCAGATATCTATGGAAAATAATAAGATAAAGGGCTAGAGTTCCCTCACCCTAAGAATCTAGCAGTTTTCTATCACTTAGAACCCTTTTCAAATGGAAAACTTTAATTTTTGGTAACAGGGAAAACTGGGATGCATGAATCTCCTGAGCCCAAACATTGCAGGTCTTTATTCAGTGTTAAAAGTGAACTAATTGATTATCTTGTCTCAATTAAAATAATAATTAAACATATTACTGATAGGTGTGGGGAAAGGTAAAAGCTCAACCCAGTCTACCCCAAAATCCTTCTAATTGTTTAAGATATCTCTAAACACACAGATTTTGTTGTGCATCTTAGAGGATCAAAAGAATGTCACCAATTCCAGTTGACCCAACTTGTCATGTTGGTCTGCAGGGTTGTGAGGCTTCATTCTGTACATATTCTACAGGGCCCCAAACTAAAGGAAATGAACAACAGGAATGTTTTTTAGTTTTTATGCCAGCTCTTTCACTGACTATGGTACTTTTCAGTTCTGTAGTGCTTTCCATTTGTGGATCTCAAAGTGGATTATAAGGAGAATAGTGATTTATGCCTGTAGAGGTTTCTGGCTTCTGCAGTCCTACCCATAGCTTTCTCAATCTGGGACACTGTGAGCATGTCTACACAAGAAGTTTACTGCACAATAGACTAAATAGCTGTTCCGTAAACATTATACATCCACACATGCACCCCTGTTAGGCTGAAGTAAATTAATTTACTTTGCAGAAAGATAGTACTTGTAAATATTCTGCAGCAGTGTACATGAAAATACTGTCCTGTCTGGCTGGGGCATGAAGGTGCTTCAGTAAGCAGGCTGCATGCCAGGTAGCCCCATGCTGAAGCACCCTTGTGCAGAGTGTGTGCCAGCCCCTCTGCAGCATGTTGAGCCAGGGAGAGCAGCCCCAGGCTGGCAAGCTGACTCCCCAGGCTCCCTGCCAGCCAGGGTGTCTCTGCCCTGCTTCAATGTGCTGTGGTCCCAGGCTGACATTCAAACATGATGCCCAGGAGCAATAAACTCCAGAGCAAGAAGCCCTGGAGTTTATTCATGGGCTTTAATCGCATGTGTAGATGCACCCTGTAAAGATTGTTTTTACCAAGATATTATGAAAACCGTAAGAATTGGATGTTTATACAGAGCTTTAAAGAATAAAAGTAACACATATACACAAACTCACACACGTTGAGTGCTATTGTTGTAGGACCTTTATTTTTGTTAATATTAAAAGAAAGTTCAGAACTTAATAAACGAGGGCCATGGGTTTGTATGAGCTCCCATGGAATTTACTCAGTGCAGTACTGGGACCTGAGATCGTGAAGATTCTGACCTGTTATCAGAACTGCTTATGCATATTTTTTCTAAGAATATCTTCTTAGCTTTTTATCTATTTTCATTATGTTGGGCATTAAGGATATCTTTACAGTTACATTTTCAAAATGCAAAATATTTCCCATTGACTTCAGTTTTGATTTTGATATTCTTAGAAAAAATATGCATAAGCAGTTCTGATAACAGATCAGAATCTTCACAATCTCAGGTCCCAGTACTGCACTGAGTAAATTCCATGGGAGCTCATACAAACCCATGGCCCACTTTGGGGTACACATGGCGTATATGTCACATGTACCCCATACTTGTCAGTTTAGCCAGACTAGATTAGATGAACATACGATGTCTATGCTAGTACCCTTCCATGTAGATAATTTGTCTTCACTGTGATTTATACTTTACTAATTTATTAGTGAACATGCTCTAGGGGGACCTAATTTGTGTATTTATTTTAAATAGACTGAAAATTAGAGCTAAACACAAGTAATTTATAGCTGTAAAATCATCATAAGAGTTGGAAAAATTCCTTTTATTTTAATTGTTACAATTCATGCCCATGAATCTGTTGATATTTTATTCCTTTAAATCTGAATTTGCCAATTTGGAGTTTAGGATAAAGCCTGAATTTTATAATCAAACACTTCAAAAAAGTATTCCAGTTAAACAAGCCAGTTCCTTATCTCAGCTCCATCCGTGTGACTATCAGAATCCAAGCTAGGGTCTTCTCCGGCTGCTAGTATAAGTCATTTGTTACCTTTGCTCCCAATTACAGTTAAAGTAGCCAGTGTCTGGAGGTAATATATCTACCACAGCTGGTGTATTAGGATACAGGTTTGCTAATGCATTGACCTCCTTCACTTACGTAATACAAGTTCAATTTCCAACATGACAGTAAATGCTTGGATTTGAATTGTAGCGCTAATGCATCATTTTTTCATCTCTCTGTCAAACCAGAATAAAGGGTCAGTTGGTAATGAGGATAATGGTTCACTTTGAAAGGGAAGGAAAACTGTCTTCTGATTCTTTTGGAGAGTCTAGGTCTTGCTTCAAATAACAAGATGAACTAGAAAAAATAGGCTTGGAAATACCAGTAATATTGAACCTGCAAGTGTGACTCTTTGCCTCATTCATATACTGGTTTTCTAAAGGCATATTGGAATACTTGCTGTGATACTGGACAGGTAATAAAACAGCCTGTGAAGTGTGACTTTTTTTCCAGAATATCAACCGCAGAAAGACTTTTCTGAACAGTAAATCAACATTAAACTTTTTACTAAAATGGGAAATCCAAGCAACACCTTGTCACAAGTATCATTTCTTTACCCATTAAGAAATCCTTTAAAAAAATAATAGCATTAGAGAATTATTTTTTTTTTCTCAGAAATGTCTTTCTTTTTTCCCACAGCACGGAAAAGGATATGCTAGTCAATTCTACAGGACTTACCTGAAGCAGCATGATTTGCACAAAAGTCGACCAACAAAAAAGCATCAACTTTTCAACTTCATTGTCTTGGCCATCCAGTTCTGAGTAACTGAAGGATTTGTGTGCTGTTGGAGACATCATGGCCAACAACAGGACCTAATTGCTCTCAGCAGGCCTGAGAAATGAGTTGAAATGTATGGAACTGTAGAAACTTCAGAGGCAACTGTTCTTGCCTCTCTGATCAGTGTGTGCCTGTTTACAGCACTATATATCTTTCTCTCTCCAAAATGTCACTGAGCCCTTTAGATGTTTATATTCACCACAAGAAGCCAATCGTACAGATAAAAGAAATGTGCATTATAAATGCAATATCACTGTTTTAAACTTGACTGTTTTATATTATTTTTGTGTGATCAAGTGTTCCCCAAACTATTCCAACTTTACAAGAGAGATTGTGATCATGTTCTTTTCACCTGTGGGTCATAAAAATGTTGTTAATCTGCAGACCCACAAAATATCAAAGACATTCTGTAGTTTATACACCGTGTTGCAAAGTGTTTACTGTACTATTTCAAAGCTTCTAAATAAATATAAAATATATATATATTATATTATATTATATATAATTTTCTGAACAATGTGGTACAATTTAGTTGATTTTTAAATGGATTCATGCAGTCCACATCATGCATTAAAAGTGAGAAGGTAATTCAGGGTCCCTAAACTATCCTTGCTAAAATAAATAAATAAATAAATCTTTAGTAGTATTTCCCCAATTTTCGTATTTTGGTCAATCCTGTTTTTCTGGTCTTTGTTTTTGTTTTTTTAAAGATGTAAGCAGCAACATTTTGCTTAAAAGTTGTACTGAATTTTCAATGCCAAAGATGCAGCTGTCAGTTTTACCAGTATGAGCATTATGTACTATCAAAAGTATATATCAGTTTCCATTATTTTGATTATATTTCTAAAGTTTTTTAATTTGGTATCACATAACCTTTCATAAAGGGCCTTTTGCTCACCTGTATATGTTGTTAAAAAGAAGACTGGGTGTCTGTACATTTTGCAATGTAAGATATAATGTAACTGATAATAACTATTTTAAGGAAATCTTACCACTCATAATTCACACACATCTTTCTTTGATATAGTTTTGTGAAAACCTAAGCAAATATATATATCTTTTCATCATGGCTAGAAATGGTTTTTGATAAAACACAAACCACAAAGGCCTGGAGTATAAAAACCTTTTAACTTTTTAGTCATCCTTGTTCTTTTATATAAAAATTGTTTTGGAGTTAGGAACATGGCACATTCTCAGACTGACCTTTCTCTTACAGGAATAATAACCAATAGGCTACTGACTTCTTTGGGAACAGGACTGAGCTTTTCCATATTATCTGTATATTTTATAACAATTTTATGAATTGAAATATTGTCTCTTTTTTTTATAAAAAAATCAAAAAACAAGCCTTGAAAAGTAAAGTTTAAGTTTACCTTCATGTTCAGAAAGTGTAAAATCTAGACATTTTTTTTTCTGTTTTTACATACGCTACTGTACTGTGTTCTTTCTGATGTTTCCTAATTCTTGCCTCTCAAACACTGAAAAATAATGATAGAACACTGTCTGTATTATTAGCTGATATTGGAGTTTGGAGAAATACTTAGGGCATTTATACATGTGCTTGGGGGGAGGTGCATTTTAATTAGAGTGGCTCCAAGTGCTGCTCTAATTTAAAGTGCCCGAAGTGTCTTGTGTATCAGCATCCCCATGCTTAAAAATGGCAGTGGGGATGCTTTTCTCTAAAGCTCGTTTAACGAACTTTAGATAAAGCACCCAAACTGGCATTTTTGAATGTAAGGATGGTGATACACGAGACACTGGAGGCTGCTGGAGCATGGTAATTACCACAGTCCAGCAGCC
This sequence comes from Alligator sinensis, assembly GCF_000455745.1. Lineage (NCBI taxonomy): Eukaryota > Metazoa > Chordata > Crocodylia > Alligatoridae > Alligator > Alligator sinensis. Next base: position 615,209 of record NW_005841840.1, on the reverse strand, counting down.
TTAATTAATCGAGTCTGCTCTGATGCACTGTAATTACAACACATCAGAGCAGCAAGGCTCATATAAGGGCATATATAGGTGCCCTTAGGGCCTGATTCAGTATCCATCAAAGGAAATGGAAACCTTGCTTTATAAGACCTTGGAAACAGATTCTGGTAACTGCACCAATGTGACTACCTGTTGTAGCAGGAGTTAAGGATGACAGAATTTGGCCCACATATATATAAGGAATTGGGGCTTTTTTAAAATGGCAGTTGCTTTTAGATAGAAATCTGTAAATCATCTGTATGTAATTCACCCCACTATCAATCCAAACAAACCCTCACTACTGACAGTGGAAGTTCTGTGTACAGAACAGTACCTGGATTCAGCCCTGAAGTTGTTAATTTACTTCATTAATCTAACGAAATATACTTGTTAAACACTTTTAACACATTTCTAGATTATTTGTATGACTTCAGAAACATCTTGAGGTTCTTTTTAAAGTGTGTGTGTGTGTGTGTATATAATTATATATATATATATATATATATATATATATATATATATATATATATATATATATATATATATATATATATATAATTATATATATATATATATAATTATATATATGAATCACAAAAAGCACAGAAATAACTATTGAACAAATACAACAGTTAAATGTTTCTTTAGCTTTAGGTAATGGGACTTATAGTCACCTACTTGCCTTGTTAATTCTATGAAGAATGGGCTATTTTAGTAATGAAATGTGTGAAGTATATTTCATTTAAAGAAGTCTGTCAATTTGTTATTGCTGCTATTAATACAAGAAAGTAATTGCCCTTCCTGGAACTGGTATATATTGTAAATTAGGTTTGTTTTCCATGCTGGGAAGAAAAAAAAAAATCACATTTTTTTCTTTATTTTATAGATAATTAAAGTATTTTCATTTACTGAAACCCCTTTCACAATTTGCATACATTTACAAAAATCATATCTTAACAATTTAATTAATCTCCATAAAGGCATTTGTTTCATGGATTCTGTATATGGTGCACATTCTTCCATACATCCATTCTTTTAAGTACTCCACACACACACACACACACACACACACACACACACACACACACACACACACACACACACACACAAAATGGTTAGGGCTAGTATGTGTTTATGGCACTTGGGTGCATAATCTCGAAAATATTTGAAGCCTGACTCTTATTGATTGCAATGGGTGCCTAAACACATTTGACAGGGGAGTATGTTGTAGCCGTGTTGGTCTAAGGACATGCCTAAACACATTTGAGGATCTTAGCCTTAGTCCAGAAGAAGTGGCAGCATAAAGCCCTTTTGCCACTAAGATGTGTCATTCTCTTATGTTCCCATGTTCTACTTCAGAAGAAGCAAATTCATCACTGGGAGCATCTACATGAGATGCTAACTCTGCAGTAGCTTAATAAATAATGTGCAGTAGTGCATCACACATGGACAGTGCTAATATTCTACTGCGCAGTATTATTAGGCTACTATGCAATAGCATCACTAAAAAGGCACTTGCTGATGCTACTGCTCAGTAATTCTGGTTACTATGCATTTATTTAGTATTTGATTATACAAATACTAAATTAAATGAACAGTAACCACTGCACATTAATTAATGTGTAGACATGCCCACTTTGTACCAGTCAGCTACTACTGAAATCAATGCAAGTTCAGCATTCATTCACTTGAAATTCTTGTTAAGTACTTATCTGTATTTTGAGGAACTTAATCAAACATTATTTCTTTCCTTCCTCCGTCCCCATCCTGTTCCTTCCACAGGAACTTTGAACATGTTTTTGCACTCAGCTGAACATCAAGAGTTGGATCAACTCATTGGACGAAAACATCATTGGCATAATTTACAGGAGAAGGTTTTAAGTTTGATACTATGAAAACATTCAGACTGTCAGAAGAGTTAAACTGTGGAACAAGATCAGTAGGAAACATAGAATCCCCTTCACTGTAGGCTTTGAAGAACAGGTTAGACCACTTATTCTCAACCATGAGATCCTTTTAAGGGTGATGCTGGATGCCATTTGCACTGTTAGGTGTGCAAACAGCTACCCATTATTCCCAAGATAAGCTCAGAGATTTCAAATAGGAATCCATAGTGTCAAAAACGTTCTGACCTGTTGTGGTTTTCCTGAGCTCTTTGCAATAGAAAAGCTCCTTTCCTTGTTTTTCTAGAGTAAAAAAGAACAAAACTGTAAAATCTGTAAGTTGGCATTTTCCAAGGGGTGCCTTGTGTCTATAAAAGGTTGAAAACTACTGGGTTTGACAAACATTTGTCAACAATGCTCAATGTATACTCAATCATATCTCAGAACAAGGGTGTGGACTTCATATTTCTGCAAAATCTACATTTCTGTGATTCCTGTGTTTGCCCAGAAAAGGCTGTTTGGGGTTTGTAAGAGCTTGTCTTACCTGTGCAGTTGTGTTAGGGTTAGAAATCTATTCTTTAATTAGGGATCTGGTGCAGTTTTCAATTTGGGATTTGACAACAGTACAAGCTATCTCCATGTAAAACTCCCAGTGGAGTGAACTAGACTTCCTATGAAAAGACTAAAAGGACAAGAAAATAATATTAGTTATGTAAATCTTTTATTTTTAATGTATTAGATAAATATTAAAGAATTTTGAGTGGCTTGCCCATTCAATTTCTTCAGAACTTTTTTCTGATTGACTTTGTGATGGAATCTCAAAATGTAACAAACATTCCTTTTTTTAAAATAGTTCCTTTTTTTTAAAATCAGGTAGTTTAATATACAGTAGTAGTATTTTATTAAAGTGTATTTTCAAAGATAAAAATGAGTGTTTCCCTTAATATATTCCCATTTGACTTGAATAATAGGAAATAAAAAAGTTAATTTAAGTCTCTTGTTAAAATGCTTCCGAGTGGTATAAGAATAACAATATTGAATGACAGTATGCACTGAAATACACGTTTATCTGCTTGTAAAGTTTGAAACTCTTAAATAATAATGATTATGTATTTAGACAATTGCAACTAAAATCTGAGAAATTGCCAGTGAAATAATTCACCTACTGATAAATGCAAACATAATGACACAAGCGCAGATATCATGGTAGACAATAAGTTTATGTATTACAGAAGTTATGGTTTGTTCCATTATGGTTTACATTTAAAATGGGAATGAAGTCCCTTTTTATGTATTATACACACAAAGGGTATGTCTACATGAGACGCTACTGCACAGTAGCAATGAGCTACTTGTTCAGCTTGTTGCTACCGCACAGTAGCATTGGCAGGCACTAACTGTGATGTGATACTACTGTGCAGTAGCTCATTGCTACTGAGCAATAGCATCTGAAAAAAAAATGTGGGGATGCTACTGTGCAGTCATGCAGTACTTGCTTATGTAATGTTACTGCGCAGTAACATCCCCACACATTTTTTTCAGGTGCTACTGTGGAGTAGCAACAAGCTAAGCAAATACTAAATGCATAAGCAAGTACTAAATGACCGTGCAGTAACAATTGCACAGTCTGCCACTCGTGTGGCCAAATGCATATAAACATCAGAGTTGTGAGATATTACTTGGTCATACAAGAACAAGTCAAGATTTTGGCTCTTTCTTTCTTTCTCTCCTTCCTCTTTTTTCCCTTCTTTTCACTCTTTTGGCAATGCTTTATAATTTCTCAGGGGTTTAGGGCAGATGGATAGATAATCTTATGTCAGTAAATTTTTAGGGCTGTTTTGAAGCTTGCTATACATTTATATGATCTGTAGAAAGAAAACTGCTTAGAATCTACTATTGTTCCATATATTCAGGCCTCCAGTTTTTCTCACTAAGGGTGCGTCTACATGTGCTGATTTAAGACACTTAAACCTGATTTAAGACTCATTAAGGGTGCACATCTACATGTGTGTACCCTTAATGCACATTAAGCATGGTGATTTTGGGCTATTCACACCTAAATTTGATACCTGAAGAAGCAGGTGTCAAATTTAGGCACAAATAGTTAATGCGCTAAGGCTCATTAACACTATGTGTGTCAATTGACTTGTGACTAACTTTAGTCACATGTCAGTCCACACACTACATTAATGCACCTTAACGTGTGGATGTGCAGACACGTGCCTAAATCACCATTATGTGCATTAGGTAAATGCGCATTAAGTTTAGGCACGTGTAAAAGCACATATAGACACGCCCTAAGAGTGCTTCATAAGAGGCTCATAATGAGTAGCTTCTAGTCAGTTTATTCATTACTATTGGACTGCAGTTTATTGGTACCAGATTTCTATTCATAATGGAGTTTGATTATTTTTTTTAAATATGGTATGAGCAGGTCTGTAAGACTTAATTATGATATTACCACTAAGAGAAAATCCGAAACTGCAAGTTCAATCTGTTGCACTGATCCCCGCAACCATTAATTCAAAAGCTTCTTAAGAAGCTCTTCTATCTTATTTTCTCACTAATCTGTTTTAGTACAAATTGGATCAACATATGTGAGTACACCGACACACATATATACAATGAGAAATCTATTGTTGAGCATATGTGTCTTTGTAGATAATCCTTTATGTAAGAAATGGGCAAGAACAAACTTGGACAGCTTTCTTGAACTGAAATTGTTTTTAAATTTGAATTTGTTAATAAAGTTCATGCTATTATAGGTTGGCTGTAATGTCAGGAAAAATGAAAGCTATTTGGGTGTAATTCTCGAGAAAGCAAATATGTCATTTAAGAAGCTTCCTGTCAGAAGTGTTACATACAGATTTAAATGCTGGAAATCTTTCTTAGTGATGATGAACTGGACTGTGGTAAAGCTACAGATGCCATTTTCTGTACTTGGACTGAGGAATGTGCCATTTGTTTGTAAACTATTTATGTGCCATTTGTGTGTCAATCTGGTAAACCACAGAGCATCAATACTGACGCACTGGATTCAGGTGAAAGGTTTGCTATTCTTCCTGAAAATCAAGAATTGAAGGGAAAAATGGTAAATAACACACAAAATATTAAATGCTAGCATGCAATATGCAGAAATGTAATCAATCCCATTTGTAACAAAACACATTTCTGAACTCAAGCACTCAACAGCTGAAGATTCCAAAAGTGAAGTTTGCTCTGTTATAATAGCTCAACTGTATATTTCAATACCTCAGTTCTGATTTACATAAATGGCAAACTATAATAAAAAAAGCTAAAAAGGACTGACTTTAAATAGTATAGCAGAATGAAAGTACCCATACAGACCTTAACTTAGGGAAGTTCCAGACTCAAGGGACTGATCCTGCAACCTGAACATTTCATTAACATTAAACCTGGCTCTGTGCATTCAGCATCCAAGCTATTCCCACTGAAGGCAATGGCCGAAATAATATTGATGTCATAGAGATTTTCAGGTTCTTCATACTTTTTAACATGTATATCTTACAAGTTTCTCCAGAGAAGCTGTTATTATTTCAAGCCAAAAATGGGAAACCTAACTAACTGTTTTTTTAACTATAAGTGCATTTCAAATAGACAGGTATCACCAGGACTACGTGTACATGTATCTAAAGAAATATGCTCTTGTACATGCTCAGTATGCACTTTTCAGACGGTCCTATTTTAGATCATCCCAAAGATTCTGTCTCAAGGTAAAGCTAAGGCAGTAAAAAATATCTCCATGTTCAAAGCTTCAGTTTTTAAGCATTCCAGGTGCAGCTCTGTCTCAATTTAAGAAAAAGGGACTTTTTTTTAATGAAAAACGTGTACTAATCCTACATACAAAGAACACAAAAACAGTGAAGAGATTATGCTCAAACTAGAGCAAAAAATGAAGCTACAGAGAGAGAACAAGAATAATAAAATATATATTAGCTCAAATGATGAATGTTTTGTAAATTTTACAAATGATTATAATAGCAACTGTTCTTCAGCCTTAACCTCCATGAGTACAGCTAAGTGCATGCATCTTTAAGACACAAGTGGGTTCAAAACACATTATTAAGCACATTCACTTCATTTATGGCTCAATGGAAGAGTGATTTCAAAGTTATTCTGTGGCAACATTTGGTGTAAAAAAGGTTGAGAAACACTGCTTTAGTGCAAATGTGTCCACATACACACACGTACTGACACACACCCACAGACACATGCATAGAGCCATTTGTTCAAGTTATTCTAAGTTTCCATTTATGACTCAGTGTAAAAAAACCTAGCATCTGGCTGAGGGGAAACCTGCAGGCTAAATTATGCTCCGTAGTAATTCCATTTCCTTCAGTGGCATTACTTCTGATACATATTTATGTAGCTGAGAGCAGACTCTACCTAGAACAAATAATTTTATGGAGGTGATTATTATATGGAGGAAAAAAAATGATCACACTCTATTTTTACTTTTACTATTTTCATGAATGGCATTAATTTGTATTTAAATATTCTTTTATTCAACAACATAAATATCACAAGAAACAAAGAGTTCACTGTGACAGTAATGTGTTTGTTGTGGCTTAGTGTATCTGCAAAAAATTAAAAATGTAAGCAAGCATTCTTGCCCCTGAAATTAAGGATAAAGAGTGCCCTTAGAACTCAGAGACATTCAACTTTGTAAAAAGGCTTGATCTGATTTATATTTATGACTGTCAACAAAGGAAAGAGGAACTCTGAGAGAGAAGGTAGTTAATTAATACAGTCTAAAGAGATAATACAGCATATATTACAGTGATATTATAACCTCTCTCAGCCTCTAGAGAAGTAAGGCATCCAAAAAAAAAAATCCTGTTCTATTTGGTTTATATGATGTAAATAAAACAAAGTGTAGTGGATATTAAAACAGCAGTGCCAGGTTAAAAATCAAATTAGTTACAGATTTTCTTACGTTGGTTATTCCTATCACCTCAGATCATTAGCTTTTTACAGTGTTAACAATCTAATTTACTTTTCACCATGAATGCTGAATATTTACTTTTTGCTTTTCTGTCGCTGAGGAGGGTTAAAAATACAGCAGTTTAATTTGTCCTCTGTTTCTAGTAATATAATTACAGAAGTAGTAGGAACAGCATTTATGCTGTGGAAATGTACATTAGGGTTGTCTTATATTTTTATTATATCCTTGTTTTCAGTTTTTTATGAATTTAACCATCTTGGACACAAGCTTCTATGCTTGCTCAGCGCTGAAAATATTTCACTTTTTCCAAAAAAAACAATGGTATTGAAAAGAATGTGCAATTTGCTGTGTAAGAAAAAGAAGTGCATCACATCCTCAAAGTTAGCAAACCAACTTGACACGTGTACTACCACACTAAGGTGATTATGCTACTTCTGGTTCAGCAATTAGTGCTTATAGAACGAGCATGCATTATGAGAATGAGCATATCATAGGATTAGGCATCCTCCAGGGTTGGGCAGAAGCTAAGCAGGAGTTTTAAAGATTGCAAGGCTTTTAACTTTGGCATGCAGGAGATGCATTCCTTGAGCCATTGTGCAAACAAACAATAGGAGATACAGGAGATATGTTACCTTAGAAGCTATCGTAGAAATCCATGTGCTGGTCTATGCAATTTATAAAATGGGCCACTCCCGTATGTGCAGCTCCTTGGTTTACTGTGTTATATATCTCCCTCAGACTCCCTCACAGTCTACTGTTGTGACGAGCTAGCACAGTCATTGTGTATGTTTACATGATATAATAACACAGTACTATGGAAAGATGCCCAAGCTAGCTTGTTACCAGACGGTCTAATTAGTCTGGGCAGAGCATTACACTGACAGCTGTCCTGCTTCTTATACCTAACCTAGTTCTGCATGGTACTACACTGTGTTGTGTAAATATATTCTTGCAGTTTGGTTTTCAGAAGTACCAAGCATTCACAACGTAAGCCAATGAAATGCTCAGAAGCACAAGAACTTGGGAAAATCAGGCACTGCCTGTGTCAAATTGATTCCCTTATCACTGAGACATCAAAAGTCAATGGATGTGTAAATGTTGGCCTTAGTCTTCCTGTGTCTTGATTTCTTTTCTGTTACATAGGGATAATAATATTTCCTTGCCTCATTAACATTTGGAAGCCATTCAGATATTGTGGTGGGCTTCATAACAAAAGTCGAAGAAGAATTTGGAAAGGCATACCACAGCAAAGCATATCAGTTACAAAGGTATAACAACACATGTTAAATGATGAGGATAAAAATGTAGATTACATATTTCCCTATCCATCCTGTATTGTAAGATAGGGTTTGGGGTTTTGAAAAAAATAGTCCATATGCATATTGGTCAGTGTAGTATTTCACTTTGTGTTCCTAAATGACAGCTTTCTAGCTGTATAAGCTATGATTTTGGCACTTATGCACAGGTTGCATATCTAGTATCTATTATCACTACACTTTGAATACGTAAGCATGAGTACATAGACTGAGCATTCACAATAGGCTATATGCTGGCCTGGCATGGACATGGCTATCTAAGCATGCCCATTCTGGATGTGCATGTACATCTAAGTCCCAAGAATACAGCTGGCTAGAAACTCACAATAGGTGTTAGGCAAAGGAGGAGTGCCCTTCCCCAGCGTCTTAGCCCCAAAAGCGAAATGGTTAAGGGATTTACATTCACCCAAGTACACATATATAGCACCACATCTCTGCCCACCCATCTTTTGCCCAGGAAACTGGAGACCCACATCTCTCTGACTTCTCAGAACAGCACTCTAACTGACATGCCCCAGGTAATTCATTCTCTAGTCCTTTCTTCACAGCTTCTTTTCCTCTATTGAAACTGGCTTCTTGGGTAGCCAAGCCATGTGAGGCCAAAAGGATAAGGGCAAGCTGGAGAGTAGTTGGTTGGCTCAGTGGGATGACTTTGGTGCAAAACAAGAGCATATCCTAGGTTCTAGTCTAGACTTGCTTTCTAATGAGAGACAAACTTTCTGACTGTACTCTTCTTTATCCATTTTATCCAAAGACTATTAAATTCAAGGAGCAGTGATTCAACTTCAAAGAAGTTCCAGAAAAGATTGGATAGAAGGTTTTCCTCCCCATGACTTTTGGGACTTGCATTCAGGTACACATGTATGTGCCTGGACAATTCACTGTTCATGCACAGTCTATATGCATATATTTATTCATGCCAAGAAGTAGGGCCAAAATTGCTCACATCACTAGAAACCTGCCATTTAGGTGCATGAAAGAAAATATAATTCACCCATAATGAAAACTTTAGCATAATCCACATACACAAGGGGGAAAATATACGGGTTCAGGCAAATTGAATTCTGTCATTTCCTAATATTAAGAGCATTAATGAGTAGAGTTTTGAAAACCTCATTTTGTCTTAAACGAAACATTCCATTTGGCCCGAAAAGAACATTTTATTCTTAGCTACATGTAAGAAAATGAAAGGAAATGAACAGCTAGATTATCAAGATGTTGAAAGATGAAAGGACAGCTTCCTATTTCAGTTTCCTTGCCCAAAAGGTACTTAGTGAGCATGTCTACATGTGCCCCTCTCATGGTACAGTTGTTACTGAACCATCATTTAGTACTTGCTTTAGGAAATACTAAGTGATGGAGCAGTAATGGCCATTACTTTGCTGTCCTGGTGGCATAGTTATTTTTAGCAGCTACATCACTGTAGCGGCATGCTATAACAAGGTAGTGTGTCACTACGATGATGTACTTTTGGCATCCAGTGCTATATCACCATAGCAACAAACTATGTCACCATAGGCTGGGCTAATCCATTTTAGATCAGTGAACTGATGCCAATGTTAAATTAGTTCTCCTCTGATTAGGCATGCCATTTTTAGGATGACCTAAGCCCTGAAAACACTTGCAGAGCCAGCCATTTATATTGCCCTAAGCTCAGTCAGGGAGATCTAAATGTAATGCTTATACATACTCCAAGGCTGTCCAGCTGGTAGCTTGCAGGCCACCAGTTGGCTTGTGGGCTCCCACCCAGCCACCACTTCTCCCACCGCTCCTGCTCCAGCTATTCCTGCTCCTGGGGTCCCCAGAATCCCGATCCCTCCTCTGCATCATGCTTCCTACCCCCACTTGTGGGGGTCTGGGGAGCCTGCAGCCCTTATGGGGGGTGGGGTACCAGTCTGACCAAAGAGCAGGTGTGGGGGATCATGCTGCCCATTCCAGGTTCACATGCCAGGGGGGCCCAGTGGCCCATACAGGCTGTGACCCATGGCCACTCAGAAGTTGGCAAACCCTGGACTAAACTATGGAATCCCTTCATCTAATGCCTGCTACTCGTGGATTTTTTTCCCAGTTGCAGTTTGGAATATACACTCTCCCAGGTACACATGTATAACACACATCCCTGTCCACTCAGAGCAGAGCCTACTGAACACATAGCCATTTGTGTGTTTGCTTTGCACATGAGATAAGACTTCAAACAACATTTATGTGGTTGGGTAGATGCCATTGGGACAGCAGAGGGAATCAAGAAGTGTCCCCCTTTTGGTTCAGTTGTTAGGAACCTCACTGAGGATGTAGGATGTCTGAGTTCAATTCCCTCTTTTTCCTGAGGTCACCGAACCCCCATCTCCCATTAAAGTGCCCTAAGCACCAAGCTATATGGCATTCTCTGTATGGAATATTCCATGTTGCATAAATAATGAAATATATACCAGAAGAGAGTCTGAAAGGCACGCACCCTTCTATGGCCACAGTGACTAACACATAGTCATTCTCAGTCTCCAGGCCAATGAATATTTATGTATGTTATACAAAGTGGAAGATCTCAGGAAATATGAAGAAGTCGCATGTTAGAATAGCCATGATAGTGAGAACACTCTGCTGGGCAGTAGAAAATGTGGTTCATATTCTCTCAGACAGGGGATGGGGTAGAGCTCACATCTCCCACCTGAGTGAATTTACTAACCACTGGGCTTCTGAATAAAAAAAAGGACCCCAAGACCAGTTTAGCCTTGGAAAACGTTTAAAAAAAATGTTCAGCAAATTCACATGAAAGCTGAATAGTTCCTATTCTTGCACTAGTTGCAATGCTTGTGTCTACATGTCAGGATATTCCATTGATAAAAAACACAATGCATTATGGGTAGATATCCCAGAATCCCTCAAATTACCTTAAAGGAAATTTTCACAAAGTACTGTGATATACCCACTGGTGTTTAAAGGAACTATACCCATGATGTAAAAAGATGCTGATTGTCACATTTCTTGATCCATATGCTATCTTATTCCAGTCTGGCTGTGTCCAAGCACCAGAATGAGAACTATTTTCCTGTTGAAAAAATAAGGAGCAATTGTAATATGGATGGTTGTCATGAAGGTCTGGCAGGTAATTCAGTGGTTCTTGTTTCACAAGTTGATCAGGCTTAGAAAATATGATGTAAAGAAAATAAAAATAAAATAAAATAAAATAAGACTCATGAGCAGCTCGGTTCCTTGATGGTGCTGTTAAGACAGGGCTCAAAGCAATTCTGTGCCAGTCTCTTTCTATTTCAGAGAAGAGCTACTTCCTGAAGGTCTCTAAGTCTTAGAGGACTCACTGGGTCTACGAGATAGTTAATACCTAACAGATATTAGTCATGTCATTAAATGTAATAATAAAATGTGTTCAGATACTATTGTGATTAGGCCAGTATAAGAATCTAATTTGAATAGTATGCATCACTGGGGCTGATTTACTCATATTAACACTGGCTGATTATCAAAAAAAATCCATGAGTTCAGGTTTTCACAAAGTCTGGATTATTTGAAAGGTTCCAGAATAATAATCTTTCCACAAATAGTCCAGTTGAGGTCAGTGGGATATCTGTCTCATTTACTGTTTCAGGAGACTGTTTCTTTGTTTGCAGATTTTATACATTGGTAAAATGAGCCCGTGGGACATACAGGGCATGTTTACACATGCTGATTTAAGGTGTGTGCCCTTAATGCGCCTTAAAAATGGTGATTTAAGGCTATTTGTACCTAAATTTGATTACAGCAAAAGCTGCAGAAGCAGGTTTCAAATTTAGATACGAATAGCTAAAATGCCTTAATGGATGTGTAGATGCGCTAAGGTGCATTAATGCTGTGCATCTCAACTGACTTGGGACTAACTCTAGTCTCAAGTCAATCTGCACACCCAGTTCATATGCCTTAGCACATGCACGTGTGGATGAGTGCCTAAATCGCCTTAATGCACATTAGGCAAATGCACATTAAGTTTAGGCACACATAAAAGCACATGTAGACATGCCCACGGAGTCTGACATACAAGATTCAGCAGGCTCACTCTTTTGCTCGCTGTCTCCCCAACCCCCTTCTTCACTTCCCCCCGCAATGTATCCATGCTTTGGTGATGCAGAACAGTCAATATAACTATCATCCATTTCTATGCCAGTTGTACTCAATGTCCATTGGATATGTTTACTGTATAATGCTGCAAAAACAAGGGTCACAGCAACAAGATCAATTAGCTACAGTTAGAATAAAACATGTACATTGAATATAATTAATTATTTCTGTTACCATGCTGCTTATAAATCCCAGTCATAGACCAGGATCTTTTTATACTATGTATTGTACAAACATAGAATCTGTCTACAAGAATTTACAATATAAGATGAAAGCCAATAGATGGATGAAAATATAACAACAGGGGCATATAAGTTAAAAATGGGACAATATGGGTTAACATGATAGGCAGCCACCAGCAGCCAAACTGTTGTTAGGCTTTCTACTGATTTGGAAGGAGGATAATGACTTATCTTTACATATGCTTAGAGGAAGCAGTGGTTTCATTGACACAGTATTTTAAATGACAAATTCATGAGCACTTGTAAGCATTTTTTTTTTTTTGCCTTAGAATTTAAAAAGGAATTTTATACTTATATAATTTTACTTTATGGATGTCATGCATTAGCAAAAAGCTGTAGTATTTGGTATGAAAACACTGCAGGGTAATAGTTATTCCAAATAAAAAAGCAAAAAAACCCTGTGTTCACATGAACACTAGTATTATTCAACATCCTTTGGGCTTTTCTTTTTCAGTTTTGTTTTATTCTTCTAAAAAACAAATGCAAACAAGGAAACAAGCAAACAAACAAGCAAACCCCTGTATTATGCATTTGCTTAATTGGTCTGAGAGTTTCTCTTTAAACAAATAGTATGAAATAATAGCAGAAGAGAAATGGAAACAGTCTTTATATGGAAATACAGTCAATTATAGAACTTTTCTAGAAATGCTAGCTTCAGTTTAAATTTCTTGCCTGGGCAAAATCCTAACCATATGATGCAAGGCCATTTTCTCAGCTCATGTAAATCAGTGTATTTCTCATATCTACTAGATGAGAATCTTGCCCTATGAGGTCCATTGAAAGGAGACTAATTTGGCCAAATAGTGAAAACAATCGCAATCGCTATGGAACTTAATTTTTATAGTCAAGTAGCCATATGTAAATAAATAAATGATGAAAATAGACTGAAGATAGAAGGTGAGATTCTATGTTGTGACTGTAAATTGCACTGTGCAGAACTCATATTCCAGCAGGAGAAGGAGCTAAAAGAGTGTTAAGAAACATTTGTTTTTGGCCTTCTCTGTGACCTGTAGTGTAGGGTTACCATACGACTGGGTTTTCCTTTTTTTCCATGTCCTTTTTTTTTGGATCCTCTGTCCAGGCAGGTTTTTGAAATGCAAGCAAATGTCTGGGATTTTGCTCTGCCTCTGCTTTTTTCCTAGCACTTCAGGTTTGCCCAAACAAGGAGCTGCTTGGGGCTGGGAGAAGCTGGGGAAAATGATTGGAGGCTGGGGCATCACATGCTCTGTGTGCACTGGCCCCAGCAGCTGCAGGCAGATAAGAGAGAGAAAGAGAGAGAGTGAGCTGTGTGGACAGAAGGGCTAGAGGGGACAGGAGGCTGAGGGCCAGGAGTGAGGGGCACCAGCAGGGTTGGGGGGGCAGGGGGCTATGAGTCAGGAATGAGGGGTATCAGCAAGGACAGGGGGGCTGCGGGTTGGGAGTGAGGAGCATCATGGTCTGGGAGGGGCGGGGTAGAGTGGGTCAGGAGTGAGAGGCAGCAGCAGGGCTGGGGGGGCTATGGCTTATCCCCCCACCCCCAGATGTCCTCTTTTTTGAAACTGGAAATATGGTAACCCAGGTAGTGTAAATGGTATAAAGCAGTGAGCAACCTTTCTTGAGTGCACTATGGGCTATGGTGTTCCCTGTTAAAGCTTCTCCTAATTACAGATTTGTCCACTGAATAACTTCGTAAACCAGTGAGGGGATGTTGGAATTTGGCGTTCTCTGGTGCTGTGCAGGAGGAATTATCCCCTGGGTCTTCTGGGAGCTTTTAATATTCCTGGACATTACATTTGTGCTTGAGAGCTCTTTTAACTGGCATATGGGACTGGAATTGGGGGATGAAAAACTCAACCAAAAGAACAAATACTCTAATGGTCTGGGGGACTTTAACTGTCATGGATGATCTAAGGAGGCAAACGCAAGGTAAGGAGATCTTCTAATGACATAAAATTTCTTTCGTGCCTCCTACACCAACCTTTCCTTTCTCTACCAATCTAGCAGGTGTGACAAAGGATAAGGGGAAATGACTGGAGTTTATTTGTGTCTCACTGATTCCTGTCTCTTGGGGCCACTGGAAGTTGTAATATTTCAGAACATTCCTCCAGCACTCCTCAAATATCAACAGAGAAGATCAAGCATCAAAGAAACACAAAGGTCACTTTGCATCACTCCAAACATCTGCTATGAACTCCTTGTTCATTAAATGGGCACTAGGTGCAATAAGTACAGGCATACATGAATAAGAACTAACAATTAACATTATCCATGGAGCTACAGGCAAGTCTCTGCAGCCCCTTGGTTTCTCTAACTAGCTTAGCTAAAGTACCATCTCCTAATTTGCAACCTGTAGTCTATGTAAGGAAGTATCTCCAAACAACAGCCTCTAGCACTGAGAATCTGGCCCGAAGTCTGTATTTAAGAAAGAAAAAATATTAATCCCTTCATGATTTCTTAGAAAAGAGAATAAAAAGTGTTAATCACAAAAAAGTATTTTCCTGTAGAAAATATAACCCATTATTGAATACAGTATAAAAAGAATGGAAAACAACAGCTCCATAGCAGAAGCTCTGTCAACTGTTATCTTGGAACTTGTACCAGGAAGTCTTACATATCCCCAGAAAAGCAATCTGAGGTCTATGGATGAAAAATGTTCTATTAAAGTCACGAGTAACTAATCCAATTGTTTGTGTATAGTCCTCTAAGATCTCTTACAAATATTATAATAAACAAACTGATGAAGTGGCTTGCCTTGGGATTGAAGTCTATGCACAAGGGTTTCACCTTACTGCCCTTTTACTTGAAGCACTCAGTTCTCTTCCCGTGTGCCTATCTTTGGGGTGAACTGGTTTAGAGCTGCACAGAGGCCGCAGCTACATGAGACATTGATTGCACAGTAGTATTTGGCTACTACGTAGTAGTATCAGAAAAAGGCATTTGTTGGTGTTACTGCGCAGTAACGGGTTACTGTGCATTCACTTAGTACTTGTTTATACAAGTACTATATAAGTGCACAGTAGCATCTTGTGTAGACATGTCCAGAGTAAAGAGTTTTTGTGGCAACTAAATCTGGTCTTAGTACTGGCCTGTGAAAAGATCACTCATAACCAACAGCCCAAGAAACCTGCTAAACGTTGGCTTGATTTACTAGTACTTGCTGAATACATTTTAGCTATATTTATTTTAAAGCATTTCATATGTCTACAATGCCTGATTTTAATATGTGATGAGTGCTCACAGGTGCCATCCAGGTCAAGGGGAACCAGAGATATGTAGTAACTCTGAAAAGCTGACTATTACATGTTTTAATATAATTAAAAAAAATGTTAGACCCTGCCTCTGCCACAACACTCCCAGTCTCCTGATCTCAGGGTGGATTGTTCAGCAATGCAATCATTCTTTTTTAAGCAATGCAGGATTAGTTTGCAAGTATCTACTAAGAGATTTAGTTTGAGGTGTTTCCCCCCTTTTAACTGTTAGTTTATTCAACCCATACTGAGAACTGTTTTCCAGATGGAAACTTTTTCAGGAAGCAAAAGGTGCTGAATCTCCTTTATTTGTAGATGGGGCCCCTTTCAACTGCCACAGTCCCACCTGCTGCATCTGTTAGCACTTCACTAGAAAACATCTTTCCTTGACTGCCTGCCACTCTTCAAGAGAGCTTCCTCCTTTTTGTTCATAATCTGTGCATAACATTGTTCTCCTACTGCTAGATAGATCACTTCCCCTAGAATTCGCAATCTTTAATAAACACATCATCGACAAAACGCTTTCATCTATTCATTAGAGTTTGTAACACCTCTAGAAATGATTTCTCTCTTCTACATATTTTGCATAAACTTGTCAGCAAATCTGTTTACATCATTCTCAAGGAACTAGAGTTTTTTCCCCTTTGTTCTTTTCCCAGTTCAATAACTATTTAGCAGATGAGCTACAGTCTTTGGCATGATTTTTTTTAACTATTCACCATGATTATAGAATTGATTTTATGTATGTCCCATATTCAGAGAATCAGCCCTAAGAACTAGGGCTATGCAAGGCTTCGGATCGCACTTCGGATCTGCTTCAGCATCCAAAGCAGCATGTCCAGAGTGAAGTGCGGGCTCAGTTAAGATGTCCGAAGCGGTTCATAGCTTCCAAACCTCTTCAGAAATTCTTCAGATGCTTCGTAGCTTTGGACACTGAAAGTGAAAGTTAGAAGAGGGAGGAGAAGTGGGGGAGGGAGGGAGAGTGGAGGGTGGGGGGGAAGACAGTGATGGCCAGTGAGAAGGATTTCTCTGCCTTTTCAAT
Source organism: Alligator sinensis (assembly GCF_000455745.1). Lineage (NCBI taxonomy): Eukaryota > Metazoa > Chordata > Crocodylia > Alligatoridae > Alligator > Alligator sinensis. The sequence goes on along the minus strand of NW_005841840.1, from coordinate 598,399 downwards.
GACAGCGTCTGCGGGGAGGAACCTAGAAACAGCATAAAAGCATCTGTTTGGAGGTGTGCTGTGCCTTTTCCTAGCTTGTTCCCTCTCAGGAACTGCATGAGAAAGGAACCCTCAGACTCAAGCATTTCAGATTGCTTGCTCTACTCAGTAGTTGAACTTGCCTGCTCCTTTTTGTTGTTACAAAGGATTGGGTAGAATTTAGCTTATCTTAGCTTAGCTATTCAGTTACTATTACTATTACTATTCAATTCATTTCTTTGAATTTATATTTGCTCTTTTTTTTTTTTTTTTTGCAAACTTTGAAAAAAGAAAGCTGTGTTTTCCCTCCCAGCATGATCCATCACTGTTCAGAGAGGCATACAAATTGCACACACATACACAATATAAAGAAGAAAAATCAGATATTCATAGGAGAAGAAAACAGACAGACAGACAGTACATAATTTTTATATAACTCTTAACACTGAAGTGAACAATCAAAGAAGAGTTCAGTGCATGCATGCAACAGAGGGAATAAAACACACAATACAAAAAGTATTGACATAAACACAAAGACATTTTGCAGCTCAGGAAAGATAAATATGAAGCATGCTGGAAAGGCAGGTGCCAGGTCTTCTGGCAGGGGAGGGAGAGGGGGTAGGGCGAGAGCTAGAGCTGCAAGCCCCACCACCCCCAAACACAGCCATGACATCAGTGCTGCCAGTGGAAGCAAGGAGGTGGGAGCAGTGTCTGCACCTCACATCCCTGCACCTGCACCAGCTCCACTCAGTCCAGAAGCAGGCACCAGCAGTGGAATCACTGTCTCCTTCCCCCCAATTTCAGCTCTCAGCGTGAGCCTCCCACTGCCAGAGGAGGAGCTGGAGCTGGAAGTAGGGACACTGAGCACACTGGCTCAAACAATTCTGGGGACTGAGGGGGAATCAGAGTTTGTGCTCCACACCCCTCAAGTTTCCTCTAGACCCAGGTCTCCTCCAGAAAGCAGAATCTTGGAGGAGGCTGAGGTTGTGGAGGCAAGTGGCTCAGCTGAGGCAGCTCCTCCTGCTGTTGAGCCTCACCCTGTTGATCCTCACCCTCAACCCAGAAGTGGGGGAGTATTGTAGTATGGGAGCATTTTGAGCTGGCAGATGATCCCAGGTTTGCCATCTGACAGCACTGCCGAAGGCACACGAGCCATGATAAGGTTGTGAGACACTTTTCCACCATGGCGATGCTGCTGCATCTGAGGAGGCACCACCCCCTTTCCTTTCTTCCTGCTCAGCCCGGCACCAGAGTGAGTGTGCTGAAAGGGAAGTCCCCTGCTCACTCCAAAGCCCCCTTCCCCCCAAAGCAGAGGCAGGCCACCCTAGACCAGTGGGGGAAAGGTGGACAGAGAGGAGTGCATGTTCCCAAGGTGAGCAAAATCACCCAGAGCATTGATTATCCAATGCAATGCTAGCTCTGGATAGCCAGCCCTTCTCCCTAGTTGAGTGGCCAGGGTTCAGGTGGTTCGTAGCACCTCTGGCCCCATTTTACAAAGTGCCCGCACACACTACCTTTAGTAGGGCGGTGGTGCCCTCCCTGTATGAGGCATGCAGGGAGTACTTGAGGGAGGAGATGCACAAGGTAGGGCTGCAGGTAGCCTTGCACTTCACCTCTGACATCTGGAACAGCCAGGGTGGCGATCATGCCTACTTTTCCCTCACAGGGCACTTGTGCAATCAGTCAGGCTGTCAGTGGGCTGTACTGCAAGATGAGGCACTGGATGAGTCCCACACGGCAAGGGAGATCATGGGGGCCACGAACTGCATGGTGCAGGGGCGGCTTGTTAAGCAGGCCAAGTTCACCCATGGGTTCATGGTCACTGACAACGGGGCCAATATGGTGAAGGCTGTCTGTGATGCCAACTTTGTTGGCATCTGCTATGTAGAGCAAAGGCTGCACCTAATAGTGAGTGATGCCTTGGAGGGGGAAAGGGCTGCTGGTGGTGGTCCCTGCTGAGCTCATTTCCCTTCCAGGAGAAACTTGGAGGTATGGGATTGGGCCTATGGGGAAGGAGGAGGCCCCAGGTCTTGGGCATGACCACTAAAACTGCACCCTGCCAGGGTAGGGAGGCCTGATGGGACTGCTGGTGGCGCGGCAGCCCCATAAATGCCAGGACCAATGATCCCCTGGTGAAAGGTGGGGAGGAGGCGCCATAACCTCCAGCTAATGCATGCACACACAAAGTCCTGGCTGGGGAATGCCCAGTCCTGTCACATCTTTGACAGGCCTGGCTGGTTACAGTGCAGTTGTGAGGCTCCCGGTGAGCTCAGCTTAGCTGCCCGGGATGCCAGCTTTAGGGTTGAACACCCCTTTGTCATGCTGAGGAAATACCTGCTCAGTCTTGTCCTGGATGGAAGGAATAGTAAAGAAGACAGAGGCTGGCCTGGCCTGCAATGCAGGGAAGAAAGCCAGTCACTGGAATTGGAAATGGAGACATCAGGGGGTGAGGGACAGGCGGGAGTTGGGGGTAGGGGGGAAAGGAGGATGTAGCAGTGCAGGTAAAAGTGCAGAGGTGCCTGGGGTGTCAGATGTCCAGCAGGTCGCAGTGTGCCAGAACTCCACTATCTATATTGAGTCCATGAGTTTCTGTACCTACTACCTAGGAGGCTGATGAAGTGCAGTTCATAGGCCCAGCTCTGAAAAGTGGTTTGCATTGTAATTTTTTCCCTCTCAGAATCAGGCCTGAGAGACTGGAGGCAGAGTGTTTTTTTGGTGAGGAATGTGCCCTCACGGGTAGTCGGGTTTTGTTGTCTTTGATAGATTCTGGTGTGCAGTTTGTGGGAGTACTGGAGATAGTTGGCAGGTTTTGTGTTTTTAGCTGTAGGAAGTTGGCGTCAGTTCTGATGATGAGGTTAGGTGCTTGTTTGAATGTACAAACCACTGTGACTATCACATGATTTGCTGCACAGCAAAGCAGAGGCAGAAAAATGTCTTGGGAAGTGGATGAGGTAGAATCCCTCAGCCAGAAGGGGGAATTGACTCTAGGGGTGCAGACAGTAGTGTAGCTCCCAGCTGTAACTCAGAGCGATTTTTGCAAACCATTCTGAATTACAGTGTTACCACAGACCAAACAGAAGTTCACTGTTGCTTCCAGAGGAGTGATTTCAGAACAATTTTCAGAACAGGTTCCCATAGCAGTGGCCACGGCTCTCTGCCTGTGCTTGCTGTTTTCAGAATGGGAGGGGGAAAGGCAGCAGAGAGAGGCATTCTTGGGACTTCAGCTGGTGCTGAAGGGTGGGGTAGGTGAATTGGAGCCCCCGCTCCACCTCAGGGGAGCTGCAATACACCCATCCCACCCCCCAGGGAAGGCTGAAAAACCCCACAGACTGAACTCCCTCTACTCCCTTTCCCTGTTTCCATTCTGAAAATAGCTACAGGCTGAGAGCTCTGCAGACAGTAGTTACAAAAGACACTACATTTTGTAACATCTTTATCGGATACCTCATGCAATGAGGGGTCAGATTTTCACCCAATCAGCATTTTTTAAGCTGTTTGCAACCATGTACTTGTGTTTGGTCACAGCTATAGACTGTTTTCTGTGGTCAGATCAGGCAAAAATTATCACTTGTGTCTACACCCTAGGGGTCTCCCATTTCTAGAACAGATGTTCTAATTGCTAGGCTATTATATAGCCACTACCACCATGGTGCTGTAAAGGAAGATGTATACAAATGTATTTTCTAAGAGGCTCAGCCATATCAGTGTGTATACCCTGAGAATGTCTACTAGACTGGGCCTCTCAGGAGACAGATGAGAGCCTGAAGCCACGTTTCTATAGCAATAGCCACAGCTCTCTGCCTGTGCTTGCTGTTTTCAGAATGGGAGGGGGAAAGGCAGCAGAGAGAGGCATTCTTGGGACTTCAGCTGGTGCTGAAGGGTGGGGTAGGTGAATTGGAGCCCCCGCTCCACCTCAGGGGAGCTGCAATACACCCATCCCACCCCCCAGGGAAGGCTGAAAAACCCCACAGACTGAACTCCCTCTACTCCCTTTCCCTGTTTCCATTCTGAAAATAGCTACAGGCTGAGAGCTCTGCAGACAGTAGTTACAAAAGACACTACATTTTGTAACATCTTTATCGGATACCTCATGCAATGAGGGGTCAGATTTTCACCCAATCAGCATTTTTTAAGCTGTTTGCAACCATGTACTTGTGTTTGGTCACAGCTATAGACTGTTTTCTGTGGTCAGATCAGGCAAAAATTATCACTTGTGTCTACACCCTAGGGGTCTCCCATTTCTAGAACAGATGTTCTAATTGCTAGGCTATTATATAGCCACTACCACCATGGTGCTGTAAAGGAAGATGTATACAAATGTATTTTCTAAGAGGCTCAGCCATATCAGTGTGTATACCCTGAGAATGTCTACTAGACTGGGCCTCTCAGGAGACAGAGGCAAAGGAAAACTGAATTTCTGAATCCTGGTCAGGTTTTAGCACCAGGTCACTTACACTGGGGTAGTTCTGGGAATGCATATAAGTAGGTTTTTAGGTGGCTAGGGAACCTTTACGGTAATCATGATGCTTACTGATTTTTAGAGGACAACTGACCAGACTTTTTAATTAATTAATTTATTTTTAATCACAATTTTGGGTTTAGGTGCCTCAGTTCTGCCCAAATCCTTCTTTAAGTTAATATGTGCTTTGCTTTTGTTTTATTGGATATGGCACTTAATCCTCTCTGTACCTCAGTTCTTTGTTTATAAATTAGACAATACTTTCCACCCTCACAGGCTATTTGTAAGAATAAAATATATTAATCACAGTGAGATAGTAAATATTATGATAACAAGGATCCTACATACTGAAGCAGAAAGTGGTATATTCACTACAACTCTAAATATGCCCCATCCTTCATGTATATGGGCACAATGAAAGGAATGACAAGTTCACTTTTGGAATTGTGCCAGTGTTAAAGTTGGAGTGGGTTTGCTACAGGCTCATGCACAAAAGTTACAGCCTCATAACTACTGTGCGGTCCAGTGCCTCAGTTCCCCTTTTAAAGCTGCTACAGACATATATTTGTCCTTACCCTTTGGAGATCAGTAAGTTATGCTCAGCCCCTAAGTTGATTTGATGCATTATGGACTACTCAAAGACCTTCCACACAGCCAGTACGTTAAAGAACGTAATACTGAGGTCAGGGGTTTGCCCTTAATATTAAAATTCTTCATTCTTTTTTATTAATATACTGTTAACATTTTTTAAAATGATAGTCCTATATATCTGCTAAAGTTTTAGATCAACATTGCACACTCAAATAGTTACATAGTTCATTATTAGCTTGGAACAAAACAGAGCAGTGATTATTTCTCTAATTGTCCTTAAAGTCATTATTACATATGCAAGTACAATTTGCTACTCTCCAGAGTCTTTCCCTCATTACACTGTGTGATTCACTAAATTACACTATTGTGATTAGTGCCTGAAACCAGTGTCCAAGTGGTATCAAGCAACTACTGGGCTCCTTTTGCTGAGGTCAATTTAATTACATTGTGCATGACAGAAACCAGGCCAACTGAGTATTGCCTTTGCCACCAGCAATTGACACCTGAGTGTTAATGAGCTAGTAATTAAGAGCTGGCACAGACAGGCACATTTTAGTGTTTGGGACTGGGATTACCATATGCTGCAACACTTCTGTGCTAAAAGCCTTAAGTTACTCATTTTCTAAACTATACAGGATTTCTGAAATAAAAGCAAATTACAGCATTTACAAGTAAGAAGTAACTAACTATGCATTTGTTTAAAAACAGGACTGAATGAAGAAATAAAATTCCTTCTTTTTTACTTGTAAATTTATTACTGAGCATGTGATTATAATACTGGTACTTTTTACCAATAGATTAGCTCTGATAGGAACTGATTACGTTCAGTTTCACATTTTCAAGCTTATCTTAACGCTAAAGGTGATTTGCTATTGTCATTAATGTTATTGTTACTAGTATTATTATAGTACTATCAAGAGATCCCATTATGCCGGCACTGTGCAAATAATAGAAATAGAGACAATACTTGCCCCAAAGGAGTACAATCCAGACAGAGTAGATAACTGTTAGGAGGCATCCATCACATTAGTAAAATGTTAAAGTACAAAGAACACACCTTTTCATTTCTTTCTTTCCCCAGTTCTACCTTTTCCTCCATCCGATTGGGGTCCTAGCCAGGTTTTCCTTTTAGGCATGTTTAACTCAAATTTGCTTATTGGAGCTTTCTCATCAATAGCTCCAATCTTCTATAGAATGAGAAAAGGAACCACTCATCTCACAGCATCCATCACATTTCAAATGTGTGGTTTCCCTATTGGAAACAGTTCTGGGCTCTCTGAAGATGGCTCCTGTCACCCAAGTGACTAGAAAATATTTCTCTAGACTATGAGGCAGGATGGTTTTTGTCCACATGTTGACCCATAAAGGAAGGAATAGGCACCTGGTTCTGAGGAGATTCATGGGAGACTTCTTGCTACCATTGCTAGTTTTAAGATTGTTGTGAGGGATGATTACCATTTCTATATAACAAAATAATGCAGCACTATAACAGTATGTGATTCTATTTCTTTCCTCAAGGGATGCTCAGCTGGGTATGATGTTATTTTCTGCCATTTTCTAAGGAAACTCAGTGTGAGTTAGTTACCAACATCTTTTGGCTCCTTTGGAAGGCCAAGTCATAAATCCGATCAGAATTTGTAAAAGAGGGAAGGTGAGAAGATGGAAGGGACTGAGGAAACATGAGTATGAGAGGGAGCAAGGAAGAGTGCTAAAAAGTAGAACGGGACAAGAAGGCTCTAAGAGGAATGGAGAATGGAATGAGAGAAGAGGAAAAGGAAAGGAATAAAAAGAAGAAACTGCTATTGTTGCTGTATTCTGCCAAATCTACATGACAAATTTTCTTGATTTTACTGTGAGTCTCACGCTGCTGGGTGTATTTCTTAACACTGCAACTCCTGAAGTCTTTTGAAATGCAAAACTGTCATCCTTAACTTTAAAAAAGTATGTTTCTTACTATCACAGTTACATAAAAAAGCTTGGAAAAAAGTGACTAGAATATCCCCTAGTGCAAAATGCAGGAGGAAAAGAAAAACAACCCCAAATATTTGGGGGGTTTTGGTAAATCTAATGAATTTAAGCCATTTTCATGATTTAAGGAGGGTGACTCATGATTTTTGCCTGCTAGATGTTGGCAGTATGACAAATCAATTTTTTTTCCTGGGTATTAGCTTATTATGTGGTAACTTTTATGACTATAATTTATGTATCTCAATTGCTGTAATAATAGGACATAATGGTATTTCCAATCAGGTCAAAATAGTTATGAAAGCAAATGATAAACAATGTAGCATCAACACCTATTGTGGAAAACATTCATTATTTTATGGACTTAGTCTGACTTTTTTAGATATCAGTTTAAAAAAAAGAGAGACCCTGTCATTTGTTCTAGCTGTTCCTGGACAATTCTTAAATAAGCAATGATGAAATCGGTCGCTCCTTCCACAACTACCAACATTACCCCAGCAGCAAGAAACCACAGGGCTCTCAAAGCTAGATTAAACAAATAGGCATATTAGCGAGCCCTGAAGGTCAGTAAAGAAGTGAGAATAAGCTGAGGGGCTCTTATAATGGCTACATTTTTATATAAGACTGACTGAGAGCAGTGGCTTAGGTAATTTTCTAGTGGCTTTACAAATCCACAGACTGTTCACATCAGATGAAAAATGTATTAACTTTACTGAATCTTAGTTGTGGGATTTACTCCTAATTTTCTTCTTTCAGAGAGTTTGCTTTTTCTGCTGACCCCTCTGTAGGACATACAGCCTTTTATATGCAGATTGGTATAATTATGCTTTGAAATAGCTTTGAATTCCCAGTGGCTTAAACTGAGAACATGAAAGGGCAAATGTTATACTGAGCTGAAGGATATAAAAGTGGCACGTACATCAATCCAAAATGAGATATAGAAATGAACAGCTCTTTACACAGTGATGTCAGTTTTTGACAGATTATTGAAGGATCTTTGCAACCACAGAGACGGTCTTGAGTAGCATGAAAACTCTGCCTGGGGATATCCTTATCAGTTTGTATTTTTCTTTTTAATACCAAAAGGTGAGTAGATGTTAAGTGAAACAAGAGAAATATGCTGTGACAAAAGCTCTAATTCTCTTCCCTGAAGAATGACACCTGGCCCCAAGTGGTAAAATAAAATGTGATCCTATGATGGAATCATCTCACCAAAGCTGTCAAGCAAGGAATGGCTTCTAGACTGGACTTTCCATCTGGGGAAAGAGATAGGAACTCCAGAGCCCAGCTACCATGTCCACTGAGATCCATATGACAGACAACTGGCTCCTCAGCACAGGAGGGGAGATGGTATTTCTACTGACAGATATGTCAAGTTTCTGCTTAATGCATCCAGATTTCTTCTTATCACTTGGAAAGGAATAAAAGAGAAACAGAGCAAGTTCTTTTCTGCTGAAAACCATGAAGTCAAACATTATGTCTTTTTGAGTTAGGAAAGCCCAAATCACAAGACTATTAATAGAATTATTGTAAGATAAATGAGAAAACCAAGTTACAAGTATTTAAGGTAATCAGATGATATTTAATCACCACTCATAAAGCTAACACTGCTCACATAACAGTGTTGAGTGTGCAGTAAACAGCACTTCAGAATATCTATCTGATTCTTAATTGCAAAAATCTAACTCTTGTTGCAAGTTAAGGAACATAAAATGAATTACACATGTTCTTTTGACACATTCTCTACCCTGCTACTAATTAGAAAAGAAGCAGTAAGGAAATGGACACATCACAAAGCAAAATGGCCACTCTAAATACAAAACAATTGCTTGGAAAACATGTTTGCTTAGCACCTCCAAAAAAGTTTTCCAGAGATGTGAATGATGACAAGATTCATGTGTTGAAAACCACACCTCTGTGGGCCAAACTATGTGGTTATCTAAGTGAATCCAAAATAACTTGACTACTTATAAATTGATTTCAAAGTAGCAAATTACTAAGTGATGTGTCTTCAACAAGATACAAATTAGTCCACCGAGATTCACATAGATTAAAAATCTTCTCTAAATTGGGCCCCTTCCTTCTGCTGCTTAGATCCCCATCTGCTGATTTAATGTTAAGTATGTGTTTAAAAGGTTTACAGTGCTAGGACTTGAATGAAGTGATTTATATCTGTGATCCCTCACAGCCAAGGATGATTGTCTTCCATGATTGCTATATCTGTGGGTCCAAAGATGGCTGATAAAGCTGATTCGGGATCGACAGACTGTGTTGTAATTTGGGTACATGTTTCCACAGGGGGTGGGTGGCTCTGGATTCCTGATTCAGTCTCAACATACTGCTTCTGCTGCTCCCACTTTTCCATCTCCTGTTGTCATCATAAGGTTTCAAAGTACTGAGATCCTTGCAGCAGACTGTTTCTCCGTTTGAGGCAGTCCTGGCAATATTCTCTCACATGTTGATGTTGATGTTACATTTTTTTGAGTTGGCCTTGAGGATGTTCTTAAAGTAGTTTCTTTGTTTTCCTCTTGAGCATACACCTTGACTGAGCTGGAAGAACAAGACTTGCTTTGGGAGTCTGAGTTGGACTTCAACAGGCTCAGGGCATTAGTAGGGCAGGCTATGCGGGAAGAGAGATGGAAGGTGAATGGGGTGCATGAAGAGTGGTCATTCCTCAAGGACACAATCCTTGAAGCATAAAAGAAAACCGTTCCCAGGAAAGGTAGCAGAAGGGTTGGCAAACCCTCCTGGCTCAATAGGGACATTGCGGTCCTCTTGAAAAAGAAAAAAAGAGGAGTACATACAGTGGAAGCTAGGGACAGTCCTCAAAGAGAACTATACAACAGTGGTCCACACTTGTAGTGGTCCACACTTTCCTAAATGATTAGGAAAGCTAAGGTGGCGACTGAGTGTAAGTTAGCCAAGGGAGTCAAAGACAATAAGAGTCCTTCTTTAGGTATGTAGGGACCAGAAAGAAAACAAATGCATGCAAGTGGCCTCTGCTTAACACCTCAGGACAGTTGGTAACGGACACTCAGGAAAAAAATTAACTCCTAAATGCCCACTTTGCTTTGGCATTTCACTGGACCAAAGGGAAAGACAAGTGAGATAAGGATCACAGGTGCATGGTAGGAATGATAGCCTTCCCACTGTGGATGCTGAGCTGGTATAGAACCAACTAGAAAAGCTAGACATTTATAAGTCAGCAGGACCAGATGGACTTCACCTGAGAGTGCTGATGGAGCTGGCTGAGGTCATTGTGGAACCCCTGGCAAAACTCTTTCAGAAATCATGGCGCACAGAGGAAATCCCCGAGGATTGGAAGAGGGAGGACCCAGGCAACCGTAGGCCAATCAGCCTAACCTCCAGCCCAGGGAAAATCATGGAAAAGCTCATTAAAGAATCTATGTGCGATACGCTCGTTGAAGGTAAGATTCTGAATGACAGCCAGAATGGCTTTGTCACAGGTAGGTCTTGCCTTACCAATGACATCTCCTTCTACAAACAGGTCTCTCACCACCTGAATATGGGACAGAAGGTCAACATTATATACCTAGTCTTCCAAAAGGATTTTGATCTAGAATCCTTCAATATCTGTGTGGAAAAATTGGAAGATTGTGGGCTAAACTGCTCAACAGTTCAGTGGGTGGAAAACTGGCTGCATGGTAGGATGCAGAGAGTTCTCATGAATGGATCTATGTTGTCCTGGTGAGAAGTGGTCAGTGGTGTCCCTCAGGGGTCCATGTTTGGACCAGTGTTTTTCAACATCGTTCTCAATGATTTGGATGTGGGGGTGAAAAGCTCACTGGCCATGTTTGTGGATGACACCAAGTTATGGGGGAGCATGGCTATGCCAGAAGATAGGTTGCAGATACAGGCAGACCTGGACAGGATGGAGAGCTGGGCGGACTGGAACCAGATGAAGTTCAACACTCAGAACTGTAAGGCACTCCATCTGGGGGCAAACATCCCCTACAGGCTTGGTGGTGACAAATTGATGTGCACTACGACTGAAAGGGACCTAGGGGTAGTGATCAACCATCACATGAACGTGAGCCGGCAGTGCAATGCTGTGGCCAGAAGGGCAAACAACATGCTGGCATACATTAACCATTGAATCTCATGCAAAACTAAGGAAGTGATACACCTACTGTACTCTACACAGCTGGAGTACTGCATCTAGTTCTGGGTGCCACACCTCAACCACGACGTGGAAAAACTTGAGAGGGTCCAGAGAAGAGCCACCCGTATGATCAGGGACTTGCAAGACAAGCCATACGGGGAGAGGCTGAGGGACTTGGGCCTCTTCAGCCTACAGAAGAGAAGGCTGAGAGGGGACTTGGTAGTGGTTTACCGCTACATCAGGGGAGTACATTCAGAACTCGGTGAACAGCTGTTCACCAGGGCACCCCTGGGGAAGACCAGGAGTAATGGATACAAACGCAAGGCCACTTCAGGCTCAATTCTAGGAAAAACTTCTTCACAGTTAGGGTGTCCAGACTGTGGAATAAACTTCCTCCAGTGGTGGCACAATCACCTATCCTGGAAATTGTCAAAAGGAGACTGGCCAGTCACCTCGCTGGGGTCACTTGACCCTAGTTGTCTTTTCCTGCCTAATGCAGGGGAACTGGACCAGATGATCTACAAGGTCCTTTCCAGCCCCTAATAATTTATGCATCTATGAATCTATAAATTCATATGATGTTTTCTTGCAAGAGGACACTAATGTTTGTGTGTCTCTCTTCCCACTGAATTCAAAGAATCTTCTGCAGGCAGTATTGATGGTACTTCTCCAATGACTTGATGCAACTCTTGTCCATGCCTCAGCTCCATACAGTAAGCTAGGGATCACAACCACCTGATAAACCATGAGCTTGGGTTTGGATCTGATGTTACAATCTTTGAACACCCATTTTCTTGAGCATCAGAAGGATACACTTGGACTTTTAAGGTGATGTTGGATTTCTTTGTCAATGTTAGCCTTCTGTGACAGATGGCTTCCGCTGTATGGGAAATACTCAATGTTCTCCAGAGTCTCACCATAAATCTGAATTACCAAATCTGGGGATTGCTCATAAAGAGCTTGTTGATGAAGGCCATTAGTCTTCTGAGTGTTAAGCCTCAGTCTGCTTTTCTTGTATGCCTTGGTAAAAACGTCAACAATTGTCCAATGTTTTGCTTCTGAGTGAGCACACATTACAACATCAGCAATGTACTGGAGCTCATTGATTAAGGTCACGCTCTTGGTTTTAGTTTGGAGTCAGCTTAGATTAAACAGTTTACCATCCATTCAGTAGTTCAGCTTCCCTCTGACTGGAAGCTTAAGGTGGTCAGATGTAACATTGCAGTAAGGAATATTGAGAAGATTGTTGGAGGGGTGATGCAGCCTTGTTTAACTCCTATCTTAACCTCAAAGGGATCAGTGAAAGATACTTTACTGAGAGCCACCACTTGCATACCAGCACGGAGCAGGCAAAGAATGATGACAAATTTCAGTGGGCATCTATACTTCAGAAGAATTCTCTGTAGCGTTTCCAGAGTTGACAGAGTTGAATGCTTTTGTGAGGTCAAAGAAGGCTGTGTAGAGAGGTTTATGTTGTTAGCAGCATGTTTCCTGCTGTGCCTCTTGATGCCTCAATCTCACACTGAGATTCTGGGAGGAGTTCTTCAGCAAGTGGAAGGAGACAATTCATAAGGTTACTTGTAATGATCTTTTCTATGGTGGACAGCAAGGTGATCACTCTGTAATTTCCACAATCAGACCTGTCCCTCTTCTTAAAGATTGTCATAATTATAGCATCCCTAGGGTCATCTGGGATTTTCTCAGATCTTTAAGATGAGGCCAGCATATGTAGAAAAAAAATGCAGCTGAAGACAGCCCCCTGTCACTCAGCTGAGTGACAGGGGGCTGTCTTCGGCTGCATTTTTTTTCTAAATATGCTGGTAAGTGTGCCCCCATGAAGTCTTGCTGGATTTTTCTTCTCTGGGGATCAGCTTCTCCCCCTCCCCCCCCCACTTTACTCTTCTGCCACGACTTGATGTTACTTGGTTCTAAAGAAAGAGGGAGGCTGACCCACAGGTTCCCAGACAGGCTCCAGGCTCACCATCCATAGCATAATGAGGTGTTGCCTTAAGGGCAAAAATGCATGCTGCTACCTCCCCTTGATGTGCCCCATGCCTCACAAATGGTTTTATAAATTTCTCTTTATGTTGATGTCTCAGCCTCTGTGGGCTTACCCCCTTTGTCTCTAGCTAGGCCTGTCAGTCAAAACCCAATAATCGGGGCTTGACTCTGAGGCTCTAGCTCTCTCACTTGGGCTCAAGGCCCTCCATTCGACACCGGGCCTACTGGCCCTTCTACACTGTGCGCCCTTGTGGCATCAGACTGTTGGGGCCTCAGCCCGCTTTGGCTATGCCCTTCTTTCTGTAGTTAGGGCCTTTCACCTAAGTCCACCCACTAGGACCTGGCTTCAAGGCTTCTATCTCCCCTTCAAGTGACTTTGGGTTTGTGGCCCTAGTGCAACACCCTTAGTGCAGCAGGGCTTCTTGAGCCCTCTATCAGGGCGCCCCTTGGTGCTAATGAGGCCTCCTCCACCCCTACAGCCTCAGCCACAAACCACCAGCATTTTTAACATCAAATGTAAACCAGAGGCTCCTATGGCCATATAATAAACATCATAATAAAGAAATAAGAGAGGAAAAGTGCCCGCTTACTTTATGTGATCATGCTTCTGTCTCACAGCGTGGTGTATTTTTCCCAAACAGGCTGCTTCAGCTGCACCATAGTTATTGGGAGTCCCCCTCTCTCCTGCCTCTCTGGCCTTCTTCCCTTTCCTGTCACCTGAGCAGCTGGCAGGGCTCGATCCTTAACCCCTACTCGACCAACTGGCTGCACCTGGAAGGTTCTGGATTTAAAGTTTCTTGGTAGCAGGGCTAGGGTTCCCTGTTACAAGTTGTGATGTAAGCTCCTTTTCCCCCTGCTTGAAGATTGCATTGGGGATTCCATCAACCTGTTGTTCTTCATCTGCTTGATGGCTTTCCCCACCTTGTCAAGGGTTTGAGGGATTCTGAGATCACATCTGACTGGATGTTGCAGGCACTCTCATCAACAACCGAGTCTCAACTGAGAAGGTCTTCAAAATGCTCCTTCCAACAAACAATGATGGTTCCCTTTTCCTTGATAAGGTCTCCTCCATCCTTAGGTCTCAAGGGGGTTGATCACTAGTGCTCAGACTGTAGATAATTTTGGTGACACTGGAAAAACTGCACATATCATGGATGTCAGTGAGATATTGAATCTCCTTCAACTTGTCTTTCTACCATCTGTTCTTCATATTGTGGGACCCCTGCCTTGTCTTGTTGGAGCAAAATTTATTTTGCTTGTGTCATGACCCAAAGGGTATGATTTTGTGTGTGCTTTGGCACTGCAGAATTATTTCCCGCCACATGGAGCTTTCTTTGCACGGTGCAATTCTCAGTTACATAGAGAAAACCCCGGTGCAAAGGAGTTCCCGCCACCCGTATGTAAATTTGTTTCCCACTATTGGCTGTTTCTAAATTATTCCCATGTGGCAGCTAGCGATTGGTTTACTAGCCGTATAAGAGGCTTGAGCAGTTTCCGCCCAAGTTGGAGGAGGAGAACTTCACATCCATCTCGTGAAGAACTCTAAGCACGCTGTGGAGCCTAACAAACTCGGTGTGTGCCTTAAAGGAGGATACAGGGGCCTGATTAACCTCTAGCCTCTCCCCGTCACCACATGATCCCTCGACGTACCCCACCCTGCGCGCTCGTGGAGAGTCACCTTTCGGACTCTCATTTCAGATGGTCCACGGAGCCTAGCAAACTCTGCTTGTGTGTTTTGGTGGAACCTAGCAAACTCCACGTGTGTGTTTTTTTTGTAACTGCAACTCAAGAAAGTTTTTCCTGCCTGCACTGCGACCACCTATGGTGTAAGTAAAATAATCTTTAATCAACCTCTATGCGTCAGTGCCTAATTCTAGTTCGCCGTGCTGACCCTTTCCCCGGCCCACGTGCCCGGGCTGCTGGCCACAGCCCCTCGGCCTCAACATGGTGACGAGGATGGGATACTGGGAAAGCACGATAGAACTAGAATTAGTTTGAGAACTGCCCTTGGCGAAGTGGGAAACGCGACGTAGCAAGCGTCGTGGAACTGGAGGTGCATATCGCTTACCACCAGGCGGGCGGAACGGGGGAAAGGTTTATCAGCGGACGCCTTTCGCTGAAGGGAGAAGAGGGAGCTTCCGAAGACGGAGCCCCAAGAGAGAGGGAAGTGTCTCTTCACTCCGCGGCATTCGGGTGTATAATGAATGATGAGCGGGTCCTGTTTAGGCCCCTCGACACTGTGTCCCTCGCCAGAGTCAGCCCGGCAGGCGCAGTAAACCCGACCCTCACCCGGGAGTGCGCCCGTTGCCTAAGATGTGCTCGGGAGAGTGAAGAACCGGTGCCGATTGACCGGTTCGCCCCCTTTATGCTGGCATCTAGATTGAGGGGTCGCGAGCTTCCATCCGAGCTCTGCGAAGATCTGGAGATGGAGGAATGCGCCGCAGATGAGAGGGTAACCCTGAGATACAACAAGGGGGGAATGTTAACTGCAACTTTCCGTACAGTAACTGATTTAATGCAGAAAAATTTAAGTTTGAAAGCCCAGCTGTGTATGGCCATTCAAGCGGTCAAAGAGGCAGCTGCGAAAGAAAATCTTGAGATGCCACTCCAAGATGGCGCCGAGCAAGAGGGAGACCATGTGGAAGAACCAGAAGAGAAGGGTGGAGCTTTGGAGGAACTCGCGAGAGTTCGGCCGGCGACCCCGCCCACCGACGCAGCATCGCTTCCGGCGACCACGCCTTCTTGCCAACGGAAGGGAGATGTGTGGTTGGGACGTTTGGTCGTGGAACTTGGATCCGACCTGCTAAACCAGGAAGAAGCAAGCTTCTTGGTCAGACAAGCTTCGTGGAGTACAGGACATGTCACTGACATCGACATGGTGGTGTTTAATGTTCACTGGCCTATTCCACTGCCAGCGCTTGTTGCAGGACTGATCAGTCAAAAAGCCCACGCATGGCATGACAGACGGCCAGAACATACCAGCACAGAGCAACTCATGCTAGCGATTATCGGAGTCTCGTACTGTGCCTGGAACCCCAGAGCATGTGCACTAGGACTGACATCACTCCAGCAAATAAGACCATGGCCTCAATGTCATCTACGAAATCCTGGAACCGTTCCAGTGACCATCCACAGCATAGATAGTTGTTTTGAGGTTTATGGGCGAAAGAACATCATTGTCCTCCGGATTCTGCTTAACCCAATGGTTAACCAACCTGTGAGTAATCTTCTTCGTCAATTGTCATGACTGCGTATCCTGATGGAGCCAAGAATATCCAGTGATTGGGAACATCAACATCTGACCGAGGTTCAAGGCGCAAGACATTGTGAATCCGACCTTCCATCGTTGCCAGAGAGAATACCAGAGGAGCGATACATGTTTGGATTTCTCCTACAGCGTTCTGGACTCAATAAGCGGCAACTTCGGATTTTAGGGGATGCAGGCCAATGGCAACTGGCCTATGAGTTAGGTTTTCATTATCTGGAAGAACTGGATGACAGCTCCTTGACGATTTCATCCAGTTGATCATGCAAGAGAGAGTTGGCTCCACTCTAGCCATGTTTAAACACCTGTATTATATGTTTTGGGGAAGTGGTAGTGCGTTTAACTAGCCGCCCTATTGTGTGCGGGTTTTTGTAAATATTAGTGAAATAACTGTTTTAAGAGAATTCTTTTCACAGAATTCAGAGTGCGTGGTGGAGAGAAGCCCCAAGAAGGATAACATAATTGGCAGAAGTGAGGGCTTAACGCACAACTTCGCCATGACACCCACTGAAGCCCTAATCGTGCAATTTTTTGTTATGAATCTGGTTATGTGTGTATGTATTTGTGCTGGCTATTATTTAATTCGATCCCTGGAGGACGAACTTCTTATGTTAGCTGATTTTGTGTTTACCCGTTTAGTTCAACGACCCATTATAAGAGCTACTGCCGACCCGAGTGACGAGCATGTGGTATAATTCAGCTGTGCCTTCAGCAAGGGGGGATGTCATGACCCAAAGGGTATGATTTTGTGTGCGCTTCAGCACTGCAGAATTATTTCTTGCCACATGGAGCTTTCTTTGCATGGTGCAATTCTCAGTTGCATAGAGAAAACCCCGGTCAAAGGGTATGATTTTGTGTGCGCTTCGGCACTGCAGAATTATTTCCCGCCACATGGAGCTTTCTTTGCACGGTGCAATTCTCAGTTGCATAGAGAAAACCCCGGTGCAAAGGAGTTCCCGCCACCCATATGTAAATTTGTTTCCCACTATTGGCTGTTTCTAAATTATTCCCACGTGGCGGCTAGCGATTGGCTTGCTAGCTGTATAAGAGGCTTGAGCAGTTTCTGCCCAAGTTGGAGGAGGAGAACTTCACATCCATCTCGTGAAGAACTCTAAGCGTGCTGTGGAGCCTAACAAACTCCGTGTGTGCCTTAAAGGAGGATACAGGGGCCTGATTAACCTCTAGCCTCTCCCCGTCACCGCATGATCCCTCGACGTACCCCACCCTGCACGCTCATGGAGAGTCACCTTTCAGACTCTCATTTTGGATGGTCCACGGAGCCTAGCAAACTCCGTGAGTGGTATCCAGAGCTCTGTTCGTGTTCGTTTAGCGGAGCCTAGCAAACTCCGCTCGTGTGTCTTCAGTGGAGCCTAGCAAACTCCACGTGTGTGTTTTTTTGTAACTGCAACTCAAGAAAGTTTTTCCTGCCTGCACCGCGACCACCTACGGTGTAAGTAAAATAATCTTTAATCAACCTCTATGCGTCAGTGCCTAATTCTAGTTCGCCGTGCTGACCCTTTCCCCAGCCCACGTGCCCGGGCTGCTGGCCACAGCCCCTCGGCCCCGACAGCTTGGAATTAATGTCATTCAGATAAGCACAAAAAGCCTTGTACTTGCAGTCAATCGGCTCTTGGATCTCCTGCTCATTCTCATCAAATCAGTCTTGATGTTTCCTGGTAAAGAATCTAAGTGTCTCTTTACATGTGCTGATTGTAGTAGACTTGAAGGCATCCCAGTTCTGCCAACTTTCTCCCATTATTGTGGATTAGAATCTGCCTGATTTTTGTTGAGGTACTGATGAAAAAGGTCTTGCTTGACTAGGTCCTGGAGTCTCTTTGGCACTGGTCTTTCATTGACATTCTTTTTCTTCAGCCATCATTTGGGAGACAGTTTGAGTGAGATAACTGAATAGATGAGTTGGTGATAAGTCCAGCAACCATCAGGTTCTAGTATGGCTCAGGTGATATGGACATCTTTGTGATCCCAGCATGGACAATGATATAGTCAGTCAAGTGCCAATGCTTAGATTGCAGGTGTTCCCATGATGTCTTGTGCCTATTTTCTGTTGGAACATGGTGATAGTGAGTCCAAGTTCCATGAATTTGGTCAAGAGGAGGAGACAATTAGAGTTGACTGGTAAGAGGGCTCCAGGTCCTCGACCACTTGGGTGATAGCGATCATTGCTTGCTGGAATTCACCATCCAGCGCAGGGTGTCAAGGGCCTGCAGCAAGGCAGTAGCCCTAGAATTTAAGAGGACCAACTTCAATGAGTTGAGGAGATTAGTGGGAGAGGCACTGCGGTCCTCAAGAGTAGGGGAACTCAGTACCCAAGATGAGTAGTCGTTTCTTAAAGAGACAATACTCAGAGCCCAAGGGGTGACAATCCCAACAAGAAGCAAAGGGGGCAAGAGTGCCCAAAAGCCCCCCTGACTCACCAAGGGCATTCGTGAATGCCTGATTGCCAAAAAGGATGTGTACATCCTGTGGAAGGGAGGGGCTATCACCAAAGAGGAGTATGCCTCCACTGCTCGGGTCTATAGGGGGACTGTTAGAAAAGCTAAGGCAGATACGGAGGCTAAGGCTAGCATCAAGGATCAAAGATAATAAAAAGTCCTTTTTTAAATATATAGGGAGAATGAAGAAGGCACAGGGTAATGTGGACCCCCTGCAGGATATGCTTGGCAATCTGGTGGTTGCACCAGAGGAGAAAGCAGACCTCTTTAACAAATTCTTCATCTCCATTTTCTTGTGCAGGGACCAGGACTCCCCAACCAAGATTCCAGATGGGCTCAGGAGAAACACCACCAGTAGTCCTTTTTTAAATATATAGGGAGAATGAAGAAGGCACAGGGTAATGTGGACCCCCTGCAGGATATGCTTGGCAATCTGGTGGTTGCACCAGAGGAGAAAGCAGACCTCTTTAACAAATTCTTCATCTCCATTTTCTTGTGCAGGGACCAGGACTCCCCAACCAAGATTCCAGATGGGCTCAGGAGAAACACCACCAGTCCTAAGGTTGGGGAGGACTGGGTTAGAGAGCTTCTGGAGGGGCTGGACATATTCAAATCAGCAGGTCCAGATGCTCTCCAACCCAGGGTGTTGAGGGAATTGGCAAGGGTTATTACGGGGCCCCTGGCATGGCTTTACAAGCACTCGTGGTACTCTGGCCAGGTGCCAGATGACTGAAAGAAGGCCAACGTGGTCCCCATCTTTAAAAAAGGGAAGAGGGAGGACCCAGGTAACTATAGGCCCATTAGTCTTACTTCAATCCTGGGGAAACTCTTTGAGAAGATTATCAAGGAGCACATTTGTGATAGGCCAGCAACAGGGATGATGCTCAAGGGCAACCAGCATGGTTTCATTAGGGGCAGGTCCTGTCAGACCAACCTAATTGCCTTCTATGATCAGGTCACAAAAGCATTGGATGCAGGTGTTGTGGTGGATGTAGTCTTTCTGGACTTCAGCAAGGCCTTTGACAATGTCTCCCACCCCATTCTCATTAAATGTAGTTGACTATGGCATTGATGCCTACACAGTCAGATGTACTGCAAATTGGCTGAAGGGTCGTATTCAGAGGGTAGTGGTGGACGGGTCTTTTTCGACCTGGAGAGAAGTGGGCAGTGGAGTCCCCCAGGGCTTAGTCCTTGGGCCCGCACTGTTCAATTTCTTTATTAATGACTTGGATGACTTGGACGGCGGAGTGAAAAGCAGCCTGTTTAAATTTGCTGATTATACCAATATTTGAGATGAGGTGGGCACACTAGTAGGGAAGGACATATTACAGCAGGACCTGGACAGGCTACAGGGGTGGGCAAATGAAAATAGGATGGGTTTCAATACTGACAAGTGTAGGGTGCTGCACTTGGGCTGTAGGAACCAGCAGCACACTTATAAGCTGGGAAACTCCCTTCTCGGGAGCACGGTGGCAGAAAGAGATCTTGGAGTCATTATTGACTCCAAGATGAACATGGGCCGACAATGCGAGGTCATGGTCAGTAGGGCTAACCGTACCTTGTCATGCATCCACAGATGGATCTCAAGCTGGGCCAAGGAGGTGATCCTCCCCCTTTATGTGACACTGGTCAGGCCGCAGCTGGAGTACTGTGTTCAGTTCTGGGCACCGCACTTCAGGAGGGATGTGGACAGCATTGAGAGGGTTCAGAGGAGGGCCACCCACATGATCTGGGGACAGCAGGGCAGACCCTATGAAGAGAGGCTACGGGACCTTAACCTGTTCAGCCTTCACAAGAGAAGGCTGAGGGGGGACCTGGTGACCATCTATAAACTCACTAGTGGGGACGAGCAGGGTTTGGGAGAGACCTTGTTCCACCTAGTGCCCCCTGTGGTAACAAGGAATAATGGCCACAAGTTGTTAGAGAGTAGGTTTAGACTAGACATCCAAAGGCACTACTTCACAGTCAGGGTGGCTAGGATCTGGAACCAACTTCCAAGGGAAGTGGTGATGGCTCCTACCCTGGGGGTCTTTAAGGGGAGATTTGATATCTACCTGGCTGGGGTCATTTGAGCCCGGTTTTCTCTCCTGCCCAGGGCAGTGGGTCGGACCTGATGATCTACAAAGTCCCTTCCGACCCTACTTCTATGACTTCTCCCACTCATTCTTTGATGATGATTCCATTCCAGAGGGTCAGGTCCCTTCTGACTCTAGCATTGAAACTGCTGAGCAGAATAAGTCCATCTCCCTCTGGGGAATCAGAGAAGACTTGGTCTATGTTGGCGTAGAATTCTTTCTTGGTGTCATTGGCAGTTCAAGAGTTGGGGCAGATGTACTCATGACAGTGCTATATTGGCTCCCTGCCAATTTAAGACAGTAACTCATGCGGCACTAATTAATTCCAATGGGGAACTCATTGAGTTGGTCTATGAGTTCATTCTTACTGGCAAAGACAGCTACATGAAGTCAGAGTCTCCTTCCTATTTACCTTCCAGAATAGGATATAATTGCCTCCTTATTCTTTGAGCTTCCCATCTCTCATTCACTGGGTCTCATTCAGTGTAATGATATCAACATTGTGTCAGCTGAGTTCTTGAGCCATGACTGTGGTGTAGCACTGTGGGCATTCTCTATTAGGATTATTCATGAGGATCCTGATGTTCCAGGTCCTGAAACTTATTGTGTGTCTTTGTTGATTTCAATTGCAGTGAAGGGGATCCCACTTGACATGATTATTCAGTCAGGAAAAAGGTAGGCAAACTATGTTTAGGGCATCTTTTCTAGCCCTCTCTCTATGTGGGGTGAGCAGAGCGAATCCTGAAGAGGGCTGCTGACTTGCAGTTACCCATTACCAAATTGCACTCCTGCCTTGTCCAAGTACTAGACAACCTTTTTGTAACTGTCACCATCATGCCAGTTCATGACTAGGAACTTCCAGACTATCACAATCCTACTTTCATTATCACTAGCTGATAATCAAAGGACTTGAAAAATGTACTGGAAAAGCCATTTTCATGAAAGACAGTTGTGCATGATTTCTTTTATCATCGAGAAGCCACTGAACATCACCTTCCACATAGTTCTTGACAAAAAGAGAGCCTAATCCAATAGCAAGGAGGCTAAGACAATTGGAGATCTCATTCCACTGAAGCCTTTGTCCTCCTTTGTAACCACTGAGTTTCTTACTTCATCTTCTACCTGGTCCACCATTGAGGACTTGTAGAACCATGTCTGGGGGCTCGACAGGATTATTATAATGGTGACTTGTACTCACCACATCACAATGCTGTCAAAGGATATATGTGGCTTTCAGGAGGGAAAGCATTGCCATCTGCTGTCTCCACCATATCCTGGTGGTGCTGCTGCTACTTGGTCTGCAATTGCTTATTTGTCAGAGTTACCCCTGCTGATTTCATATCTAACCTTTCCTGAAGGTCATTCCACTATCTGCAACCTGTGGATATGCTAGGTAGCAGTACAGCTGTGCCATCACCAGTATAACTCTGAACTAATTTAGCTCAGCATTGTATTTCTGGTACACAGAGGACTAGTTTGTGTGTCACAGTCCTGTATTACAGGTAGTAGTTCAGTAGGAGTGAGACACAGATGACGTACATGCGATCATTTTATGTGACACTATTTAACAGGAAAAAAAGCCTGAAACTGATTTCTGATACTTAATTCAAAAGATTTGTGCAGATTCCTCCCATGAATGAAAATATAGTGGGTTCTTTAATATCTAAACTATTTTCTCATGTATATATTTTTGGTTTAGTTAGGCAAATTATGTGCACAAATCCTTTTTGTTTATTTTTATATTAAGTACTTTGTCCACAACACTATTTTTCTTTCTACGTTTTCACTGAAAAGATTTTCATTCAAAATTCTCTATTACTTCACACATTTTGGCTTAATTACATATTGGGTCTACAAAAATACTGAGGTGCTTTTCTTTCTTGGGGGTGAGGGAGGAATCCCCCTTTTTAACTTGCTCTGATTTATATTACAGCAGTACTTAGAGGCCTTAAGTGAATTTAAAGCAGTATTGTGCTAGGTTCTCTTGATGGAGTTGATCAACTCTACAGAAAATTAACTGAAGAACTATATTAATCTTGTTGTCTCTGGACTTAGAACCCAGAGGCCTTGTTTTGGGGGGTATGGGGTGGGAATCCACCCTCAGACAGACCATGACCTCTCTACTTGATAATAGGCAAATGTATTGATACACAATAATAACAGAAAAGAAACAATAGAAACAGTCAAGCAATTCTATATATCTACCAAATCCTAGGGCTGTCATCACTCTGAGGCTCACTCTTAGGTGTCAGATGTCAGCATGACAGCAGCCTGGAGGTGGGATGCCAAGCCCCTTCCCCCCCACACACACACTCCAGTGGGGAGGATGAGATGGGCTGGTGGTGTGCCCTCTGTCCATGGTGGCCTCAGGGACCCTTCTTGGGGGACAGGGACAGGGAGGGACCCTTTGTTATTCAAGTCTCTGCTTTTGAATTCTCATTCCCTCCTGATGACTCTTGATGACTCTTGATCTGTGGCTATCTCTGGTTGGTTCCTCTGTGTGGACACATGTCCATGTAGCTTATTACATGCACACATACTAATCTGGTCCTTACAGGCCTTCTCCTAATTTGGTCTGTTCCCCCAAAACCAGGACTCAGGCCCTGCCCTGCTCTGCAGCCTTGTTAGCTGGTGCTACTTTTATCTTATGTTATGGGCAGTATGGTATATACTCCCTCTGTGCCCAGACTATGCATCCTTGCTATGTTATACAGCCTGTCTGCCTTGGAGGCTGTGATCTCATGTGACTGTGAGACCCAGATTCTTAGAAATCAATTAACCCCTGCTGCCCATCCTGAACTATTCTAAAACATATGTATATACCTATAAGTTAATTCCGACCCCCAAACAAACCCCTTTAAATATAATTTTTAAGTCAACAAATCTCACTTGGCTCAGTTGGGAAGGTGGAGTTGAATGACAAATGAGCAAAGGGTGAAAAACTGCAGGACAATTAAGCAAAGAAGATTAAAAAGCTTATCTTGGGAGAAAGGACAGGGAAAGGAAAGTGGAAGGGGAGAAAGTGAAATTCTGACCATTGGGTGAGAGAGGGACTGGCAGGATATGGGGCTATGGAATATATTTATTGGGGTGAAAGGAAGTCTCAGAAAGGACATTTGAGAAAAGACCACACTTTTTTAGGCTGTAGAAGGACAATATTTAGAACCTGAAGGACATGTTTTCCCTCCCTACAAGAATAGGGCGTTAAAGAGTTCTGGGTAAAGAACAGGTTTTCAGTATAGGGAAGGTGTGATACGATTCAGAAAATAGTGACTACAAAATGGTAAGCCTATTGTATTGCTGTACAAATTCATACTATAAGAAGACCCTTTGCCTTGAATAGTTTGAAGTTTAAATGAAAAAGTCAAGGAACAGCAAGGATGGCTAATAGAAGTGGAGTGACTTGCTCAAGGTCACTGTGATCTAACAGGTTTGTGTTAGAGTTGGGAATAGACTTCAGAGCTAGTGACAGGTATTACACATAAACCAGTTTAAGTGATCAGAAACTGGTTTAAACCTGCAACAGAACAGATGTTCAGTGCACATAAACCAGGTTGAAAATGGCTGAAACCAGTATGTGATTAACCTGGTTGAATGTACCATCAGACTTAACCGATTTGTGCCAAACTGGTTTATGCAATGTCTGTCCCAGACCCCTTGGTGGTTTAAGATAAACCAGACACCCCCAGCATCCTGGCATGCTCTCTGGGCTAGGCACAGCTATCTGCTCCACAGCCCCTCCCCTCTGCTCCTTGGCTAGAACTCCAACACAGACTGCAGGCATCTGCCTGCTCCTCCCCGCCCCTCCCCTCTGCATTACAGACACCTCAGCATTAGTTAGCAGACCACATGCTGGCTATGGTCCATGCTGTGGCAGGGCAAAAAAAATTGATCACTACTGGATCATTGCCAAACTGCCACCAGCTTTAATTTATGTCTATAGTAGCCATGCTGTCAGGTAACCAACTGGGGTGAGTCTGATTGTCTGTGTCATACAAAATTTTAGTTTTCCTATGACATTGGTATTTTCAAAGGCAATGACACATAGTTAAAACATCTATGAAATGGAAGCCAGTAGATCCTTCTTACTTCATTGGAATCTGGTTAACTCAGATTAATGTTATATCTTAGTAAAAGTTGAGAGGGTTTTTTTGGGGAGGGGTTGGGAAGTTGTGTTTTGTTTTTTTTTACTACAAGGACTAAATTAACTGATAAGTTGAAACTCAATATAAACTCAAATATATCCATAAAAGAATTAAATGTCACAGTGGCCACTTGCATCATATACAGGACATCCTGTCTCCTTGTACAAGATTAAAAAAATAAAAGCAATAAAACATCATAATTGAGGAGGTGACATAGACTTGGAGCTATGTAGAAGAAAAGTGTTCTGGATCATTACTTTGGATACATTTCACCTAAGGCTCTGAAGGAGGAATTGGACCTCAGCTCTCTTTTTTATCCAATAAATAGAAACCAGACCCTCTGCACTCTTTATTGATATTACTCTAAAAATAGAGACATAATAAATAATGAAATAGATCTGATGAAAAAATAACTACTTTGGATGTAATACTTGCTGAATCTTGAAATTATTTATGCATATTGACAAGGGCTTTTTTCCAATTGTGACAATAGGAGATTTGCTTGAGTAAAGATGAAGGAAAACCTAAAACAGAACCAGACCATAAGGTCCTTTTAATCTGGTAGATCAAGTTGGGAGATTTCTTCTCCCCTGTGCCCCATTATTCATTTTCTTTGAACTAGTATGCTTAGGATTTAAGGTTTGACCTTCAATGAGAAATGGCTACTTTATTTCCCTTTGCATCATTTGGAAAATCATTTCTCACATCAGTGGGCTTTACCTAATTAAATGAGCAACAACTGAATAGAAACAGAGTATAAACTTTAAGACTTGGTTCAGGGACATGAAAATGAGTTTAATGCTTGTTTCCCTGGAATGGAATCATATAGTTTTAATTTTACAATATGTCTTAGAGCTTTAGATGTATAGAATTACAGAAATCTGAAAAAAGTGACAATAATCTTAGATCAGAAACATATATAAACCAAGTATTCAATTTATCATTCTTAAAATATGTGTTTGTTTGCATTATTTTACAATTGATGAAGAAACATACTTTGTGCGTATGTAATTAAGATAATACATGGAAACATCACTAGTAATAAATGTAATGAGTTCATTAAGGGTCACCACTAGTAAATATCTCCCCCCAAAAAATCATATTCATAGTCCTCTCATTTTTGTCATGTCCAGATTCTTTCCTCATATTTACCCTAGTTTAACTTCAGTACATCAAACATTAATACCAATCTAATCTCATTGCAAATAAAATTTGGCCACTCTTCTTCCTGTTTTGTTTTTAATTTCCATTTGGTTTGGTTTGTTCCTCTGTAACTATTAAATTCTTCATAATGAATGTTTATATTCTGCATACAATAATATATGTATTACCTCATTGATTTAAAGCTTTGCCAAAGACTGCAGAAACTGTCATCAATTTGTTGGATTGTGGTAATGTAGTGAATCTGAGCCAGAAACTTTCAGTGAGTTCTAGAGAATCAAACCCATTGATCAAGTTCTAGCAAGCTGGGTGGGACCTTATTCAGAGCATGTAAGGAAATTTCAAAAAGGAGCAAGAGGCCTGAGTCAGGGTCTGATTCTGCTGTGACTGGTCACTAGCAGAAATCTACTGACTTCAATAGGAGTAAGGCTTCTATCAGACTGAAAGATTTAAACATACAAATAAATGTCAAGGTATGGAAACATGGTAATGATGAGTGGCTGAATTCACTAAACAGAGTAAAATAGCACTTACAGAAGACTGAAAATGGAACTTTGGGATATATACCATGAAACTAGAACACAAAAGTGGTGTTCTGATTTTTATTTTGAAGAGTACAATTTATGAAGGCTTACCTTTGTAACAGCCTTGCAATAACTACACAGCTGTTGTGATTACAAGCTCAGTGATTATCCCTCCAAGTAAGCTTTTTTCAAAAGAGCTTCTTGACCAATTGCAGCTGACTTGTTTGCTCACTGGCTTGAGTTGCTGTGATCATAATACATTCACTACAATAGCTGCTTATCCAACAGAGAGGTTTTTTTTAAAGACCCTTCACAGTGTTGGTTCTAGTTATTTTTAAATTCCTTCTTCAGCCTCAGCTTGGTGAGTATCTGTACTCTAACAATGTTGATAGTTTAAGATTCCACATCATATTTTAAGTAACTAGGCAACTGGGCCTTTGCTGCAGTGTATTGAAATATGGGTTTTACCTTTAGCAATCTGTATCATTCCAG
Organism: Alligator sinensis; assembly: GCF_000455745.1. Lineage (NCBI taxonomy): Eukaryota > Metazoa > Chordata > Crocodylia > Alligatoridae > Alligator > Alligator sinensis. The sequence goes on along the minus strand of NW_005841840.1, from coordinate 571,127 downwards.
TTTCTAAATCTCTCTTTCTTTGTCTCTAGTATGATCATTATTGACTATTTAATCATGTTGTCCTTTATCTTCTTATACCTTCTCTCTCTCTCTCTTCCTCCCCCACCCATCTTTTTGAGTCTTTGGAGAGCGTTTTGATGATGTCTTGGCATAAACGACTAGTGCATCTCGCAACTGGTGGCCAGCAGGGCCTGCCCACAGCCACCGCCTGCGATATCAGTGGCAGGGGAGCGGGGGTGGGGCAGGTGGGGGGTAGGGCCCCCCCGCAGCTGCCAGTGGGCACATCAGCAGCGGTGACCGCCCTCAAAAGCTGACAGAGGCTTTGGTGGCGGCCAGTCTCGGGGGGGCATGTGCCCCCTGGTACTCCCTCTAAGTGTTGCCCATGTGTCTCGGAGTGTTTTAACATATTTGCAATTGTTGTAGTGTGTGGTTCCTCAACTTGTTCAATGGGTTAAAGTAGCTCTTTGAAAAGGTATTATTATTATCTGATATTATGCCCCACTCCCCGCTCCATTTAGCATGTGACTGGAGCTTGAGGAGCTTGGTGCCAGAGTTATTAAGGCATCATATTTCTGATTCAGAAATGGAAGTTTAAATCTCAGTTTAGACTTCTGCCAAGGTCCATATGGGTACCCTTCTCTTGTATGCTTTTGACTAGAATAATCATGAAATCCTGTTGGACTATCTAGGCTCAAGCAGATCTTTGATCTTATTTGATGCAGCTGGTGACTAAGAAAGTATTAATTCATCATTTAATTTGCCCATAGTATTTAGGGGAAAATAAATAAACAGAACACACACATTTAGTAATGTGTTTATTGGTGAGAGATGCATGTAATCCAACCCTATGGTTCTTTATTTTGTGGGCTTTTTGATTAATCCATAAATACATCTATTAATATTTTAGGATTAAATGTCTTTATTTCATAGTTAGTGGATAGGTATTCTAATAATGAAAAATTAATATGTTATAATTATGAATATTGTCAAATACATTTTTGGAGAAAATCTATTGAGCAATTACTGTGTTTTGCATGGTACAAAATAAAGAAAAAAACCACCATCTTTGTTTTAAACAGCTTATCAAATTCAGGGATCTGGCTTAAGCTTTCTGCCAATTCTATAATCTAACTTTCTAAACCTCACTCACATAAGTAGTTCCACTGAGTCCTACGGGCACTAAGTATTTCAGTGACCTACCAAACAACTTGATGTTGTAAACTCAGTTTATTGTATATGGTTTCACCTAATTGGACCCTAACTTACTAATAAAGATCCCTTAACTTTTTTTTAATGAAATAATACAAACAGTGATGAATTTTAAATGTAATGTACCTATTTCTTCTTTTTATTTGGTTTGGGCAATTAAAATATTCTGTTGAGTTTTACTTGTGGTGTTCATTAGCTAGCAACATGCTTCTGATCTTTCAAAATTGTAAATAGATTTAAAAATCGATGGCAATATGATTATAGAAATGGAGAAATACATAAAAGATTGGTTCACATCAGAGAAAAAAATGTGATATATCATTAGGCTCTTTTCAGTCTTGCAGCTAAATATACTTCAGTCTCAATAAAATATTAAATGCAAATAATATACAAGCCAAACTATTTAATCTTATTTTCCCAAATGTAAAATCCAAATGGTTCCTTCAATATATTACTACCATTTGCAATTAAAAACAAGTTACTTTAGCCCCAATATTAGAGTACACACATGGTCATAATCTTAATCATTCCAGATGTAAGCAGGAAATCATAATCCATTGAGTATTTTTTGTGTGACCCAAAGGGATCACTTCTGTGCTCACCACTATTAAAGATTTATCATTTAACCTTTACTAGTTCAATCTGCAAATAGTACACAGATTTAGGGAGTAGTAAATGGTGGCTAGGTCTCTATTGATAACAGGTGATTTAGACCAATTAGTGGACTCTATACAAGCAAGTTGATATAGCCAATTATATAATCCTACATCTAAGAAAAGAATTTAGGAGATTGTAACAGACTATGGTTTTGTTATAATATTTCTGGATTAAATGTGTTCATGCCATTCATCAGGGAAACTGAGGCATATGGCATTAATTTGTACCTGGGGGAAGGGGGCAACTGTGTTAGGAGGCAGATCTGTCAGAACCTGTTGGCGTGATTATTAGAGGGGAAAGGGCCATCAAGAGATCAATGAACCAATTTGCAAATGAAGAACAGTAGGGAGCATCCTCAGCACCTGAAGATATATCCCACTGCTTCTAGGAGAGACTTGCAAGCAGAGACCATCTTCAAAAACAGAGAAGCCTACAGACAAGAGGGGAGAGAGTGAGCAGGAGATATTTGAAAGAGAATGGTAAAAGCTGGTTTTTTTTCCTGTCAGAGATTGCCTGGGGAGGTACTTGTGGCGGGCCAGTAGGGGGCGCTCCTGCGTTGAGCCGCCCACCTCCCTGCGCCCGACCACCTTCCAGGCTCCG
>NW_005841840.1:553873-562046 GCF_000455745.1 Alligator sinensis | reverse complement strand
CGCACAGGGCCGGGTCTTCCCCCCCCCTGCCCAGGTGACCAGAGCATCGCCTCCCAGGCGCCAGGCTATTGTCTACAGACAAGGAGCGAGATCCCCGCTGTGAGAGATTCAACAGCAGCCTCTCAGGCTGGCTGAGACAGATCTCTGGAGAGGGGCACCGACGGGGGCATTTCTGCCACAGTACTAACTTAAGGACTCTGCCTGCTATGTTGTGGTTGACTAATAAATACTGGTTTTGTTTAGAAAAAGAGTAGTTTGCTTCATTGCATTTTAGGTATACTCTGTCCCCTTGGAGAAGTAAAGGTTCCTTTCCAGAAGTGAAGTAGTGCAGCTATCTTGGGAGTGGGCATGGATAATCAAGAGTGTCAGTAACCTGGGAGTGAAACTCAAGTGGGACATGCAGGGCACTAACCCAGCTGAGCAGGTGGTCCCAGAATTACCCCTTCTCCCCTGGGACTGTCTATTATGACACGGGCATCTGTGTATGGGCCCTCCCTAACCATGTGAGCTGGGCAAGGCAGTACTACACCAAGCAGTGCATTTAGAGGGCAGAAGGTGAGTGAAGTGAGCAGAATGGTGCTCTTTCTGTCAACCCACTGTGGAACCTTTTCCAGAGCAGGCATGTACCTAACAGGTATATATTGGGGGAAGCAGAAAAAGCTAATGGGGCACCAGAGTCACCTCTCTGGGAGCCTAGCCATGGGGTTACTGCCTAATACAACTGCAGCTACAAGAAACAGCAATGGGGGCTGCAGTGGCAGCAGCCACCCAGAAAGGTGAGCCTTCCCTGCCTTTCCCAGTGGCTGGCAAACCCCTATGCAACCCCACTCCTGTCTGGGTGCTCACTGTAGTTGCTATGCCTCTGTAGTGACCAAAGAGCTTGGTCTCAGAGTCCAAGGATTCAGGGACTCACCCTCTCTAAAAGCTACAGCAGGGCTGGCTTCAGGGGGTGCTCCAAGAGACTGCGTAAGGTGGGGGAGGTCCCAAGCAAGTACTCCTCTGAGGAAAGCCATACTTATGCGATAGGGAATATTCCTCTAAATATTGACATTTTTTTTCCTCTCTTTTTTGCAATAGCAACACACTGGTAACTAAATGCAGTTGCTTGTATAATATATATATAAATAGACATACTGACTACCAAGCTTGTTACCTCTGTTTACCATGTGTACAACCACTTGTAGAAAGAATCCTATATCCAGTTCTGGAGTCTGTACATTAAAGGAAGAGACTGAAAAATTGAAGTGGTTCAACAGGGGCACAAGAATGATTGGCGGATGAGAAAACTTGCCTTAGAGTGAGACATGGACTCCTTTCAACAAGGTAAACAGGAGGTTAAGAGGTAACTTGTTCATTCTGCAAATACCTAAATGGGGAACAAAAATGTATAATACAAGGCTCTTGATTCCACAGCACAAAAAGGAGTACTAAGATCCAGTGGCAGAGAGTCTTACAGATTCAGACCTTGAAGTAAGGTGTATCTTTTTAACAGAAAGAGTAATTGATAATTAAAATTTAACAAAGACTGAGGAAAGTTCTTTGTCCCTGGAAAATTCAAAATGATTATAGGACACTTTTCTAGAAGATGTGTTCTACCTAAACCATAGCTATTACACTTGAATTCATCCTGCTTCAGGGAAGTCCAATGCCCTGTGTTTTGGAGGTCAAACTAGGTGTTAGCAATGCTCCCTTCTAGCTCAAAGTTTATGAAATCCCATATTACTGAAGTCAACATGAGTTTTCTCCTTGACTTAATTGGGACCAGGGCTTCTTTCTCTCTTGAACAATAGGAAAAAATATTTTCTTTTTTGTTGTTATCATCACCTTTTACAGTTTACACCTTCTACATCAAGGTTATCTCTTTTGTTAAAGACAAGATGCTTTGTACTTTAAGTTGCACAGAAATTATTAAGAACTGACCTCTCATCAATGAAAATTAACCATATAACTGTTCTTAGAATTTCACTTTGTTGTGATTTGGTTTTTTTTTTCCTATAGACAACTTGTGAATTCAATTTTTTTAAATTGCTGTATCACTGAACAACTTGCTATATATGGAATCATTTAATGATCAGCTATTGAGTTTCCTGACACCATCACTATTATCTGGATGAAGCTACTGGGCCAGCTAATTATAGTCAACCTAACATTTCTAACCAGTTGTGGAGGACTGGAAAAGTAGGAACTTCAATTCTTCCCTTCCACTGGAAAAATAGCAACTTTTTCCAGTGGAAGAGAAGAATTGATGGTAGCCATAAAGTCAGAGTCTGACGTTAGAAGGGGTCATCTGGTCCAACCGTTGCACTCAACTTTAAAGGCTCTGTGGATAAGTAGTATGTTAGAATGCTGTGGTAGGTAAAACCACAGCAATTCTCTTTTTCAAAATGAAGAGGTGCACTATTTCAATAAATGGTCAAATGTTAGTCTCATTTAGGAGTCTGTGGTAACATTCCTATTAACTTCAATGGGATACAGATTTAGCCCATTCCCTCCCCTCACCCCCCCCCCCCCCCCCCCCATAATGAACCATGATCTTTCCATTGGTAATATGATCTTTACCTTTGGAGTGCCATGGCTGCAATGATTCCACATAATCTTTTCTTCTGAATAGCACCATGTTTTCCATCCCTCAAAAACTTAGAGCATTGCTTACTTCCATTCAATACTACTGATTCTGTGTTAGTGGCTGCATGAGTTTTACCCTTTTAATGTAGTTGAGGGTATACATAATAGCTAATATTATAACTTATTTTGTAAGGATGGCACACGGCATGGATGCCTATTTCTTCTCACTGCATTTCTAGGCATAAACACAGATTTGAAGTTATGTGGAGGTATTCTTTTATCTATACAATGCAGTATATGTATTGAAAGGAGAGTCCCAAAACTCTTATCTCTGTCACTACAGAACTTCTGCTCAGAACCTTCATCTGCTCTGTTCTTACTGCCTCCTTTGTATTTAAAGGAACTGTACACATTGTCTACTGTTCTATTATTCATACTTATCTTATTCTTGTGACTGTCTTCAGCTACACTTTAAGTATCATATGTACAGGTTTGTTTAGAAGCAGTCTCTTCCTGGTCCAAACATGCCATCTGTTTGAGTGATTTAAAATTCTTTCTGAATCTTCATAGCTGAAAGCTTCCTGCATTTTCCTCCTCCTCTTTCTTTTTCTTTCTTCTTTAAATTCACAAAAAAAAAAAAGAGAGAGAGTTTAGTGGCTACTGTTTCCTGATAAAAATTAATTTTCTGTTAAAACAAACCATTGTGCAAATGTTCAGGACATATAACTAAATCTCGAAAGGAAAACTAAATGAAAACAAGGAAAGATTTGCACTTGCCCTCTGTGCCACTTCTATATAAATCGGTCTGCCCAAGAAGAGGGTGGTTTAAATAAAAATTGTGGCTGTGGAGGCAACGATATACATGTTAGTGGTTATTAAATGAAAAAGATTGTTAGAGTGTCTCAACCTCATTTTTCTATCTTGGACATTTGCAACCCACAGTCCACAGGCCAGATCAGGCTTGAAAAAGCATAAGATTTGGCTAGCAAAGGTCTGAATTGGTCAGAGTGTGTGTGTGTGTGTGTGTGTGCGTGCATGTACGTATATACATACAGGTTTCCCTCACTTTATGCTGTGCATGTGCTCCTGGAAAATGGTGCATAACTTGAATTCACATAAATGGAACCCACTTTACAATGTAACCAATAGGGATACGTTCCAAGTCCTTGACCGCTCTGGCCCCCAGGCCCATTTCTACCAGTCTTACAAGACAGTTTTGTTACTCACCAACAGCAGACAGTACACAGAAGCACAGGGTGGTGGTGGTGAATGTTTAGCTGGTGTGGAAAGGGTGGTGATGGACCAGGGAAAGGGATAGAAGATAAGCTAGTGGGATGCTTAGAAGCCAGTATGGGGATGGCAACTATAGAAACATGTCGTAAACAACTAGAGAGGAACACGGATCCAACCAGGAGACTACATTTTGGTGCACATCACTTCCACAATGCACCACACAAAGCAGCTGACTGAGGGCTTCCACCACATTGATTGCATATGGGTGAATTTGTCTCGCATATAATACATTTTTGGTATAAAAAGGCTTGGCACATAAGAGCGAATTCTCACATACATAACCCACATAAAGCAAGGGAAACCTGTGTGCGTGTTTTTTTTTTTTTTGTTTTTTTTGTTTTTTTTTTCACATTCACACCCTGGCTGGGCAGCAGCCCCAGCCTCAGCTCTGCCCAGATTCCTCCCTCCCACATTATGGGGTTCTCTTCCACCCCCCCCAGGCTTACCTGCAGGGATATGCTGCCTGGCTGCCACATGCATGTGTGCGCACACATGAATGTGGTGCCCCCTGCCTGATCCCTTCTTCCTGCTCCCCCACCAGCCCCTTGCAGGTTGGAACTCTGCCAGCCTGCAAGGAGAAACATGTTGTTTCCTGCATTTTTCTTCTTAAAATGAGAAAAATCTGTGTTCTACCATGTTTTTCTGTGGCAAACAGAAACCCTGGATTTCTGGTAATCGTGTGTGTGTGTGTGTGTGTGTGTGTGTGTAGATTCCCCACCTCTCAAATATATCCTTGTGCAGTGTTGTGGATCATTTCCTAGCAACCTCATTCTTTACTGCCTTGAATTTTTGTAATCATTATGCTGCTTCTAATTCACCACTGCTCCAGAATTATTTTTCTGGTGTAACTTAATTGATTTTTTTTTTTTTTTTTAATAGATTTCAATCATGTTGAACTCTGATGAGATGGGTCTTCTATGTTCAGATTGTTTAGGCATTCAGTTTTCACAATATAGATACATTTTATATTCAGTTCTACCAGAGTAGCATAATCAACTTTAATAGCCATTTTGCACAATTATAAATACTAGTAAATGAGGCAAGGCACCAGAGAGTTGAGCCCAATATCAGTCCAACTGTTTGTTGTCACTTTCACAGATCCACCCATTTGCCTGGCTCATCATCACCATCTTCACATATCTAACTAAATATTCACTTCCTGATTTGTAATGTAAAGTCAAGTTTCCTCAATTATTTACTTGGCAAGAAAATCCAGAATGTCAAAAGTTACAGAATTCTTAAATGAGAACAAATGTTTTGAGCCCTCCTGACAGTTCTCTTTGTCAAACAATACACTTGGCCTTCCTTCACAGACAGCCGTCATGGCAGTATAATATGCTAAAAGTGTAGAGTTGAATAACTTGTAAATCACTACAACTGGGGAGAACTTACACCTTATGGAACACAGTAAAGGAGTTCCAGCAGGAGACATTCAAAAGCTACAAAGTCAAGAAACATTGTTTGAAGTTGTAACAATGGGCTTCCTTTAAGTGCAGAAAAAATATTATTAGCCTGTTTTCTTTCAGTAAAATAACCACTTGAGCCTGAGGAATCTTCAGTAGAGGAGTTCATTTGTTCTCAAGGATATTTAGTGTCATTGTCGTGGGACTATACAAAACAGGACAATGTGGTGGAAAAGCAACTAATAGCAAAAACTGGCACTAAAACAATATCTCATCTATTACTAGTTATCCACCTTGTTTCAATTTACTCACACTTCTTTTTTGTGAGGGTATTTTATTCAAGTAAAATTCTATTTGGGTTATGTGGTAAATTAAGGATTTCATATGATACTCTTTGAATTAATGGTTAGCAAGGATTTTTAGCCTGTATCATTCTATCAAAAGATAAAAATAGGTAGCATGGAGAGAGTAATTTATTTCATAGTATAGAAATGAGCTAGGAAAACTGTAATTAAAATAACAATTGCTTGTAGTTCAGACAAATCAGGTGGGTGTCTTGAATGCCTTGTACATTCTAGTGCAGGTTGTCTCCTGACCTTTTTCATTTGGAAGAAAAGTTTGAGAGTACTGTATTTACATGATGATCATGCAGCTGTTGGATGTGTACAGGAATGGATTTGATGATCTTATTTTATGTTTATATCTAAGCATCTCCCTTTCTTCAAGGTTGCATGAGTTTTCCTTTCATCTTGAGTACATTCTTTGTGGTATGTATGAAAGGAAAAGTTGGCTCTGTCGGTCCCAAAAACTGTTGTCACATCAAGTAAAAAATCATTAACGATGGACTATGTCTCCAAAAAGCAGCTATAGTTGGGGAGAGGAGCTGAGAGATGCTTCAAAATTGGTAAAGCAAATTCTGACCATCTCAGAAGGGAGAATAATAGTAGTGAGGGGGAAAGTATTGTCTATAGGCAACTTTAGATAATGTGAAAATAAAATAGCCCACAAAACCCCTTTATTTATAACCCTTTGGGGGGAAAATGTATTGCCATTTCCTTCTGACTTGCAGATATGAAATAATTTCATGGTTAGCTCCAGGTGGAAGTCATCATATGTTCATCGGTGCACATCAACAAAAATGTTTCTAGTGGAAGGATATTGACTTTGCAGTTTATCTGAAAGAGGGCACCATGAACAGTCTGAACCTGACCACATGCACAGGACTGCTGAAGAGTCCAATTTTTTTGAAGGTCAGTTCTACAAAAGGGACTTAGGCATTACAGTGTTGAGACTAACATTTAAGCACACTTCTGTGTAGTTGATTCCTCACCCCTGAATTAGACTCTCAGACTTCCTAGCCAATGAACAGTGATAGACACCTAAGAATGGAATTTAAGAAAGCCAGCACACTGCATATGGAACCAGCTGAGGTAGTCAGTAGGAAATGCTAACTCCTTCAAAAGTCTATATCCTGGCTTCTTTGAACCCCACACTTGGGAGCTTACATTAACTTTTCCCGTGAATTACATACAGTCTGTCTGCTTAGCTCTAGAATGTGAATTCAGTAGGTGACAGGATCCCTATCCATTAAGTGTTGTAGCACTAACATCTTGTGCATTTTAGCTCTGCTCTTTGAAGTTTAAATTAAATTCCAGATGTTATTCCACCAATAGGACCAGTTGGACAGCAAAAATCAGACTTTATGTTGAAATTATCTATATGTAGTTGAAGTTTGGGCTGGGAAATAATAGATAAGCACTCGTATTTTTAGATAATATGGGATGGGAAAATTTCAGAATTGACAATTTCAGGACTTGTAGTTGCATGACCATTTGGTTTTTTAGATGCATGCATTTTCTCCCACTCACCTACCCATTTTCATAGTTATGTTCCACTGACTTCAGAACTGAGAGCAAGTTCTTGGACTGCTTATCAAAACCTGAAAAGAGAGCCCGGTATTAGTATAACATGAAGGGCACTGTTTCATTCAGGAGACTATATCAAAAACAGTCTGAAATTGTCCAATTGGAGTAATGTCACTTTAAAAGAAGTTGCGTTGCAAGCTGCTATTTTTATAGAATATGGTTGTATTGTTTTGCACAGTAAAGCAGCCACTCGTAAAATGGCTTCTATGAGGACTGAGAACTCCCTTAATCACTCTGAGAAAAATGACTCACTAAAATTACCTTTTTGTCTGAAAAAACCTGCTTCTCCTTACTATATTCATGAACTCAGACACAAACAAAATGTCACTTTTAGAGGACTACAAAAAGTGATTTAATGATTACTCCTCTTTGGTAATCTCTCCTTGTTTCCACTTTTTATATGCTCCCCTTTTAGCCCATAGGCCGCTCTGGATTTCTCTGGTCAGCCAGGGAAGCTTTCTGGCCCCTTTCTCTCTTTTTCCTCGCATCGGGATCGTCTCCCTCTGTACCCGAAGGATCATTTCCTTAAGGCACAGCCACCCTTCCTGGGTGCCCATCTCTTCAAAACTCCTACTCTGCAGTGCGTCCTTGACTAATCACCTGAGTTCATTGAAATCAGCTTTCCTAAAGTCTAGCACTTTCACCCTACTAGTTACCTTACCCACTCAACGTCTTATGATGAATTCTGTTATTTGGTGATCACTGTCCCCCAGGTGACCACCCATCTGTAGGTCTCCTACCATGTCATCCCCCATTGCCAATACCAGGTCCAGTAAGGCATTCCCCCTAGTGGGACCATGTACCTCCTGTGTCAGGTGGAGGTCCTGTACACAGGTTAGAAACCTGCGTGAGTGGTGGGACTTTGCTGTCTGCGTCTCCCAGCAGATGTCTGGGTAGTTTAGGTCCCCCATGACTACCGCCTCCTTAGTTCTTATGGTCTCTGAGAGCTGCCTCAGGAGCCCCAAATCTAGCTCTTCCCCTTGGTGT
>NW_005841840.1:531367-552824 GCF_000455745.1 Alligator sinensis | reverse complement strand
AGCTCTTTGCCCTAGTCCTCTGATTCTGCTTTTGTTTTCAAGCCTCCTTTATCTAAGACTGTCTCCTCCTTATCATTGCAGATGGGCATTAGTTACATAACAGAGACTTTTGCTTGGGCTTTGTATAGTGGTTTCTAGGTCAAACCTGACAAGAGCATGGTAGTCCGTCATCAGGTGATCGGGGCTTCTCCTGGCCGCATCATTAGTACCCACATGGACAAGGACCATGGGGTAGTAATCGGTGGGCTGAATCATGGCCTGGATTATTCCCATCATGTCCTGAATCTTTGCTCCAGGCAGGTAGTATACCTCTCGTGTTGAGGGGACCTGGCGCAAAATGGGCCCTTCCGTACCTCTCAGGATGGAGTCGCCTCTGACGATCACTCAACGCCGCCTCCTCTGGGTCCACTTGGTTCTCTTGACCTGTTCGGAGTGTGGAGAATGTGGCATTGCTTCCTGCCCAGAGGTTTCCTCCTCCTTCCATCTCCTGCAGGGTCGCCAGGACCTCATACCTGTTCATTACAAAAGCCTGGCCTAGTATTTGGCAAATAACTCTTAGTGCTGTGTGCCTGTCATTTTCCAGCTCCTCCCCACTAAGGGTCAGTTGTGAAGGGAGAATAGCCTTTGCATTTGTAGTCTAGCCACTGAAGAAGTCAGAGCTCTTGGGGTAAGACTGGGGGCTGGAAAGTCTGACAATGTAGAGCAGCAGAAGGTTGAGAGGTTACAGAGTATGATGGAGAAAGCCAGAACAGAGTCAATTATGAGGTATTTGAGGCATAATGTATGACACTTTTGCAGGACTGTGGAGAGGGCAAGAGGAAAATTGGCTGTTGCAGTCCAAGCTGGACAGCAATGGATAAAGTATATGGGGTGTCTATACAAATGCTCTGGGGTGAAAGAGGTGTGCACTTTAATTAGAGCAGCTGTGAGCTGCTCTAATTAGTTCCCACAGCCTCATGTGTTAAAGCACCCCCACCACCATTTTGAAATGCAGAGATGCTGCGCACGTTAATTGGCACACTCCGGCAGACTCACAGGAGACTTGATTAATCAAGTCTGTTCTAATGCATGCTAATTGGCACGTATCAGAGCAGAGGTCCATCATGTATATAGGTGCCCTTAAAGTCTACCTAAGTCCTACTTTTTTTTGTATCGGGCCACTTGTTAGTGCATCCATATTGTTGCCAATGTCCAAGAGAATCTGTGCCATTGTGACAGAAGGCTAAGAAGGTGGATTAAGCTCCATATTTTTTTTTTTTATCCTCTATCCTGCAACTACAAACAAGGGAGCCATGTTGTGTTATTTGAACTGCTGAGATAAATATTTTTACAATGTTTCCTAGGCATTGGACTGAGACTATTTGATGTGTGTCAGCCACCAAACAGTGGTCCAATACCGATGATTATTCACAGTCATGCCTGAGCTAGGTAAGATTTGAACTGTGGACCTTAAAGAAGTGTTGGCTGTATTAGTGTTTACTTGAGCTATTTGTACTTCTTGGAATAGACTGTAAAATGCTTGAGTTAAATATTGTGGAAGATCTGATGTGAATGTCACCTAGACTAATTTACTTGTCATTGTTAGGCAGCTGACTCAAAAATCTACTTCTCAGAATCAAAGCTCCTCATCTATCTAATCCCATATAATAACTCTCTCTTGATCTTTCACCAACAACTTGAACTAAAATGGAGATTCTTTTTTTCTTTCTTAAATCCTCACAATCTTATTCCTGTTGCCAAGACCCTATGACCCTGCCCTGCAAACTAGCAATTATCTTTGGTGCTTCCATAATGGCTGTCTTCTCCTCCATAATGAGGGAAGAGAGGTGGATACATTTTCCACATAGCCATTGATCTAGAAATCCTGGTACTCTCTCTTCCTTTTTATTCATTCTCAAAATGCAACTGTGCAAGAGAATAAGAACCTAGGAATGGTATGCTCATCAGTACATAGGAATGTAGAGGCTCTAGGATTTACTAAATTCTTAAATCCTATCTACTTCTGGACAGTTGGAAAGTATTAGTTCTATTGAATTTAGGGTCTCCACCTGAAATTGAGATGCCTACAAGGGATGGAAGTCAGAAAAAAACTACCAAAGAGGAGTACTGAGCAACAGCCCACACCTGTAGAGAGCAGATCAGGATGACAAAAGTGAAAACTGAATAGAAATTGGCAACTGGAATCAAGGACAACAAAAAGTCCTTCTTTAGATATGTAGGAAGTCAGAGAAAAAATAACGGAAGCATAGGACCCTTGATTGAATGAAATGGGATGGCTGATATCCAACACTCGGGACAAAACCAAACTCCTAAATGAATACTTCACATCAGAATTTCACCAGTCCATGGGTGGCATCCTGCTTGACAGGATGCAGGATGATCGTGGTGGGAGTAACCATGTTCCCATACTTGGTGTAGATCTTGTGGGGGAGCACCAACAAAGGCTAAATATCTGCAAGTCAGCAAGACCAGATGAATTACACCTGAGTGTGATAAAAGAACTGGCCGACAAAATCGTGCAACCTATGCCTAAGTTATTTGAAGATTCATGGCACTCAAGAAGGGTCCAAGAAGACTGGAAGAAGGCCAATGTGGTGCCTATCTTTAAGAAAGGGAGACGGGAAGACTTGAAAAATGACAGGCCAGTTGGTTTGACCTCAATCCCTGGTAAGATCCTGGAGAAAATTATCAAAGAATCCATTACAGATGGGCTAACAGAAAGCAGTGTTCTGAAGGATAGCCAAAATGGCTTCATAACGGGCAGGTCATGCCGGACCAACTTCATTTCCTTCTATGATCAAGTAAATCACCACCTGGATAGGGGAAATGAGGTTACTGATGTTATAGATGTGATAGAGGAAATTTATGTTATATACTTGTACTTTAACAAGGCCTTTGACCTGGTCTTTCATGATATCTTAGACCCCGACTCCATGTGGCACCCAATGAATAGGGAGATAATGATCCAATTGCCCATGGATCCAGTTGCACAGGGAGCAAACACCAGCACACCTTGCTAGCAATAGCTTTATTCAAAATGGAGATGGCTTTGGACTAACTCCCAAAAAAAACCAGGGAGCCATAGTAAACATGAGTTTTTGGGGGATTTTTCCCCATTCTATACACCTTGGTTCATGCTCATTAACATTTACTCCACCTTTGCCTCTCATTTTGTTCCACCCATATCTCCTCTTATCTCAAGCTCTGCCTCTGTTTACTGTTTCCTTCATTAGCATGGAATTGCCTATGTGTTTCATTCGTTTACATGCCTTTTTGCTATGAGTGCATGCATAAGACCGTGAACTCGGCTTCTTTCAGTCCATTGCTGTTTCTTGCTGACTCCTTCATCTCCAAGATCTTGCTTCTGCTTTATCTCCTGATTGATATTTGGTGGTCTGCATCTTGTTCCTTTTTACACAATGAGCTTTATATCTTTACAACATACTCCATTGTTAGGAAAATGCTTACTTAAGTGTCTTGCAGTGTACTTATACTTTTAATATATCATTCTGCCTTGTGGTCAGCAGCTTTCCTAAGATACCGGGTAAAGCCTTTATTCAGCTGCAAATCCAGTGCTCCCCAAGATCAAAATATAGTCACCCTAACACTGTCCTCATGGTAAAATGCAGCCTCAAATACTTTATGGTCTGGTGGCTAGATAACTGGCTCCATGGTAGGACCTAAAGAATATTGATTGACGGACCTGAGTCATCATGGTGCAAGATGACCAGTGGCATTCCTTTGGGTTCAGTACTCAGACAAGTGCTTTTCAACATATTCAGCAATTATTTGGATTTGGGTATTAAAAACAAACTGGCAAAGTTGACTGACAACACCAAACTATGGGAGAGTGTGGTCATGCTCGGAGAGACTGGTAAAACAGGCTGACCTGGACAGGCTTGCGAGGTGGGTGGACCTCAACCTGATGTCATTTTGTTGCCCTGTGGGGTCAGGCCAACTCTCAGGTTCTCAATATTGCACTGTTAGACGGGAGGGTGTGACACAATGGCACATATACAAACACACAAATCAATTACACACACACACACACACACACAAACCAGCCTAGGCACATACATACATACCTATCACCAATTCAAGCACATACACACTAAAAATTAGACAAAAATCAATTTCCAATACCTGCAAACTCAGTACACATACACAGATCACTAATTTGTATATCATGCACACAATGATATTCACGCACTCACCAGTTCACATGCATATAACCTACCTACACATAGGTAAGTTCCTAACTTGGATGGTACGGTATGTATGTGTGTGCTTGGGGTGCCTGGGATACTTGGGGGAAGGTTAAGGTGAGAGAGAGTTAAAGTGTAGGGAGTGAAAGTTGCCAGAACCAGGATTAGAACCAGTGGACTAGAGAGAATCTGGCTGAGGAACTGAGGCTTGAGTTTACTTGAGATCAAGTGGTCCCAGGGTTACTTGAGGTCACTGGTGCATGGTGGGGAAGAAGCCTTGTGGCAAGGAGGAGAGAGACAGAAACCTGGGAGCTTGGGGCTGGAAACTGAGGCAGACAGCTGAGATATTGGGAGGTGGGGGGCAGATAAGCGGTGGCAAGGAGGAGACAGCCAAGAAAGAAACTGAGGCAGAAACCAGGTGTTAGAGGTGGCAGTGAGCCAGAAGCAGGAGAGGGAGAAATGAGGTAGAAGTTAGAGGGGCAAGGAGCAGAGATTGGAGCAGGACTGAACCATAGTAAAGCAAAACCCAACTCAGGGGTCCAAATAACAGCTTTATTAAACAGACAACATTCTATACAGTCCCATGAAGTTATTGGTATGTACACACTGGCAGCAGGCGAAAGAGACTCAGTGGAAGGGCTGGAGTCCAGGTAGGGAAGAGAAACAGAGTCCAAGTCCTTGGTTGAAGAGGGGGTGGGGGTGATAGCTACCTATGGGTCGTTGTCCAGTAGTGGTGGTCCAGAGGGGGGTCACTGGCAGGTCCTCTGGGTGGATAGGCAGTGTGGCATGGTGCTGGTCCACATGGAGAGGGCATCCCAAGGAGTCAGTCTTCACTACCCCTTTTATGGGGCAGGCTAGATCTGATCTCCTATGGGGAGGACCTGTCCAGGCAAGGTCAGCCCTGTTCCAGAGGGCTCCAGGTGTTCTTACTGAGCATGTGCAGCCTTGGCACAATGGTGGGTTACCTTATCTTTTGTTTCTTGAATGCTGAGGGTGGTTCCAAGGGCTGGGTCATTGGTCCAGGTATTGGTGTTGATGGTTTGGTCATTCAGGGAGCTATTTTTAGACCTAATGCCATTGTCTCTCAAGCACCCTCATTCACCCCCATTCATTCAGGAACCAAGTTACATAGGAGGGGTAGGTATGAGTCATGGATTACGCAACTGGGCATGGGGATAAGATGGAAGCTTCACATAAATTATGCTAACCCAACGTATATAGGCCTAAAACAGTAATTGCACAATATAAAAGCAGTACAAAAAATCAATACAAAACATAATTATTATCACTTATAAAACAGTGGATATCTATATCAAAATAGCAGGACACTTATTTGCAAAGACGGGAGAGAAAAATAAAACTTACTATTTAAAATAAAATGTTCAAGCTTATCCTACATCTTAGCTTACTTATACTTATCTAGGGAATAAAGAGGAAGAGAAAAAAATCAGAAGTGGTTGGGGAAGGGGAGGGAATGCATTTTAAAATACATTTAAAAAAAATAAAAACTAGGGGTTTTGCTACTGTTTAATACGAAGAAATGTAAAGTGCTCCATCTGAGAGGATATAATCCACAACACATTTACAGGTTGGTCAGTGCTATGCTTGCCAGCACCACAACTGAACAAGACCTGGGCATGATGATAGACAATGAAGTGAACATGAGCCACCAATGTGATTCTGTAGCTGTGAGAGTTAATCAAGCACTGGTAAGCATCTACCAAGGCATCTCAAGCAGGGTTAAGGATGCCATCCTGGTTCTACTCAGCCTTGGTGAGACTGTATTTGGAGTACTGTGTCCAGTTCTGGGTGATGCACTTCAGAAAGGATGTGGAGAAGCTCAAGAGAATCCAAAGGAGGGTCACATGCAAGATTAGAAGCTTAGACTAGGTCATATGAGGAGAGGCTGAAAGACTTGGGACTGTTTAACCTGGAGAACAGAAGACTCCGAGGGGACTTGGTGGCACCCTATAAGTATATCAAGGGTATACATCAGGCATCTATTCACCAAGGGGAGGACAAGAAATAATAGGCACAAACTGGTTGCAGATTGCTTCAGGCTAGACATAAGGAAAAAAATGTCTTTACAAGTCAAGTGCTGTGGGTTTGGTACAGACTCCCCCCAGAGCTGGTACACTCATCCACTCTGGTGATCTTCAAAAAGCATCTTGATGCCCATCTTGCTGGGATCATCTGATCTCAGCAGTCTTTCCTGCCCAAGAGCAGAGGGGCTGGACCCAATGATCTGTATGCTGTCTTGCAGCTGCTAACATCTATGAAACCATCCTTAGCTAGATTGCAGAATTTTTAATCCAGATCAAAAGGGTTATTTAGAAACTTAAAATAATGGAAGCATTCTTTAAACTGAACAAAGTTTTACCATGTACTCACTGCTATATACACATGCACAAATAGATAGATGCACACCCAATAAATTAAACATCACTTTGTCTTTTTAACAGAACAAAGAAACTGCAAAACAAGTAAGGGATTCACACTAGATGAGAGCATATGTCCATATTCATGAAATTTTGCAGACACCCAAGGGGGTCTCCACATGTGCCTGGGGCCACTTCTTCTCACAGCATTCCATTGCCCTCGGAGGGCACATACCTATGAAATATCTGTCTCTGTTTGCTTGAAAGACTCCAAGGCAACCCAGCATTATCATGTTTTTCACACATCCTGTGTGACTGTCTGAAGTAGAAGCATTTCCAAGTGCACTTTCCCCAGTACCTTCCTCAAGTTTGGCCACAACTCCATACCTGTCTAGAGCTTTCATGAAAATAATTATCCATGTCTTCCCATATGTCCCTATCCCAGTTAAATCAAAGTGTAATCAGTTACTGATTGCTTTTAATCACCCTTGAGCAGGGTTAGAATTGAAATAATAACTAGACCTTCTTGGCATATGGGTTTGTACATGGTGATGATGCAATGCATTGTAATTTAGAATCATGGAAGCATAGGGAAAGTTGAATCTGTAGCTCATGGATTGATTTCTTTTCCTTCCCCTCTCCCCCTTTCCATGCTATTTAGTATGGATACTAAGCCTCTGTACCAACAAAGAATGAACAAGAAGCAGCAGAAGCACTTATATCATCGTTCTCTTTTTGAATGACACAAATGTAGTGTTGTGCTGCTAGTGTGACTCAACCTTTAATTCTGAGGTAATTAAGTAGTTTGGTTTCCATGCTTGTTATCTCTACTGTTACATGGACTTAATTTTATAAAGATCAGTGAACAGCCATTAGTATATAACAACATCTTTTTGTTTGCCCAAACGAGATTTTTTGAGTGACAGGCGCCCTATTGGTATCTGGTGAAAGACCAAAGCATTTTTATTACAATGTCATCCCCCTGCCTGCAATTAGGTGTTTATAGCCTAATTTCAAACCACAGGCAACCTCTATGCATTATAAACAAATAAAGGATTCATTCAGTTTCCATAGTATCTTTGTACACACATTTTCCTACAGATAACCGAAAAAGTTCAGTTTTCAGGGTTTGACTGTACTTCTTGTATACAACTCAGTTTTTTATTTTTGATTAACGTAAATTGATAATTTTGTGCTATGTTAAGTATGCTTTGGTTAAATAGTCTAAATCCTAACCTAAAACACCCAAGCTTTCTATGTATGTTTGCCAATTTTTAAGTCAACCACTTTTTTTTTCTTCTCATATGTAAAAGAATATTGTTCTGTGTTCTTCAAACTACAAGGAAACTAGATTATACATGTAATGTTGTATCATAAACAGAATAATAAAGCAATTCATCTGGAAAGAGTTTCTCGTGTGAGGATTCTATTCAGTACTACTATAGTTTTATATTTCCTGATGCAAGTCAGTTATATCAGTTATAAAGAAAAGTTGCAAGTATTTATATAAAAGAACCAAAACTTAGTTTCTGTTGAAAGAGAAGGGGGAAAAATCAGAGAATGAAAGGATGATATTTAATGAACAGTAGCTGAATAATTATTGAACACTAGAAAAGGCCCAGATTAAAGACAAGTGACCTTTTTAGAGTTTAGTTAACCTTTTGGTCACTTTTGAAAGTTATCACTTATGAAGCTAAAGGTCAAACTAAAGCTTGGTCTTCATGTATTTTTTTTTTCTTTATTCTTTTCTCTCCTCAAAAAGGTATGCTTGTTAGGCTGTTCAACCTGATACTGTTCCTGTCATCAACCATACAAGGTTTGCTATTTAACTTAATAGAAGTAGGATCAGGCCCATACTCTAGAACATTTATTGATTCCATCCATGCCTCAAATATTGCATTTTTTTTTTAAGCTGAAATTCTTTTGTTCATAATGGTTGACACAAAATCATTATATGCATACAGGAAGGCACTGTTAAGATTAAAGTCTATGAACTAGGTTGTCAGCTTGTATAAACTGGCATGGTTCCACTGAAGTCAATTGAAAAGCACTTATTGGCATCAGTTGAGGATCTGGCCAACTAATCCTTGTTTTGAAATGAGTTGAGATCCTATGTATTTTCTTCCCATATACAATCATTAGATGCCTACAATCAGTTAATTGAAATCATGTATCGGAAACATGGACTAATAAGACCTCAAACTCCTTCTGAGCAAAATAGTGGTTGGGAAGCAATCTAATTCGTGATCTCATCATAAATAAAAATGGATCTGACCTGCAGCATGGAAGCAGAGCTGGATGATACTGAAGTCCCAGGAATGGTTATTTCCCTTCCTCTCCCGCCCCCCCCCCCCCCCCCCCAACCTTTCAGGCTACTCATTTGCATCACAGAGGACACATCTACATGTGCAGTTAATGCAAAGCAATAAAATCGTGCTCATGCCATGATGGAGTGTATTTCTACTGGGTACCCCATTTACACCTGCACCTCGGACTGCAGCCTATTGAACTGGATTGGAGCAGCTCCAGCTGTTGGGGGGTGCCCCAAGGGTGAGCCTACCAGCCTGGGGCTGCTCCAACCCAACCCAGCATGCTGCATAGGGGCTGTTTGGGGCATGAGGGTGCTCCAGTGTGTGGGGCTAGCCAGAAGGAAACCCTCACACTGAAGCACCATCATGCCCAACAGCCCTGTCAGCATCTACATGTGCAGTATGGTAAAGTAAATAACTCTTCTGTAGGATAGTACATGTAAGTATTTACACTTACTATCCTATGGCGGAGTTAGTATATTTACTCCCTCCTAATAGCACCACATGAGTAGACCCTGAGTTTTTTTTTTTTTTTTTACTGTGGCACTAATTAGTCATCTCCACAGTAAACAATTTGTGTAGATATGCCTAGACGCATAAAGAAGATGGATGGAGAATTATTGTATGCACTAAACCAGGGCTGTCCAAATGGCACCCCTGGGTCACATGCAGACCACAAGGAGTTTAAATTGTCGTCCTGGGCTCCCTGCATTGCTCCAGATGCAGCAGAAATGGTGGGCTCCAGGGTCCTCCTCTCTCTGACTTCCCCTTCCTGCCCCTATCCCTGCCCCAAGGGACAGGGTGATGTAGTGTTTGCATAGCCCTCAGTTCCAGGGAAGCCTACAATCCAGGATAGTTGAGTGGCATGGTGCAGTGAGGAAGCTAAGGGTGAACTGGGAGTCCTGGACATGTGCAGTGGGGAGGCCTAGGGAACAGCAGTGGTGGTCATGATGCAATGAGGGGGTGCCCAGCACATGATGCAATGGCATGGCACAGGTGGGGGTTGCCTGTCCATATGGTACAGGACCAATACTCTTCAATGTCTTCATCAGCGACTTGGATGAGGGAGTAAAGTGTATTCTGTCCAAGTTTGCGGATGACACAAAAATGTGGGGAGAAGTAGACATGCCGGAGGGAAGGGAACAACTACAAGCAGACCTGGACAGGTTGGACATATGGGCAGAAAACAACAGAATGCAATTCAACAAGGAGAAATGCAAAGTGCTGCGCCTAGGGAGGAAAAATGTCCAGCATACCTACTGCCTAGGAAATGACCTGCTTGGTGGCACGGAAGCGGAAAGGGATCTTGGAGTCCTAGTGGACTCCAAGATCAACATGAGTCGTCAGTGTGATGAAGCCATCAGAAAAGCTAATGGCACTTTGTCGTGCATCAGCAGATGCATGACGGACAGATCCAAGGAGGTGATACTTCCCCTCTATCGGGCTCTGGTCAGACCGCAGTTGGAATACCGCGTGCAATTTTGGGTGCCACACTTCAAGAGAGATGTGGATAACCTGGAGAGGGTCCAGAGAAGGGCCACTCATATGGTTAAGGGCTTGCAGGCCAAGCCTTATGAGGAGAGACTGAGGCACTTGGACCTCTTCAGCCTCCGCAAGAGAAGGTTGAGAGGTGACCTTGTGGCTGCCTATAAGTTCATCACGGGGGCACGGAAGGGAATTGGTGAGGTTTTATTCACCAAGGCGCCCCCGGGGGTTACAAGAAATAATGGCCACAAGCTAGCAGAGCGCATATTTAGACTAGACATTAGGAAGAACTTCTTCACAGTTAGAGTGGCCAAGGTCTGGAACGGGCTCCCAAGGGAGGTGGTGCTCTCCCCTACCCTGGGGGTCTTCAAGAGGAGGTTAGATAACCATCTAGCTGGGGGCATCTAGACCCAGCACTCTTTTTCCTGCCTATGCAGGGGGTCGGACTCGATAATCTATTGAGGTCCCTTCCAACCCTAGCATCTATGAATCAGTGCGGGTGCATGGGCACACAGTGTAGTGGGAAAGAACGGAGAGCAGCAGCAGAGCAGGGGCACTCAGGCATTTAATTCGGGGGGGGGGGGACGTGCAACCTCTTGTGCCTATGGTCTTTTGCTAATACAGCACCTGCTACTGTTGCTCAAGGGGCATGTGGCCCCCAGCCACCTAGAAGTTGGACAGCCCTGCACCAGATTATGACAGTTGCTTATGTGAGAGAGGAATATTTAGATTTTAATGCCATTTTACCAATGCCTATATAAAACAAAAGAAGCAAAAAAGAAAGAAAAAAATACTCTGGACTGGGAATCAATGGCTTGTCTATTCCAGTATCAGTCACTGAATGGTCAGTCATGCAGTCCATGAAATAAATGAACTACAGAAGCAACTGGTGGGAAGTTTGCCCATCTCTGGTTTTCACTTTTTTATATATACTTTCCTTAATTGCAGATATTATGATAAAGGTTAATTTAGCAAATCTATTATTAAAATTTTAGGTGAATATGAGAAAATAACTGCTTTTTTTAAGAATATAACCTCTGGTTAAGGTTTCTGTAGAGTAAATAGATGAAGAAAATACCTTGTTGAATTCTGATTTTTTTAGGATGCATGCAATCATAAGGCTGTGGATAGTGTTAATGAAAGATTAATCATTTTAAAGATTTTTTAATTGTTCTGTCTCTTGGGTTATAAACTGGAAATAAAATGATTCCATAAGAGCAGTAACATTTACCCATACTTTCCTTTTCCGGTTAGCAGATTTAAAAGAAAAGGAAAAATGAACAAGTAATAATTACTGCACCCAGTTTGGGAACTGGTATCATCCCATTCCATTACACCTGGGTACTAGAAAGCTGAGAACTGTATTAAAATATTTGATGCCAGTTCTTGGCTCATCAGTTTGTGGTATAAACACAATTTCCCTTCACATTTTTGTGACGCGATGGCATACTCTCTAGATTTAGGGGAAGAAAAAGTGGGATTAGGAGTAATACTGTGTCTGTTTCAGCAGATAAAATAAGGCTGTCAGGAAACAAGCAAATGTGCTATTCTGGTTGTTGTAATTCTGTATGAAGAGGATAACAGAGGAATTCTCATACTATAGTTTATTTTCTTACAAAGCAAGAGATGGGAAAAAATGGCCTTTTTTTCCTTAAGAGTTTCACTATTAAGGGAAAGAACCAAGATAGAAAAAAAATCATTTTGCTGTTCACTTTTGGAGTGTTTGCAGGGGCTTTCTTTAGTAGTGAAGGGTATTCTGGGAGAACAGGGATTCCCATTGGTACTAACTGCTCCAGTATCAGGAATTTCTTTCTGTCCATCCTCTATGGTGGAGGATATTTTTTTTTTCTTTTTCAACTCCTAATAATTCAGTCAGAGGAAGAAAGAAACACTTCTTAACCTGTGTCAGTGAATGCTAATCCATTTAGTATTAAGTAATTAGCACAATTAAATCCTTGAGAGTAGAGTTAAACTATAGATTGAATATTCTCAATATCTCAGACTAATTGGCCTGAGATCTTGGGAACTCTGTGAGGACAATTGATGGCAGGATCCTCCTGCACAGGCAGCACAATCACTGCTTCATGCTAAACTTTGGAATAAGTTTTGTTGCACTAGTTCCCTTTGGAGGGCTATTCACAACCTGCTACATCCTATTCCCCAGCATGAAATTAGTGGAGGCCTGGTTATACCTTACACTGTAAGCCGTACAAATGTTGATCGATGTTAGTGTTAACTTGGAGTTTGGAGTAGTCACACCTTTAGTCTAGAAACCTCTGACTGTTCCCCACCTACATAGCTGTGACTGGCCACTAGAGGCCTGGTGAGCAGGGGCAGACCCAGGAGCTGTAACTGTGAGTTGCCACCAGAGGGCTGGTGAGCCAGAACAGGCTTCTATCCCTGCTCTATGGATGGGGGTGAGAGAGATCCTGGGATACCGGAGGACTTCAACATGGGTGGCACATCTGTGAGAAGTGTCTACACCTAAATGGAACAGGAGCTGGGTAGTTTGGATCAGAGATAATCCTGCTCTGGAGTGGCATAACTTTGAGCTACAAAACAAGTGCTTAAAACCACTTTAAGGTGTTAATATGTGGACAATCCAGGGGTTAAGAGCTCTAGGAGCCACCCAAAATTACTGTGTAGCAAGGCCCAAAGACTTTAGTAACAAACTTTAGGGAGCTTTTGGGGTTGATATCTTTTCATGGATCAAATGCTTGATTGGACTGAAGTTAATTTATTCCTGGTCTAGGAATTCACATAGTTCCTGCACCATCATGACTACAACATCACTATAACACTACCAAACTTCATTATGACTTTCATCATAAGATAATTCACATATGAACAGGATCTTGTTGTTATGTGAAGTATGTAATGATATTTATTATAGAAAACTAAGGCAAAGTTGAACATAAGTAGTTTAGGGGGGTTGGGGGCATAGGTGGTCTTTTCCTTTCTACTCCCGGTTGTTGGTTATGAGCTGACGAGGGAGAGACGGGTCGAGGTAGTCAACCAAAGACTGTGGCGCTGGTATACCATGAAAGCTTTGGCTTCCACAATCACAGTCCACTCTTTGGTGAGAAAGGTAGTTGTCTTCTGGGGAGCAATGGCTTCCACCTTACTCTGCTGGGGAGGAGGCTCTTCTCAGCCAGACTGGCTGACTTGCTCAATTGGGCTTTAAACTAAGCCCACCAGGGGTTGGGGAGATTACTGCCACTGTAAGCCCACTGGGCAACCTTTGTAAATCCAGCAGGCTAAGGCACTTAAGGGAACCCACCCCTACCTTAGTCTGAGAACGATCTGTAGGGAAGGCAGGGGCCCCCAATGGGACACTTACCTGCCTGTACACCAATGCCAGGAGCTTGGGGAATAAACAGGAGGAACTAGTACTACTGCTAAACAAGAATGACTACAACCTCATAGGGATAATGGAGACCTGGTGGGACTCCACCTATACCCTGTACAGGTGAGATTGTACAGATAAAATGGATGGGGGTGTAACTCTCTCTGTCAAAGACAGCTACACGCCCCTGCAAATTGACACTGGCACCCAGGAAGGATGACTGGAGTCTTTCTGGGTTAAAATACTTTGGGAATGTGGCACAGGGGACATCATGGTAGAAGTCTACTACAGACCTCCTAACCAGAAACAAGAGCTGAACCAGGAATTTGCCAGGGAACTAGCTGAGACTGCATGGTTGTCATGGGTGACTTTAACTACCTGGACATCTCATGGGAAGAGCACTCAGCCAAATCCTATCAGTTACAAAGCCTCTTCATGGGCGTGGATCAGTTCTACCTGTCTCAAGAAGTCTATGGGCTGACAAGAAGTAAAGCATTGCTGGACCTGGTATTGGCCAAAGAGGATGACCTAGTCAGCGACCTAAGAATTGATGGAAAGCTGGGTGATGGTGACCATGAGCCGATCACCTTTACTATCCATCGCAAAGCTGGCAAGTCAGTCAGCAATACAGAAGTCCTTGACTTCAGGAAAGCTGACTTTGACAAGCTCAGGAGCCTTGATGTTGAGGTCCTAATGGACCACAACTCAACAGGAAGGGGAGTCCAAGAGGAATGGTTGCTCCTCAAGGGAGTGATCCTGGATGCACAAGTAAAGTCTATCCCATCTCAGAGGAAAGGCAGCAAAAGGGCACAGCAGCCCCCTTGGCTCCACAGGGAACTAGCAGGTCTCCTGCATCTAAAAAGAAAGACCTACAAAGAATGGAGGACTGGATCCACCTCCAAGGAGGAATATTCTGCATTGGTCTGTACCTGCAGGGAATGGATTAGGAAATCCAAGGCTGTAACTGAGCTCCATCTGGCTTCACAGATCAAGGATGACAAAGTCCATTTTTCAGATATGTAGGGAGTTGGGGAAAAAAGCAAGCGTAACGTTGGACCCTTGCTGAACCAAATGGGACAGCTGGTAACCGACACCCAGGAAAAGGCCAATCTGCTTAATGGGCACTTCATATCAGTCTTTCATCAGTCCAGTGGGACCACCCTGCCTAGCAAGACGTGGGACGGCCAGGGTGAGGGCGTATTTATACTCAGCATCAGTGTTGATCTAGTAAAGGATCACCTTGAGAGGCTGGACACCTTCAAGTCAGCTGGTCCTGACAGATTACACCCTAGAGTACTCAAGGAGCTGGCAGATGTCAGCTCAACCATTGGCAAAAATATTTGAAAACTTGTGGTGCTCAGGTGAAGTACCTGAAGACTGGAAGAAGGCCAACGTGCTACCCATCTTCAAGAAAGGGTGAAAAGTAGATCCCGGGAATTGCAGGCCAATCAGCTTGACCTCAATCCCTTATAAGATTCTGGAGAAAATTATCAAGGAGACCCTTCTAGATAATCTGGCTGAGGGCAACATCCTGAGGTGCAGCCAGCATGGGTTTGTCATGGGTAGGTCTTGCCTAACCAATTTCATCTCTTTCTATGACCAGGTGACATATCAGGAGGAGGGGTGGATGTCGTATACTTAGATTTCAGGAAGGCCTTCGATACGGTATCCCACCCCATACTGGTGAACAAGTTAAGAGGCTGTGACTTGGATGACTACACAGTCCGGTGGGTTCTTCACAGTTCGAGTGGCCAAGGTCTGGAACGGGCTCCCAATTGAGGTGGTGCTCTCCCCTACCCTGGGGATCTTCAAGAGGAGGCTGGATATGCATCTAGCTGGGGTCATCTAAACCCAGCATTCTTTCCTGCCTATGCAGGGGGTCGGACTCGATGATCTATTGAGGTCCCTTCCGACCCTAATATCTATGAATAAGGGAGAAGAGATTGACGTCATATATCTGTACTTTAAAAAAGCCGTTGATTTGATGTGCCATGACCTCCTCATGGAAAAATTGGCCAACTGTAGCCTTGGCTACACTGCAGTCTGATGGCTGGGAAATTGGCTCCGAGGTCAGACCCAGAGACTGTGCCGAGTCGAGGTGGGACGCCTGATCCTTGCACTGTGACACCACCGGCTGCTCAAGCTGCAGAGATGCGTCCAGCGGGCCGAGGCCTTGGACTTTGTTCGTGCGGGTCGACCCCTGAGGCCTCCATGGGTGTCCCCGCTGGCAGAACTGTAAATATGTAAATAGTCCTAATGTTCGTTGTGGGTTTTTTGTGTGTTGTTTTTTTTTTTTTTTTTAGTCTAGAGTGTACGGGCAGGCCTTGCAAGCCATGAGCCCAGGCCTTGTCCATGAGGCCCAGATCTTCGGGTCAACCTGTACATGCTCTCTACTGGCCCCAATTTGTCACCCTCCCTGGAATAAATGCCTCTTAAAAGTCAGACCCAGAGAGCAGTGGTCAATGGTAGCAAATCATTATAGGCTCTGGCACCAGTGGCATCCCCCAAGGCTTTCTCTTTGGGCCAGTTTTTTTTTTAATGTCTTTATCAATGATGTGGACATTGGTGTCAGAAGCGCACTGACTAAGTTTGCCAATGACACTAAACTTTGGGGCATAGCGTCCACACATGAGGACAGGCTAGTGATCCAGGCTGACTTGGATAAACTTAGTAAGTGGGCGGATACAAACCTGATGATGTTCAATACCAGTAAATGTAAGGTTCTTGGGGGGCCGGGGGGGAACTGCAGCATACTTATACGTTCAGCAGTGCTATATTTGCTAGCACCACAGCTGAAAGAGACTTGGGGGTCATTGTGGCCAGGTGGGGGTGAATAACAAAATCTCTCTCCCTGGGACTCTCCTGCTACGTTTTGAAATATGATGGAAGAACAAGAAGTTAATTCCCCAAAGAGAGAGTGTGTAGTAAATCACCCCAGAAGCAGGATAAAAGAAAATTGGTTTATTAGTAACTTTCCCACAGCTTGTGGAGCACCCTGGCTTTTCTCACAGCTCACAGTCTCCCTTTTCTTCACCACTGTGCAGCCCACTCCCCCAAGTCAGTCAGCTCCATTCCAGTCCCACTCTCTTTTTTTCTTTCCTGAGGTAGCAGCGGATCCTTTCTGTGTGGGACCTTCTCTCAGCCAGTAAGTTTCTCCTCTCATCCTTACCTCCTTACTTCACCAGTCACCATGGTTATCTACACCCATTCAGCCGTTCTCATCAGCAAGCTGCTCCAGCACTGGGTCTGCCACTCCTGGCATCTCTGCTGAATCTCTCTATGCTGTGCCCCAGGGGGCAAAGGAAAACCCCTTGCTGTAGACTTAAGGAGCTGCTGGCTCCTAATCAGTTAATATTCACCCTGGGTGCAATCCCTTTACCAACTGTGTTTACTATATAATTAACTTTGCCCTGTCCCTGACCTGACTCTCCCGCCCTCCCCCCACCCCATACTTTCTTTGTCCTGCTCTCTTTGCCCTGTTACAGTTATGATTGACCACAAGATGAACATGAGCCACCAATGCGATGTTGCAACTGGTAAAGCAAACAAAACTCTGGCTTGCATCCATAGATGCTTCTCAAGTAAATCTCAGGATGCCATCCTCCCACTGTACTTGGCCTTGGTGAGGCCGCACCTGGAGTACTGCATCCAATTCTGGGCTCTGCAATTCAAGAAGGATGTTGAAAAGCTTGAGAGAGTCCAGAGGAGAGCCACGTGCATGATCAGAGGGCAAGATAATAGGCCTTATGAAGAGAGGCTGAGAGCCATGGGACTCTTCAGCCTGGAAAAGCGCAGGTTCAGGGTGGACCTGGTGGCTGCTTATAAGAGCATAAGGGGTGTACATCAGGACCTGGGAGAACATCTGTTCACCAGAGCACCCCAAGGAAAAACAAGGACCAATGGTCATAAACTCCTCCAAGACTGTTTTAGGCTGGACATAAGGAAAAACTCTGATTTCCCCAAGACCTGGAAAAGACTCCCTCCAGAAGTGGTGCAGGCACCTACTCTGGACTCATTCAAGAAATGCTTGGATACTTATCTTGCTGGGATCCTTGAACCCTAGCTGATTTCCTGCCCCTGGGGTGCAGGGGGTGAACTTGATGATCTTCGAGGTCCCTTCCAGCCCTGACATCTATGAAATTTATGAAATTCTGTAATCCTACAATCA
Organism: Alligator sinensis; assembly: GCF_000455745.1. Classification (NCBI taxonomy): domain Eukaryota; kingdom Metazoa; phylum Chordata; order Crocodylia; family Alligatoridae; genus Alligator; species Alligator sinensis. The sequence continues at coordinate 534,933 of NW_005841840.1, read as the reverse complement.
TTGATCATAGTATTAAGCTAGGGAGTTTTGCCTGAGTAAGAATTGAACTCTTTCCCCTATTTTTTTTTTCAAACTATGTGTAATTGTATAGTATGTAAAGTGAATGGGATATAACTTACTGTCTGTACCATTCACCTCATGCACAGGGTATTAAATAAAATACATATAAAAGAAAGGTTTGCAAGTAGACATACTCTGTTTTAAAATAATATTATATATCTAACACTTTAAAATAATCCTTTTTATAATGTTGGCACCAGATTCACAACCCAGCCTCAATACTTTGTTCTCAGTGAGCACAACCTTCAGATGGACCACAACTCCTCCAGTTGATGATAGGCAAGGTGAGCAGTCTGTCCATTATGGAAATGTCACCCTGAGGTTCTTTGCTTGAATATCCAATATCAGCAATCTTGGAGGTCAGGGGCAGATGCCAACTGCCAACTTACTGTTTTGAAAACTCCTCCTGTTGCATTCTTTCTCCTCTGATGACTCTTCATCTTTGGGCATCATGGATTGGTCTCCCTGTGGTCATCATGCTATCCATGTTAGGATTTTGGCTGACAAAACAGATCTTCATAAATCTATCACATGTGCACACCTTAATTTGATTGTTTAATTTAAAACTGGATATCCCAAGGGTTTTTGCAAGTGGGCACTGGAGCCAGGCCTATCTGTATTATGATAATAACATTTGAGTGTTTTTTCAGTTTCCCAGGATGTGCATATCCATTGGCCACAGACATCCTGTCTTCCCTGAAGGCTGTGAAACTGAGAGGCAAAACAGGCTTTTAAAAATCAGTTAACCCTTGCTGTTGCCCTGGACCATTGTTCTAATACAATATCTACTTTATCTATGAACCAATTCCTAAAAGCAAACCTCTACATATCATTTTCTAGCCATCGTATACTAAGTTTTATCTTAAATTATGAAGCAATATGGCATATAAATTACAGTTCTTTCCTTTTTAGCTTTTATAACCAGTCGCATCCTCTTCTTTAATAATAAAAATTAGTCTTGAATGATTTAAACCATTTTTTGGTAAACATAAGGAAAGGAAAATTGCATCTAGGCTGAGAGCTTCATGACAGACTTCAGCCCAATGCAAACTAAAATGGATGAATTATAAACCCCTCCAAAATGGGATTTCTAATGAAAACACAGTGACAGACATCTGAATATACAGCAGTGTTTTCAGGTGCCACTATAATATATGTGTACTCTAATACCCTCATCATAATGTTAGCTCATTTAAATAGTACTCTTTATAGTTATAGCCCGATTCTTACCCTTTAGCAGTCTTTTATGCTTTATTAACTCTGTGCACTGTACTATCTATGTGTTTGATTGATACTTTATTCATACTGTGCTATCAAACAGCTTTTTATGTCCAGTCCATAAAGTAGGCTTGACCTCTTTATAAACATAATTGAGCCTAGTACAAAAACACATTTCAATTGTTTTTAGTTCAGTGGTAACTTTCCTTGAATGGCTAAGTTGAAAAGTAAATTTGGTTCATTCTGAAATATGGAAACTCTGAAGAAGAGAAAGATCCAAAACAAAAACTACAAATATCCTCTGCCTACGACAGCCTGGCACAAAGTGCTATAATCTAGGAGGTATGGGTTTTTTTTTAAGTTTTATCATACAACAAGGAACATTAGTAAATTGTTATACAAAGTACATTACTGTACTATAAAATAGTTTTAAAGAACTAGAAAAAAATAGAAAACAAATATAAAATTTAAAATAATCAATAGGCCAAATATGGAGTAAACTGGCCAACAATGAAATGAGTAGCTAAGTCTTTCATGTACTACTATTATTTAATTTATCCATTCATGTTAACAGAGCACTGAGGAATTGGGACATCTTGAAACAAAAGGCTGTGCTGCTAGTATAATTAGGGCAGCGTGAGTGGTGCACTGGTTCCAGGCCAGTTTAATAGGGGGAACCAGCAGTAGCCCACATCCCCACTCTCTGGCACTCAGTATTCCTCCTCACCCCTCTATCACTGAATACCATCTCTGGCCAGGTCACTAGAATTGTTAGTTACCCTTCTGGGCTGTACCGGAATGAAATAAAAACTCAGTTTCTGTCTAATTGGGCAGATGTGAACATTTCTTTAACTCAGTGGTTTTCTACCTTTTTAGATTTGAGGCACTTTTCAGAAAATACCAGCTCTTATTTTTCAGTTATTTTTGGAAAAATAATAGAACAATTCTTCTGTTGCAGAAAGACCAAAACAGGACAGAATATTTTTTAACACTATGAATTCCTCCTTGACATTTGTGGGTTTATTTTGTGAAGTATGTTGGCATGCTTAACAGTGTTAATATTTCATGGCCCTTTGTGCTACCCTTGAAAAGATCTCAAGGAACTCCAGTGTGCTGTGGTACCCTGGTTGAGAATCACTGCTTTGCCTGACATAACACAAACAACCTAATTAGTTAAAGTTTCTTACAGTGGCTCTGGGCATTATTCTAATTGTAGCATAGCTTTGCTTGCACAGTGAAGATGTCACAACATGTGCACAGTCAGCTACATGTTTGTAGGACAGCCTGCTAGGAGGAGGGAAAAAGGAATAACAGATTGTACTGCTGCTGCTGACCAGCTGAGGGAGCTCTCTCTGGTCAGAAGCACCATTGAAAGAATTAGATTGTTGCCCTGTGGGGTCAGGCCAACTCTCAGGATCTCAATATTGAGCTGTTAAACAGGAGGATGTGACATAATTGCACATACACAAACACACAAATCAATTAAGTGCATACACATGCACACACTACCAGCCCAGGCACATACACATCCAAACCAGCCTAGGCATATGCATACCTATCACCAATTCAAGCACATACATTATATACCCCAAAAGTTAGACACAGGTCACTAATTCATATATCATGCACACAATGACATATATATATACACACATTCACCAGTTCACACACATGCAACCCACCTACACATACACACAGGTAAGTTCCTAACTTGGATGGAACAGTCCGTATATGTGTGCTTGGGGGAAGGTTCAGGTGAGAGAGAGAGAGAGAGTTAAAGTGTAGGGAGTGAAAGTTTCCAGAACTGGGATAAGAACTGGTGGACTACAGAGAAGCTGCCTGAGGAACTGAGGCTTGGATTTACTTAAGGTAGACTGGGACTGGAAACTGAGGTAGACAGCTGAGATATTGGGGGGGTGGGCACAGATAAGTGGTGGCAAGGAGGGACAGCCAGGAAAGAAACTGAGGCAGAAACCTGGGAGCTCAGGAGAAAAGGAAAAAGCAGTGGGGATAAGACAGTGGTAAAGAAACAGGGGGGTTGCGGTCAGAGAGGGGCTCAGGACAGGTGTTGGCGGTGGCAGTGAGCCAGAAGCAGGAGAGAGAGAAATGAGACAGAATTTAGAGGGGCGAGGAGCAGAGATTAAGCAGGGCCAAACCACAGTAAGGCAAAACCCAACTCAGGGGTCCAAATAACAGTTTTATTAAACAAACAACACACTACACAGCCCCATGAAGTTATTGGTTTTCTCTCTCTCACTCTCACACACACACACACACACACACACACA
>NW_005841840.1:527391-531251 GCF_000455745.1 Alligator sinensis | reverse complement strand
CCAGTAGGTGTTGTCCAGAGTGGGGTTGCCGGCAGGGCCTCTGGGTGGATGGGTGGTGTGGCATGGTGCTGGTCCACATGGAGAGGGCATCCCACTGGGTCTGTCTTCACTGCCCCTTTTTATAGGGGCAGACCTTGTGTGACCCTAGTGACAGGAGGCATTCCCAGGCAAGGGTCAGCCCCTGGCATACTGAGCATGTGTGCTCCATGCAGGGATGTGCAGTTTCAGGTGTCTGTAATGGTGGGATAGTTGGTGGTTCTGCAGGGCCTTTTATCGTTCAAATGCTGGGTTCTTGTCTCTATTCCTGGGTGAGGTCTGTGGTTCCTGGATGAATCAATGCAAGGTGATGTCCTGGTCATTACAGGCCATTCAGTAGAGGCCTGCTACCATTGTATTTCAATCATTCCCAATCACTCTCATTCATTAGGGAACCAATTTACATCAGAGGGGTACATGAATCATACAGTTGCAATACAGGGGATGCCCGGGCAGAGGACACAAGATGGAGCCTTGACATACAAAATGGAAACTTGACATGACATACGCTAACTTACATATATAGGCCTAAAACAGTAATCACACAATATAAAAGCAGTACAAAAATAATAATTATCACTTATAAAACAGTGGGTATCAATATCAAAATAGCAGGGAACTTATTTGCAAAGAGGGGAGAGAAAAATAAAACTTACTACTTAAAATAAAATGTTAAATTTTATCCTACTTCTTGGCTTACTTATACTTATCTATAGGGAACAGAGAGGGAGAGAGAAATTTAGAAATGGTTGACGAAGGGGAGGGAATGCATTTTAAAATAAATAAAAAAAGGAAAAACTGGGGGTTTTGCTACAAGATGACACTACTAAGAGTAATCCTTCAAGACTCCCAGGGTCTCCCCAGGAAATAAATTGTGGTGGGGGGAGAGGAAATCATCCCCCCCATGGGTGACTGGTGCCTCCCAAGTCTGGGGGGGAACCAGATCACCAATGTGGGGGGAGGGCATCCCTCAACCACCAGGGGTGGGGGGTGGCGTCTGCAGCCAATCACCAAGCTGGTGGCGAAACCGGAAGTGCACTTCCACCAGCGCTTCCGGTTTCACAGCTGGCACTTCCAGGGGGTGCATGTGCACCTTCTACTTGTTGCCAATGCACACAGAGCCAGGGACACCCTGCCCAGCTGGAACAGAACCTGGGTCTCCTGGAAAGAAGCAAGCATGGGGGGAGTCCCACCCCCTCTCACTTCTCCCCACACATGAAAGGAGCCAGAGATATCCTGCCTGGCTATAGTGCAGCCCAGTCTGCCGCAGCAAGCAGGATTATGTCCTGCCCCCAATACTTCCTTCAATCAGTTCGTGGAGCCAGGGATACCTTGCCCAGCTGGAGGAGAACCCAATTTTCCCAGATGGCAGAAAGCTTGGGGGCAGAGAGGGGAAATCTCCCTTCCCCCCACTTCCCAATAAAAGTGCAGGGATCTGGGGACACCCTACTTCCCCCAGCTTGCTGTTTCCGTGTACTGCCTTGTGGCTGGGCAAGGTGTCCCTGGAAGTGGGGGGGTTGGGATTCTCCCCTTCCCTCTCTTATGCTGAAGCTGAGATCCCAGGCTCAGCTCCAGCATGGCAGGGGGGCCCCAGTCCACTCACTCTGTGCTTGCATGAGGAGAGGAGGTGTGTGGGGTTCTCCTCCTGGGTGTTGCTGGATAGGGGGAAGGAGCCTAGGGTTTATAACTCTGCTGGGGCAGGGGTTTCCTTCTTGTTCTTTTTCAGAGAAGTTTACACTGAAGAAGGAGCAATGCTGGAGGACACACAGATTGCTATCACTTAGTGAATTCCTTGCTACACATGGAAATTAAAGCTGGGCAGCAAACAGCTATAAAGTTAGTACACATTTTTTGAGATCTAACTTTGTAGCTGATTGGAGCTTTTAATAGTGGGATAGGTACTTTGCATGTATAGCTGGTCTCAGTTATTTGTGCAACTAACTGGTTAATTGCACAATAACTGTAACATGTAGTGGAGGCCTTAAGTATGTAAAATGCAGTGTAAAGGAAGAGGATGATTTGCCAAACAGCAGTACATGTAGCATATTTTCTGTGTAAAATATGTCAAGAGAGGATTTAAGCACTTTATCACAAAGGGACTTGCTCTAATTACATTTTGCCCAACTGACTTCTCATTAAGCCATGCACAAAGGCTCCTTGGGAGCTTACTTCTATGGAAATCTTCTGACACTGTTAGTTATGGAGAAGTTGTATAATGAAGTTAGTTTGAATTAAGTGCTTTTGTTGGAAATCTTTCTCCTAAAGTACACAGATTAAAGCAAGTAAATCTATCAAAATGTTTGACTACATTTGACCTCCCATCCCTACAGCTCATGTATCATGCCCAGTTCAGATGCTCAGAAGATTCAGACATATTCTTCCCTTCTGCTTTCTTTAGGGTTTTCCAGGCAGCTAAGATATAGACAAGATTTCTCCACATGCACTGCTACCTGTGGTACCGGTGCCAGTGCCTATTAAGGCCACATACAAAGTATTGAAGAGAATTTTAAATTAGAGTAATTAAAAACGGTTCTAATTGCAGCTGGATTAAATTGTCTTAATTATATTGGACCATGTAGTAACAGTCAGTAATAGTTTGGTGGAAGTTTTTTGTTTTTTTGTTTTCGGTAAGGGCATCTTGTGCATTACATCAGCGTTTATGAAATGCACTTAAAATGCAAGCAACCACACATCCAAGTGGTAAAACACTTACTAAGTGCATTTATATCATACTAGTTATGACTTTTTGCATGAGGTAGCTCCAGATTATATAAAGTTACATGTTCAGCTATGACTCATGCCCCTGGTTGCTGGGGGGACATGGCTGCACTGGAGGCAGCAGGAGCACGACGGTGGGAGCCCAGTAGTGGTAAGCATGGGAACTCCCGCAGATGCTGCTGGCACTGTCGGGGGTGTGAGGGAAGGGGTGGCGAGTGCCAACTAGCGGTTGGAGACCACTGACAGGTGCTGCTGGCAGTGACAGTGGCAGCCAGGGGCGAGTGGCGACTGTCCACAGGGGGTGCACGTGCACCTGCATGCACCCCCTGTGTGTCACCCCTGGCTATTGTCAGACTGCTACATGGACATACCATGAACAATTTGTGGTCCTCCTTGCACCAGCAGGATCCAGCAGCAGATTGGCAGCCCTTCCTATGCCTCCCTCTACCTGCCAACAAGGGCAGAGAGCCCTGGCTCTCCTTGGTGTGCCAGAGGCAGACACCCTAGATGAGCAGTGCTAGGAATCTAGTGGTCAGGACGCAGGCTCTGGGCATGGGGTTTGCAAAGGAAGATGATAAAGATTGGGAGCCAGCAGTGAGCAGCACTGGGGCACAGGTGGCAAGTGATACCATCACCGCAGGGCTGGCACATCTTAGTGGCTGAAATGTTCCTATGGAGCATTTTTACTCAGAAGCAAGGTGGGTCTATGCAGGTGGGGAATATGGAGTGAGCTGTGAAGCGAGTGTCCTGCCTGCACACTTCTTTCACACCTGAAAGCCATGGGGAGGCCAGCACTACGGCACAGGTAAGAAACGAGAAGGTAAGAAACAAAAGGGCCCCTTGGGACTCGGAGCGGGGGGGGCAGCAAAGGCACCAGTCACAGGGCTCAAGTGCCTATATACTAATGCTAAGAGCATGGGAAACAAGCAGGATGAACTAGCGCTCCTGCTTGCACTAAACACCTATGACTTAGTGGGGCTAACGGAAACCTGGTGGGATTCATCCCACGACTGGGCAGTACATATTGAGGGCTATAGATTGTACAGAAAGGACAGGGTGGGGAAAAAAGGGGGAGGGGTTGCGCTCTATGTCAATGAGCAATATAC
>NW_005841840.1:518625-524920 GCF_000455745.1 Alligator sinensis | reverse complement strand
GTGCTCTCCCCTACCCTGGGGGTCTTCAAGAGGAGATTAGATAGGCATCTGGCTGGGGTCATCTGAACTCTTTCCTGCTTATGCAGGGAGTCGGACTTGATGATCTATTGAGGTCCCTTCTGACCCTAACATCTATGAATCTATGCACCTGTCCCTGTCCCACCACCCTGGGAAACTGCCCAGACCCTTGCTGGGTCCTGCTGCCTCCAGCCTGCATTCCCAGGACATGTTCCTGTGTCCTACCTTGGTTTGCTCTTCCCCACACCCCTGTCTCCAACCCTTCTTCTAGAACTCATCAGCTGATATTTAGCAAAGTGCAATGCAGATTTAAGGAGACGTACCTCTGACCAATGAAACAGTGAAGGAAGCCCTGGAAGCCCCACATTGAGAAGTTTCTAGGAGCCGGCAGGGCAGCAGATGTGGGTCTTGAGATGGCAGCATGAGGCAGGATCTGTGCTTGTGAGGCATGAACCAGCTGCTCTCTAGGCTCAGGCACTGGTGTTGGCATGGATGGAGATGGGGATGGGCACTTGTGGCATTTCCAAGACGTCAAAGCCTAAGTGAACACTGCCTCCTTCCTGAATTTGCTGAGGTGGGAGTTTGGCTGTTGCTGTTACAGAGCAAAGCTTGTGTGAAAAAGGCATCTGTTAAAGCACTGGTGAACAAAACAAATAAATCCCCAAACAAAACACTTGCAGCTAGTGGAGGAGCACAAGTTGTGCATATTATGAGATAGTAAGCATTACCATGCAACTGCTCAGAGCATGTTCTAACTTTAATACCACACAGGTTTAACACATATTGGGCACATCTCCATGCGATGCTAGGTCACCATAGCAATGTGCTACAGCAATATAGCATTCCCAGCCAAAACCCGCAATGCTGCAGCTCTGTCATCATAGCAATTGCTCCCTCAGTATAGCGTGTCACTATGGCAATGTAGCAGCTAAAAATAATTGTGCACTATATGCAGGGTGTAGTATGGGCTGTTACTGTGTCATCACTTCCAAAAGGAAGTACTAAATGATGGTGCAGTAACAACAGCACCCTAGGGGCACCTGTAGATGTGCCCACTAAGTGTGCTGCATGACAAGACATTTACAAACCACCCCATGTGAGTAAGTACTATTCAAAAGGGAACATCAAATGATTGCCCTTCAGGAAATAAAACTTGACTTGCCACCATCCCTCATCAAGTATAGCACAAACAGGGCACATCTATATGTGCAATTAGTGCACTTGAATAAACCCTGGCACAGTTCATATCAGAGTTTATTGCATCCGGATGAGCTGTTTCCACATGTGCCTGGGACCACAGCACATTGAGCTGGAGCAGAGCAGCCTGAACCAGCTGTGGAGGGGTTGGCTGGGGCATGAGGGTGCTTCAGTGAGGGGTTAGCCAGCTGGCAGGACCCTCATGCCCCAGCCAACTCCATCAGTATCTATGCATACATTTCAGCAGAGAAAATAACTCCACCATAGGCTTGTATTTGTCTGACAGTACTATCATATGGTGAAGATAATTAGTTTACTTCTGTCCTAATAGCCTTGGATGTATAGATGCTGACACTTTACTGTGGAGCTAATTAGGCAACTCCACAGTAAATGCCTCATGTAGACATGCTCACAGAGTATTAGAAGCAATGGGAAAAGTTGATTTCTCTTGGATTCAGACAGCACAGAAAAGGGAGATGGTGAATGGATTTAAAGGGAAAAGCTTTTGTTTCATTTTATCAAGACACTCTTGTTGACAGTAAAAGCATAATCTGGATGTATCCTGGGTGGTCCACAAAAAAAAGTCAAAGATGTTGGATTGGGTCATTAGCTTCACTGTCTTTTCAGCTGCCTGATTCCACAGCTGCCTAGCTAGTAAGTTAGTCCCAGGAACAAAGGTGAGCAGCCTAAATGCTGTTCCATTTTATACTGGCTACCTATAGAAAAATGGCTTACAGTTAATGCTGAAAATGTATGTTAGGCCCAGGTCTAGCACTGTGTGTAAAACCAGCCACATGCACATCTCTCCTTCCATACTTAAGTTTTAAAACTAAATATCTATGTTGAGGGAAAGTATTACATCCTTTGTTCTATGTATCTTGCCATTAACTACAGTATTTCTACTTTCCCCTTAGCATGAGTAATTGCCAGTAATATACCGTTGCATTGTGGTTTCTTCTACTCCCCAAACTCATGGAAGGAGAGAATACAGACTCTGTAATTTGAAAGAGAGAGACATATAGCACCATTTTCTTGATAAAATTAAATGAAAGTCTGAGTCATAAGGAGGGTAAGTAAAGGTCAAATACATCCCCCTCATAAGCTCCATTTTATTTATTTCTCTTTCACATCCCTTCCAGTGTTCTTGCAAGGTTAACTCTGGTTCTAGAAACTTATGCAAGTCAGACTGTAAATAGACTGGAAACTGCTATTGCTAATTGATTATTTTCCCAGCTTTACCTATAGAAGTGGGCATGGAGAACAGGTGTAACTCTTTTTCCCCTCCCTCAGTGGGCACCAGTTCCTCATAAGGGCACTCAGGGCTCATGGTAGAGGAGATATCTTTTATTAGACCAACAAGATTTTTGCCAGAAAAAAAATCTTTAATTGCAAGCTTTCGGGCATGAACACTCTTCATCAGGCATCGGAGAAAAGATTGTAAAAGTTCTGCTTGGTAGAAAAGAAAGTTAATTTTTCTTAGGATTTCACAGAGGAGTCAATAGATGGAAAACTCCTCTGGGCAGGCAGGTCTTAGCTGGTGTGACAGGCTAGCTGGCAGTGACCTAGCCTGGGGGTTTTGAAAAGGCAAAAGATGATTGGAGGACTTGGGATTCCCTTTCCTCACCAATCTGGTAATGATTTGGCCCAGGGTTTTTGAAGGGGTAAAAGATGATTGGAGGACTGATTGGCCCCTTGGGTCACCTGGAGGGGGATAAAAGGGGCAGCACGGCTGACTCAGGGGGAGACCAGTGAGGGACCATGAGGAAGGAGTTTCAAAGAGCTGGCAAGAGCTGAGTCAGCAGGGCAGAAGCAGATACCCCAGAAGAGCCTGAAGGAGCAGGACCTGCAGGCAGCAGTTGGACCCTCAGCAGCAGGAGAGGCTCCCTGCTGGGCTCCAGGATCCCCTATGAGAGGCTGTGGCCAGCAGGAGAAGCTTCCCGCTTCAGCAAGGATCTGAGCAGTGACCTGAGGGGTTTCCAGCTCCTCCAATCAGAGACCAGGCAGCTTGACATGAGGCTAGGTCTTCAGGAAGGTCAAGACCCCTAGCAGCTTGAAGCAATATGGGAGATCCAAGTTCAAGTCTCAGCTTTGGTGACTTGGGGTGAGTGAGCTAACAAGGAGAAATTCCTTTTGCAGTGGAAAGTGGCCATTGTGTTTTCCCCCCTTTCTCCTTTCCCAGGTACCTAAGCCCTATATTTCTTTGTCCTTTGACATTTTGTATTTTGTGCCTTTTTATATTTCCCCAACCAGTATTGTTTGCTCTGCTGTTTGTGTTTTATATTTTGTTAACCCTGTCTTTTGTCAATGATTGTAAGTGTCTAACCTTTGTTGAATCCTGCCCCTTGGGGCATTGTAGTGTCCACTATACCCCCTGATTATGCCTGTTATGTTCCCACTATTGTTCCCTCATTAAAAGGTATATGGTTAAGTCCCCAGTGGTGGCCTGGCTCTGCTCTGTAGGGGGAGGAGAGTCCCTACACCTCCCACAGCACTTGTCCACCTGCTTTGATCCCTTCAATTGTAGAGGGGGTACCTTTTGGAGTACCACCCAGGTTACACTGGTAAGGAATCTCTCAGCTCTTGTGAGGCTCTATGGTGAAGGGAATTTTCCATGTATTGTCTCCTCTGTGAAATCCTAGGAAATATGAACTTTCACTTCTACCCAGCAGAACTTTTACAATTTTTCTCCGATGCCTGATGAACGGTGTTTGTGCCCAAAAGCTTGCAATTAAAGAATTTTTTTTTCAAAAATCTTGTTGGTCTAATAAAGATATCACCTCTACCACAAGCCCTGATTGCCTTTTCCTCTAAACCAATATGGCTACAACTTGGATACCTCATAAAGGCACTAATTTTACTCATTCTTCTGTCCTTCTGACTGAATTAACAAGTTTCTATCCAGGAGTGAATGTATCAGCATTGAGAAACAAGTTGCCACTAGATTTTCTGTTTGAAGCAAATGGCAAAATTCCCATTGGTCAGCAGGTATCCTGGTAAATATATAAAAATTGGTGATTCATTTTAATCATGGAAAGATGTGGATTTGGGGTTACTTTTTTTTACTGAAAATTGGGGATTTTTTCAAATCAGAGAAAACCAAGATCCCAGTTAATCAGGCCTCTAGAGGGATCTGGTACAGAAAAAGATGGTTTACTCCTTGTTGTTTTATTCTCTTTTCCCTAGAAATTGCTTTTACAACTGTTAAGTAAGAAGTATTTTTTTCATTACCTTATCTAATTGCTCTCTTACTCAGATCTGCTCAGTGAGGGAATGGAAGAAGCAGAGAGGTGGGTTATGAAAGAAGCCAAGTGCAGCTTACCAATGATATGAGAAGGAATTGTAGCAGGAAGCCCCTTTTCCTGCCTGCCTCCCCCCAGTGTAACAAGAAGCCTTCCCTTCCATTAATAATTCCCCTCTTTGGATATGTCTCTTCTCTTCTGTCTTTTCTTCCTTTCTTCTTTTCCCTCTCTCACTACAAGATATAGAATTATTTGCGTATCTTTCTTTCTGGTATAAGGAATCATATATTAAGACATTACGTAGGTGTTCTACATTTGTAGATGTGCGTTTATATCCCCCTGACCCCTGAATGAGTGAGTGGATCAGTAATTGAATGCATAACACAGTAGCTAGCTACAGTAACAAGTTAACGAGAGGCAATTGACACCTAGGAAACAACAGATTAATGAGAGGGAGAAATCAATAGGGGCCAATGTAGCAGCTGGGAACCCTATGAATCTTCATTGTTAAAGGAACAGAAGACCCAATTTGAATTAATCAGAGCCTAAGACCAACTTTTGGGGCTGAATATCACCAGATCAACCACTCCCAGAGCCCTATTCATGACAACGATAAATTAATCAAAATTCATCAATGGACTCCCGAAACTGCATGTACCCACAGACATGACCCCTGGGGCTGACAGGTGCCATTCAGTTGCCAACAAGGGGGGTGTCCCACAAGGGTCAATGACCCCTGGATTGGGCAAGCCAGAAACCTGGGGATTCGCTAAAGTCTGCCAAGGACAGATAAAAGGCAGAGTAACCCTCAATGGTGCCTCTTGATCTTCAACTTGACAAGCACCCAACCTGTCCAGCTAGAAAGACCAGCCGGCGACCCCCTTCTAGAAGACAACATCATGTTGGAAGAAGCCTCAACTTGCTATCAGTGGCTGACTCCAACACTCAGGGGATAGGTATACTTGACTCTAGTGCTTCACAGATATTCATAGCTAGCTACTCTGCACGTGTGTGCGTGTGTGTGCATGAGTGTGTGCTTGAGGGGATTGGATCCAAGGTTTATGATTTGATTTCATCACAACATTTCAATCCATCTAAAAAACTAGATTTTTAAGGATCCTGAGTTGGTCATTTGTAGCCAACAGAATCAAAGAATCATAAGGTTGGAAGGGACCTCTAGATTCATCTGGCCCAATCTCCTGCATGAATACTGCAATGCTATTCCTAAACCATCCTGGACCTTCTTATCCATCCCCACCATGAAAAACTCCAGTGAAGGAGATAACACAACTTCCTCAGGCAGTCTCTTCCATTCTCTTACTGTTCTAACAGTGATCTCCTGTGATCTAATTTAAAGCCATTGCTTCATGTCCTACCCTCTCTTGCCAAAGGAGAACAATTCTTCTCCATTATTTTTGTGCCAGCCCTTTAAATATTTGAAAGCTGCTCCCATGTTCCCCATTGACTGACTGTTCTTCAAGATAAACCTAGAGAAAGACTAGCTTTCAGCTACCTGAAGGATGGTTCCAAAGAGGATGGAACTAGACTGTACTCAGTGGTAGCAAATGGCAGAACAAGGAGCAATGGTCACAAGTTGCATCTAGGGAAGTTTAGGTTAGAAGTTAGGAAGAATTTGCTCACTAAGAAGGTAGTAAAACACTAGAACAAGTTACCTAGAGAGGCGCTAGAAACTCCACCTTGGAGGTTTGCAAGACCTGCCTAGACAAAGCTTTGTCTGGGATGATCTAGTTGGGGGTGGTCCTGCTTTGAGCAGGGGGTTGGATTAGATGATCTCCAGAGGTCCCTTCCAACCTTAATTTTCTATGATTCTATCCTCCGCC
>NW_005841840.1:497346-518594 GCF_000455745.1 Alligator sinensis | reverse complement strand
CTGCTGAAGAATATTCATTTGTCGTGCACTCAAATAAGGGCAGTGAGATTTGGAGTTAATCCCCAAATATGGAAAATAAATAGTTTATTGGGGATTTAATCCAATTGAAACATGAACATGATTTATCTTTGCATCTTAAATGCAATGCCTTCAGGTATTGTGCATAAATAACATATGTACTAAAAATGGTCCCAATTTCTCTGATGAAATGTTTTTATGTTAGAGAGTTCATTCAGTCTGTCACAGAAAGGGTTTTATTTGAAGGGAGTTGCCTTGGATCTAAGGCAGGGGTCTGACAGAGTCTTTCCTGGTTTTCTTCCTATTCCTTGGCAGCTTGTCTAGTAAGTCATGGAGGAGACTGGATTTCTTGGTAGTCCCCTTCTGGGAGTCACTGCTTGTAAGCTTAGATGTTCCTGTCTCACATTAGCTTCCAGCTTTCCTTTAGCCCAACAGGCAAGATAACAGAAAGCTGGAAGCTTGAAAGCTCTAGGGGTGGGCTTGCAAGCTGTCAGTCTCACAGCTTCTTGGCACTTTGTCTCCCTGGGCTTCCAGCTATCTTTGCTGTGGGGAAGCCCTGAGGAAGCCTGCCCTAAGCCAAGACTTCATTACTGTTCACAGGGAATTTCAAACATTTTTTTTTTTGTGCTGAATTGCAACAAACCACATTTCAAAATATCAGAGTCCTCCATGAAAAATAATCACTCTTCATATAGCTCTAATAAGTGCTTTTAACTAATATTGTACGTGCTGACTATTTAATTACAACATATGGCAAAGTACTGTATAGTTTACTCATTTCAGGTCTTGATGACACAAGTTGTCTAATTGACTTGTGCATGTGGGACTACTTGCATGAGTGGGCTTGCAGAATACATAGCATAGATACTACTAAAAATTGTTATTTTTATTCTTTGCTAATGTTCTTTATACGATTATAACAATTGCTGTATCATAAGATGATTCTAATTGTGTAGAGCTGTTAAATTTATCATCTTTTTAAAATGACAAAGTAGGCTTTCTTGAAACCCATTCTAAATTACTTCCCCAGATCAAATGCTCTTGCAGTCCCAAACAAGACTCATATTACGCGAATCTTGCTGAAAAGCCCAATTAGTGTTTTTCACCATTACCACAGGACATGATTAGAGATATGATCAAAAACATCTATCAATCTGAACTGCACGGGTTTGTGGGCAATCACTTTTATCTTGCAGATCTCCTTTTTGTATTAATTACAAAAGTTTTTGTTTGTTTTTTAATTTATTTTGGTTTGTATAGGCAGAAAGGAAATAAATTATAGAAGCATGTTCTTTAAATGTTGTAAAATAACAACATTTAGTTGTTGAAAGTTACTTGTTTCTTCATTTATACATACTTTTTATTTTGTGATGATTTACTGTCTACATAGTGTGGGCCAAATTATGTTGGATCATATAGCATTTCCTTGAAGAGATTTTTAGTTATTCATGAGCTTAATTGAAAGTAGAATTTGTGCCTGTATCTGCAGACTATATATAGTGGTTGCACAAGACAAATATGTTTGGGTTTTTTTTTTCCATATGATAAATTGGGTAAAAGGAACATGCCTCCTTAAACAGTTAAACATATATTACTCTTGAAATGAGTATTATAAACTTTAATGAGATTCCTCATGTGCTTAAAATTATACAAATATATAAGCTGATGGGTGCATCTGGACCATTATTGACATCCCTGCTAAGTCATGCATGCCTAGAAAGTTATATTAATCATATATGTGAACTACCAGAATCCTTGCAAAAGCTTTGTTAGGACTGAAGACTTAACTGGCTAATGGACAATGAACACATACAAACAAATTTATTTTAATATTGCCATGTTATGTTTTATTTTCTCTTTAAAATTTGGAGTTTAAATAATAGTCTGGCTTTCATGTTCTTTTTTTTAATTTTAAAACTTTTATTGTAACTTATTTGCTTTTGTACAGATACACACCCAATTTTATGGAATGAACTAAGACCTCTTTCTGAATAGTGCGCTAATTATTTAGCCAGCTCCATCTTTTTTTGAATGTCAGTAGTTTATAGGCAATTCTATGTGTTTTGAATTAGCCAAGTTTATGAAAAGCAAATGCTGATACTTTGAATATGATCAAGTAAAATGAACTTTTCTGGCAGGATACAAATTTATTTTATTTTATTTTTTATCTCCACTGTAGCAATAATTTAGTGAGAGCTCTTCCAAAAGTACATGACATTCAAACAGGTATATGAGGCAGAGTTATTTTCAGTCATGACCAGGCACAAATATCTACACTCTCTATTTAGTTTCAGGTATTTCAGCCTCAACCTAAATCTGAAATGAACTCTTTGTGCTCTAAGGAGTTCATTGTAGCATCAGGACCTTAGTCATTAAGCTGCAGTCATGCTGCAGTCTTTTTAAGGCAGGCAAACCTAGTTGCATTGTTAATAAAGTCTTGATTCTTAGCACCAGTCTGTAACATTACTCTCTGAATGTTGAAGTACATTAGGCAGACAAGGTTCTTTGGGTGAATCTGATATCTTTTATTAGACCAACTTAAGTAGTTGGAAAAAAAAAATTAAGCAAGCTTTTGGGTTCAAAAACCCTTTGTTAGGCTAAAGAAGTTTCAGCAGTTGGTGTGCGCTTTTCCTGGATGGAATGAAAAGTAAGTAAGACGTATGTTAAGCATTTGAGGACCAGCCTAAAAGCCTAGTTCCATTCAGTTCTGGCAAATCAGAGGTCAGAAGTATAATACACTGACAAATGGACTAAGTGTTGTAAAGGCCACTTGCATCTTCCAGACAGTTAATTAAGGCAGTCAAAAATAATTTTCCATCACGGATATATATTTATGGTTCTTATGCTTCTGTTTAGAGACGCCGAATAAAGGATGTACAATTGCGTGACTGAAAGCAAGAGACTTCATCCATACATAACAGTTACTTGCATATTCCTATGCCAGTTTAGCAAATTGGGTGCATATTTCACAAACACAATATATTTCACATACTTACAACCATAAGCAATGAACATCATCCTCTGCATGTATAATCAACAGCAAGCTATAGATATGCATGTGATATGCACCTTTCAGCTAACTTACAAACCTAATAGGAGAGCTTGTATTTGTTTTTCTGATATTATGGCAAATCAGGAGTAGTCCATTTAAAGGACAGGGTGATGCTGTTGTAAAAGTGGCATGAGTACGGAATTAGACTACCAATATGAAACAATCAGTGTTGTTGGAGTTTTTTTGTTGTTTTGTACATTATTTATGATTCTAATATGCTACTTTGTTTTATTTTTTCTAAATCCATAAAAATGAATGTATTATCTATACTTTATATAATACATGAAAGGAAATTTTCAAACACACAAGGCTGGTAGAAGACAACTCCTCAGGGCATTGCTTCAAAAGGTCTTGGTGCTAGTAAATGTTTTGTTTGCTTGTGTTTTGTGGCTTGCAGGTGTAGGGGCAGATGACATTCAAAATTAATTAGAGAGAAATTGAGACTTGTTCCTTCAAAAATCTCGTTCTCAGCCTTTTAAAAGATATAATATGGATAATACTAGGAGCTGGGCATCACTTTAGATTCAAGCAATGTAAAAACCAAGTCTACATTAGTAATCTATATAGATAACTAAATACCTTAACACTAGATTTATGAATGTATTGCAAGTATCTTTTAGTGATATGCAGGGACCCTGGTTCCCTGATTTAAAAAAAAAAAAATCCCCAATTTTTGGTTAAAAAAATAAACCCTAGTCTATATTTTTCTGTTTAAATGCTTAAATGATTTAAATGTCTGATTTAAATGAAACACCACTAATATATAGCTATATATATAGTGGTGTTTCATTTTAATAATTTTAAACAGCCCTCCAGGCAAAATAATTCCCTGCCCCTGCTTTATCATCAGGTTGGTCAGGCATGACTTGCTTTTAGTGAATGCATGCTGACAGTTCCCAATCTTCTCCTCTAGGTGCTTCAAAATGAATTCCTTGAGGACCTACTCCATGATTTTTCCAGGTACAGAGGCGAGATCAACTGATCTGTAGCTCCCCAGATCCTTCCTTCTTCCCTTTCTTCAAGATGACCGCTGTATTTGATTTTTTTCCAGTCGTCTGGGACTACACCCAATATCTATGAGTTCTCAAAAAGGATAACCAACGTCTCTGAAATTATCTCAGCCAATTCCCTCAATATCTTCAGGTGCATCCCATCTAGGCTTGCCAACCTGAAAGCATTTAGCTCCTCTAAGTAATCCCTAACCTGTTCCACCCCTATTTTAGGCTGCATGAATTGTAACGTATCACCAGATAACCTGGTTTTCTCTGATTAAAAAAAAAATCCCCAGTTTTCAGTTTTAAAAAAGTAAACCCAAATCCACATTTGTTCTGTGATTTAAATGAAATGCTGCACCACTAATATATATTAGTGGTGCTGCGTGGAACCAGCCCAGCCCATACTAGCTGTGGCATGTGGTTCCCGACTGCAAAAATACCACTAATACCAGTAATTGGCAAAAATACCACTAATACCACTAATTGGCAAAAAATACCAATAATATATATATGGGCTGGTTTCATACCGCACCCTTCTTGCAGCCAGAACCTCATTGTGCCAGGCTGGGCTGCACACTGGGTGGGGCTGGCAGGGCTGTTCTGCTTCCCTCATCTCCAGCTGCCCTCGCCCCTACTGTGCTGCACTGCACCACACTGTACCGTGCTGCTCTGGGTGGGTGGGTGGGAAGCTTCAGCGGGAGGCTCCTGCCCAGCATGTGTAGCTCTGGCTCCAGCTGCTGGCTGCCTTCCACCTGCTCTGCCCACCTGGTGTGATGAGCAACCCCTGCAGATGGGTGGAAAGTAGCCAAGAGCTGGAGCTGGATCTCCATGAGCTGGGCAGGAGACTCCCACTGAAGCTTCCCATGACCTGCCACCCAGTGCAGTGCAGCAGCAGCAGGAACTAGAGCCACAAGTGGAGGCAGGGGAAGCATAGCAACCCTTGCGGTCCTGGCCAGTACACAGCTTCTTGTAGGGCTGTTCCTGGTACAGCTGTAGCCAGCCAGGTGCTGTTGTGTTCCCCCTTTGCCTCCAGAGGTCACTCCTCCATCCACTCCTGCCCCCTGTTGCACTGCTGAGGGTGGTGGGGGGAGTGAAGCTTCAGCCCAGCTGCTCCACTGGAGGTGAAGGGAATAGAGGAACATTTGGTTGACTGCAACCACACTGGGAACAGCCCCACCAGAAGCTGTGTGCTGGCTGGGGCCAGGACTTGCAGGATTGTAGGCACAGGTGGCTCAGGTGGGAATGAGTGAGACTCAGCCCCATGTGGAGCATTGCAGGGCCGCCTGCAGGCCAGATCCAGCCAGTTGGCACACTGGATCCAGCCTGAGGGCTGTATTTTGCCAGCCCCTATGATAAAGTAACAGGCTCTGTGGATGAGGGGAGAGAAGTGGATGTGGTATACCTTGAGTTGAGTAAGGCTTTTTGACCCTGTCTCCCATGACATTCTTATTAACAAACTAAGGAAATACAGTCTAGATGAAAAATACTGTAAGGTGGATACATAACTGCTTGGATCATTGTATTTGTCAAGTAGTCTGCAATGGCTCAATGTCTAGTTGAAAGAGGTATCAAGTGGGGTTCCCCAGGAGTCTGTCCTGGGTCTGGTATTATTTAACATCTTCATCAGTGCTTTGGATGATGGGATTGAGTGTATGCTTAACAAATTTGCAGATGATGCCAAGTTGGGTGGAATTATAGACACTCTGGAGGGTAGGGTTAGGATCCAGAATGACTGACTTGGATAGATTGGAGATATGGTCCTCCATGAGATGAGATGCAACAAGGATAAATTTGAAGTCCTGCATTTGGGATGGAATAACCAAATGCACAAACACAGACACAGAAATGAATGGCTAGGTTATAGTACTATTGAGAAGGACCTGGGGCTATGGTAGTTCATAAGCCAAATATCCAATAGTGTGGTCTTGATTATATATATATATATTTAAATGCCAACAGTATCCTGGGTTGTTTTAACAGGAGGGTCACTTGCAAATCAAGGGAAGTGATTCTTTTTCTCTGTTCAGCAGTGGTGAGGCCTCACCTGGAGTACTGTGTCCAGTTTCAGGCCCCACACTTCAAGAAGGATGTAGACAGTTTGGAAAGAATGATTTGAAGCCTCAGAGGCAAGACTTATGAGGAAAGGCTGAAAGAATTTGGGTTGTTTAGTCTGGAGAAGAGAAGAGTGGGAATATTTGATAACAGTCTTAGAATACTTGAAAGGTGACTATGTGAAGAATGGAGATGGGCTTTTCTCTGTCGCTGTAGGAATAGGACTAGGAGCAATGGCTTCAAAATGTAGCAGGCGAAATTTAGGCTGCTGATTAGGAGGAACTTTCTGACTATGGGGGTGGTTGGACATTGGAACAGACTTCCTAGAGAAGTTGTGGAATATCCATGATTGAAAACTTTCAGAAGTAGGTTACTTAGAAATGGCTGGGATGGTTTAGTCAAGGTTGATCCTGTCTTGAGCAGAGGGCTGGACTAGAAGCTCTTGTGAGGTTCCTTCCAGCTTTGTGAGTCTGTGATCCTATATATACATTGTTTCTCCTTAACTTTTCAATTACTCTTTGAAAAGAGATGCATTACAGTTGAAGTGTTCCCTAGAGGAATTTTAAAAACTGTATTTATTTTAAAAAGAAACCTACTCTTTGAAAGAACGTGGCAGAATGGAAATTACTTATACACAGCCTGAGAGAGTGCTTCAGCATTTTATAATGTATGACATGCCTCTCAGTGAAATGAAAGGCATATCACAATGTTTTTTTGACTGGAGGACCTAGGCTAAGGCATGTCACAACCAACCAGATACCTTGTGATATGTCTTTTACTTCATTGAGAGGCATGCCACATGCCATGAAATGCTGCAACTCTAGCTGCAAAATACTACTCTAATGTCAGGCACCGGATATAGAGTAGCACAGCTGAGCTGTATGAAATTTGCTAGGGCAGTAGTCCAGAATAGATTGTGAAATGAGAGAAAATACTCCATTTTCTGGTCAGCTGTCTGACATGCACATCACTGGACTACATTTCAGGGGATGTTAAATACCTTATTTTATATTGTACTAATTTCAGTTAATATAATAGCTTCTACTATGCCTGAAAAATGGCCAGGAGTCTGTGAACAGGACAGTCAATTGTATATAAGAAAATTAAAAACCAACAGAAAAAAACAAATGTCAAATGTTGTGATGCAAAATGAAATCTAGGCACTGCATCACTTAGCACTGAACCTCTAGGTGTCTGGGCCCCAGAGTAGAATCCATGATTATGAGTTGGACACGTGGGGCAGAATCCTCTTTGACTTCATGCATCCAAATGGCACTTACCCAGTCACGTAAGTGTTGTTTTTGGTACTTACACACAGTAGACCTATTCCGTGTGAAGTGTGGAAATGCAAGCATCCATTCAGGTACTGAGAATAGCTACACTCTGGCTGGTCTGGTACATGGCTTCATCTGCATATAGTAGAGCACAAGTCAAGAATTTGTAGCTAAAGAAAAAAGCCCAATGATCTCTGGAAACTGAACCACTGCACTTTGTATTTAATAGTTATAGGATGGAGAGGAATAGGAATGATGTATCTCATTGGGAGCAAGGTTCTAGGTTAAAACCCTGGGCCCTTTCTGTTCCAACACAGCATCCATGTCAGTGAGCCACACATGAATTCTATTTTGTGCTCCCCCTGCCCCTGGGGCAGTTTCAAGAGGAGGACTATGCTCAGAAGTTGGGTGAAGGGGACCTAGAACTAAAGTCTCCTGCTTCCTGGGCAAAAGTCCTAACCACTAGGCTGGTAGAAAAATATGGGAAGCTTCTGTCATGCATTTTTGCCCAGCTACAATTTCCTAACTTATATTTATCGAAACACGCATGTATAGAGCCATTTCCTTCCTGGCCAGAGCACAGCCTATGACTCATGTGTAGTAGCCCAGAGGAGCTGGGCTACATAGACTTTTATGCTTGCACTTATCAAACTGTGCATACACCAGGATCACTAACTGCTTAAGTACTGAAAATGGAAGTTATGCATTTGGAGGATTCTGCCCTTAGGCTTCTCAACACAGAGAGGGAGTTGCATTTCTGATATTACTGTGAACCACCTCCCTCCACTCAGGATTCATATCCATGAACTCTCCTCTCCTGGAGGTAAGTGACTATGTTTTTTCTTACAAAAATGGATCAAGGCTCTCACTTTTCTTTTAAAATGTATCTAGAAGCGAAGGAGTTGGTAGCACTCTTGTCTATTAATTCAGATTTTAGATTTAAGGAGGACACTAACCATCAGTGGTAGTCTGGACTAGAAGTAGTACTCTGTTGAAGCTGTTCAGCCTTACATGGAATAATAAGAGTACAAATATAAGCATGTATATCTTGCCTAATGATTTAAGGTAATCATCTAGGAAGGAAGTACCATAAATGTAGGTTATACATTTTATATTAAATCATCTCAAGGTGTATGCTCAAGAGAAGGGAAGAGAAAGTGCTTCAAGGATGTCCTCAAGGCAAACTTGAAAAAATACAGCATTTACATCAACTCATGGGAGACTGTTTCCCAGGACCACCCCAAAGGGAGGAAATGTTTGTTGCAAGGATCTCGGTACTTTGAAACCTCACACTGACAACAGGAGACAGAAAAGCAGGAGTGGCAGAAACAGCATGTCACCAACCAAATTAGGAATTCAGAGCCATCCACCCCACAGAGAAACATGTGCCCATGTTGCACTAGAATCTGTCAATCCCAGATTGGTGTTGTCAGCCACCTTCGGACCCACAGATAAGACAATGATGGAAGACAATCATCTTCGACTGTGAGGGATTGTCAGTGATGATGACTTAATTGACACTGGATAAAGTTAATGGTCCTTTGTAGTAGAGATTGAAACCCAGATGCTATAACCACTAGGCCAGGAGTGCCAAACACATGGCCCCAGGCTGGATCAAGAGGTGATAGCCAAACACCTGGAGAAGACGTGTGGCAGTGGAGTCCCAGAGGACCACAGCTTGTTCCCACAGTGGCAAGTGAGAGCCCACAATGCTGGGTCTCTTCCCATGGTGCTTCTAGAGTGTCAGCATTGCAGCTCTCTCCTAGGCATTTGGCAGCCCAGCCACATGACAAGCAGGATCCTGGCACTGTGGCTTATTCCCACAATAGCAGCCAAGCACTAAAGATGCTGGACCTCTTCTCACTGGGTCCTGGACCAGCCGGAGAAGGCTCTGCATGTTCTGGATCTGGAGTGGGAGGGTCATCTGTGGGCCTTCTCTGGGTCTTGGAGCCATCCCTGCACCATTCATCCACCCTGTGGAGTGGCCTGACCCATGAGGTTAGACAAGTTTGACACCCCCTGCAGTAAGCCAATGAGTCTGTTTACTCTCTTTCCCCCACTCTATGATCCAGAGAATATTTAATCTTTTCCTTGGAACAGTTTTAACCATAGATTTTTGAGAACCAACCCCAGGTCTTTAACATGATGGGTAAATACTGTAACCACTGAGCTATTAATTTAAAAAGAGCACCACCATGGTCTTGTCCTGTGTCTGTATTTTAAAAGAAAATACTACATGTTTATGGAGCCTTTTGTGTTAGAATTGTGCTGAGAATACCTAGCAGATTGAGGTCTGGAGATGAAAATAGGTAGTTGAATGCCCCAATTATAGATCTCAAAAGTACTTAAGTGTGAGGTTAGTTTTGAAATGCTCAACATTGTCAGGAGCTGTCTTACACTTCTGTGTAAGAACAGAAGCAGAACTTTTGGCAACTGGGAGACTTGAGTGCTGAAAACTAACATCTGGGTTAAGTGGCAACTGAAGGTGGGGGAGGGATTTGAGAATCACAATTTTGGATTTAGGTACCTAAATCTCATCTAAGTTTTACTTCAGGTGCCAAAGTCCCCTCTTGGATTTGTGCTGAAGTATGAGTACCATTGACTTTCAATTGAATTTGTGCTCCTTAATTTAAGCATGTTAGAAAATATCTCTAAGCAACAGTAATAGCTAGAACCCACGGATATGGAAATTTTACTCAGCCAGATCTGCACACACAGAGCTCTTGAAATGTAAATAAACCAGTAACTATCATAAGTTGTATTATGTGTTTTTTCTAGACATTTGCTTTTCTTTCTTGCATTCCTTCTAAATTTATATATAGTCTGCTAATGTTTTGCCTTGTAAAAAGTGCATGTCACATTTTCACTGGGTTTCAGGATCTCAAATGAATAATTTGTTCATATCCTATCCTATGAGATGGGCAGATGTGGAGGCAGCATATTAATGTAAAATACCACTGGAAGGACGGAAGTCTGAATAGATGTGTCATTAATAGGGAGCTCCTTGGAGAGAACTATTTGGCAAATCTTTTGCTATCACTAGTCTGTGTGTTTAAAATGGTGCTTAAATGGGCAATGGTATATTCACAACAATTGATTTTGTAGAATGACATAGTTGTAGTTGGTAACACCCTTATCTATTTGTTTACAGTTTAGATTTAAAGAGTATTCTAACCCATTATACTGATCCAATAATGGAGCATTTTTGTGGCTACATGCTAAATATGTACCTTCAATGCTATAAATTAAAAAAAAAATACTGGTATTTATTACGCCTTCAGTTTTCCCAAGTATGGTAAATTAAAAGTTTGCTTTTTCAGAACCTTCTGTCTAAGAAAGTATGCGAAGTCCAGAGGCCTGAAATCATCAGTCATAACTGAAAAGTTTGGCTCCTGTGATTTAACCATCAAGCACCTTTGTTATTTGGATCTTGGCACACTTAGGGTTTGTCTAGGCTGCAGATTGCAATGTAATGTAGAGAGATGTAAACTGGCTGTGTAAGAGGTTAGCTCAGACACTAGAAACAGCTGCTCCTGGCAGCATGGGTCGT
Organism: Alligator sinensis; assembly: GCF_000455745.1. Lineage (NCBI taxonomy): Eukaryota > Metazoa > Chordata > Crocodylia > Alligatoridae > Alligator > Alligator sinensis. The sequence continues at coordinate 507,653 of NW_005841840.1, read as the reverse complement.
GGTGTTTAGCCCTTTGGTAAGGAAGATTGTCACAACTGAGATCCTTGCTGCTACATCTAGATTCCTGGTACCTATCGTAGCTCATTTAAAGCTGGCTTGTACACCTCTAGACTACACTGTGGTCTGCAATAGAGACACACTCCTACAGATGGCCTTGAAGTACCAGGAGACACTGACATTAGTTGGCATGCTTCCGGCTAATAATTAGTCTTAACAAAAAAGAGGCATCAGGATGGACATTATTGGTGGAGCACATTCAACGGTGGAATTATCTATCCCTTTTTGTTTGACTTTTCTTTCTCTTTGACCTTCAGAGCTTTGCAGAAGGTCCAGCTGTTGTGTTGTGTGAGGAGTGCAAATGTGAGTCTGAGTAAAGTAGTTGGAATTCAAATGCATTGACATAGGTCAGTATTTGTTTTTGGTTTAAATTTTACATATACTCTTAGAAGTCAGTGAAAAGTACAATTTTGTTTCAATAAAAAAATTAAGTTCCATTTTAGCACTATAGGGTGATGTTTAGTTTTATGCAGAGAGTGAATAAGAGAAATAGCCCACTTTTTATCAAATACTGTAGTAACGGTCTTCCATATTTAACACACATCCTAACTTGCAAGGGCATTACATTATATTTGTATCCCTGTTTTTGTTATTTCCAATAACTAATAAGCTAGGCATCCCAGTTGGTGCCTACAAAGTAAGGTGAGGTACTGCTACTTAAAAATGCTTATAAATATGCAAATGAATGCCAGGGAATGAAAATGTGACTGTTTATGGCATGAGCATGGTTCATAAATGATGGGGTTTTTTTCACTGTATGATCTTCAAAAATCAAAGAACAGAATTTGATAAAAGTTCCTGTGTGCTGGTCATGTACAACCAATATTCTGAGGTTTTATTGGTATTCAAAGGGCATAGCTGTTTTCTTTTCTGAGCTTTCTGCTTCCCTAAAGAGCATATTATGCAAGAAAAAAATACAAATGATAGCTTAATTCATACTAATTTCCACTATGTATTTTAAAAGTAATATTTTTCACGACCCAGAACAGGAAAATCACTGCTCCAACATATTTTAATATAATGGTTTATCTAGAGAATATTTTTAATGCGCTTAAAGGATAATTTACCTGTCAATTTTGCTCCACACTGGCAGGCTAATTAGTGGCTGTAAAGAAAATATTGAAGTGCAGAAACAGCAGGGACATTTAAGAGAGGTGGTATCTGAAAAATAGTAATATTTGTTTAGCTGCTATGCAGCATCAGACTGCTTTCCTGTGTCTCTAGCACATTTATGTGCAAGTCTCTATCTCATTGAATTGGATGCAAATGGTACAGGATATCTTCCAGTGGTCCTCTAGCCCATTCAGTTCTTAAGAAAGTGCAATTTTGGGGGCTAGTGAGCCTTTGCTCCAGGCTTGTTTACAAGAGAAGGTTGCACAACAGTCTGATCAAAGGTGTGACTTTACACTGATCTGAATATGTTTGTGGGGACATTTACTTCTGTTGAACTCCAGTTCCTTAGGAATGGTTTTAAATTAAAATTGAGATAAGACTATAAGAGATGCTATACTGCATCATCCCACAGGTCCATCTAGCCCTGTATTCTGTATTTCACAATGGCATAGAGTTGATGCTAAGGGAAAGGGTATTCATGCTGAGCTTATGAATACTGACCTGTACCTGTATTCTCCTCAGCTTCTAGCATTTAGAGGCTTATAACATCATAATATGGAGGGTGCAGGCCTATAGTCATGTCCTATCTACTGATGGATCTATCCGGCATGAATTTGCCCAATTCTCTTTTGAAACTGGTTAAGGTGTCAGCCTCTATAACTGCTTGTGGTAATGAGTTTCACAAGGGCAGTTGCAGGGTGGGAAAAACACCATTTTATGTCCTCTAGTTTTAATATACTGAGAGATGGCAAACTAAATTTCTTTTTAAATTTCCCCACGCCAGTCATTATTTGGTAGATCTCTATCATATCGCCACTCAGTCATCTCTTCTCTATGTTGAAAAGTCCTATCTTATTTAGTCTCTCCTGGTACTGAAGCCTTTCCATGCCCCTAATCATCCTTGTCACCCTTCTCTATATCCTTTTTTTCTTTTTTTGGAGGTGGGATGATCAGAACTGTTCCAGGAATGTGTGTACAGTAGCACAAATACATTCTCTTGTTTTTTTTTTTCAATTCCCTTCTTACTAACCTCTTATGTTGTATTTGACTTTTTGACTGATGCTGATTACTGAGCTGATGTTTTCAGAGAACTACCCACAACAATTCCAAAAGTTTTCTTGAGTATTTACAGCCAATATAGAGTCCCTGATGATGTGTGTGTATAACTCTGGTTATTCTTTCCTGTGGGCACATCTACATGAAATGCTTAACGTGCAGTAACCTAATAACACCGAGCAAAGTGTGCCGGGCAAAAACTGGGCTAATATGCTACTGCACAGTAGAATTAGGCTGCTGTGCAGTAAGCATCACTAAAAACCTGTGTGCCAGCACTAACGCACAGTAACTGTAGTTACTGCGCATTTAGCAAGTACATTAAGCAAGTACTAAACTAAATGTGCAGTAACTACTGTGCATTAATGAGCATGTAGATGTGCCCCGTGTGCATTTATTTTGTAATTATCAACATTGAATTTCATCTGCCATTTTGTTGCCCATTGATTCAATTTTATAAAACAATCCATTCTAAATCATATATGGATTTACTGTGGATTTCACTATTGGTTTGCACTATTAGTTTACCTCCAGCTTTTCTACCATTTCTTCCTTTTGAGTCCAGTCAGTTCTTTCTTCTTCTTCTTCAATGCTTTTCAGAGATCCCTGAGGTCTTCTAGAATCTGAGTAGTTCCATACCACTAGTTCCCATCTATATCATCCTCAGTGGAGTCTTGCTAGATGTCTTCTCAATCCTACTAAATCTTGCAGTTATTACATATTTTCTGCTTCAGGGAGACGACACACCTTTATTTTGTTCTAATATCCTTTGCTGAATTCTCTCTCTACTCCTTCTTAATACTGAAACACGGATGATGGTAGTTATCTCCCTTGGTAGCTGCTTGCTTTACACTGCAGTGATGCCCATCGGGCATCCTTACAGCTTTCTGTGCCCTCTCTCCAGAGACAGCAAATCGACTGTGGTAGAAACTGATAAAAATAATTATTCTTTATTTCTAGCTTGTTTGAATATGTCCTAGTTCTCTTTCCTCTCTTGGTCACAAATCATCAGTCCGATTCTTCTGTTTTCCTTTTCTTGAGGTTTCTTATGACTGTCCTTCTCCTCTGGCGTCTCCTGTAGGAAATATTTCTGAATCTGATTTTCCAAGAAGTCTCTCTCTCTTTTTTTTTTTTAATTACAAAAAATAAACCTGATGCAGCACTGAAATTTGTGATCCCAGTACTAATTCTTCTCCTGTACCATATTCACCAGTTTCACTTCATACACCAGAAATCTCTTCCATCTTTCAGAGGAAAGGAAAACAAGCACATTTGGTAGCAAGTAACAGCAGCTGTTCTATCATCATTAGTATCTGCTGGGCTACAGTCATACCTAAAACAGAAGGCACCAAGCATCTTCTGAAACTCGCACATTTTCTATTCCTTTTCACTTGCTCAAGAACTTACCTAGCAGCTTACATATCTTAAGGTCTCACTGCTTAGATTTATTGCCTCCAAAATAGGGAGGGTTTAAACATTAAGACTTCAAATCAGGAATGATGCATGCCCCCAGAGGCTGTGGGGATGGGGGGGCACGGCAACCGCCCACAGGCGGTGGCAGTAGGGGTGTGATGGCAGTGAGCAGGGAGCTCCCGCAGGCAGCCACAGAGGTGTCGGTGGGGGAGGGAGCCATGGTGAGGGCCAACCAGCAGCTGGCAAGCACCCGCAGATGCTGCTGGCAGTTGCAGCCAGCGGCGACTGCCTGCAGATGCCACCAGCAGTGGTGGCAGCAGCCAATTGTAGGGGGTGCACCGCCAATCTCAGGGGGTGCACATGCACCTGAGTGTACCCCCTATGTGTCACCAATGCTTCAAATACTGATTTTTATTCAAGATCCAATTTCTTGCGCTACATGCTTCACTTGGAAACAATAATACATAAACAAATTATTTCATTAGTCATGTTCAGGGGCTCCAAACCCCTGTCACATAGCCCACAGAGACAACATACAAATGACAGACAGACTGGACACCAAGGGCATTTATACATGTGCTTTGGGAGGCAGCGGGGGAGGGGGGAAAGCTTTAATTAGAGAGGGCCTGAGAGTCGCTCTAATAAAAGTGCCAGGAGAATCACATGTATTAGTGCCCAGACACTGAAAAATGGCGGTGCAGATGCTTTAATTAAAGCTTGTTTGATGAGCTTTAGTTAAAGTGCCCCCACTGCCATTTTTCAGTGCAGGGACACTGATGCATATGGTGCTGGAGTCTGCTAAAGTACAGTAATTGCCACACTCCAGCAGACTCTGTTAATTGAGTCTGCTCCGACATGCTGTAATTGCAGTGTAATTGCAGTGTCAGAGCAGCCTCAATATATGCGTATAGGTGCCCCTTATCACTTTTACATCCAAACACTGGTTCTACAGTTATACCCTCTATTCTCATCAGAACATAATGATCCCTTCCTTTTGGACTAAAATGTAATCTATTTGTAAACCTCTTCATATTGATTTCTGAGGCTGGGTATAGACATTACACCTATCTCTCTTTAAGCAGGCAGAAAGTGGTCTAAAGCCGTAACTGAACAGATGTGCATAGCTCTTAGAGTGCTTTATAAAAGGTGAGTGACACTCCCAAGTTTACTGCTGATGAATAAGGTATTAGATTTAAAGCATTTTTTGTTAGAGTGCTATCCCATTGAGGGTTAACTTTAGAGTGCAATCACCACCATCCCAGGTGGCGTTGCATAGAGCTGTGCTCTAGCCTTGGGCAGAGCTCCTGTGTTTTGCCCGAGCACTGGGATAACCCCGCCCCCACCAGTTGTCACTGACCCAAGTCAGTGCCAACGTCTGATCTCAGCCCTGCACACAGCCTGGCTGGGGGGGTCAAAGGGAAGGGCTGTTTCTGTCCCTGCAGCATATCACAGTCCAGCCTTTGTGGTTTTTGGGGGAAGGAGTTCAGGATCTCTCCCAGCAGCCACACGGGCCACGTCTCCATGACAGAGGATCTGTTTCCCCAGGATCCTGGCAATAGCTAGGGACATGGAACTGCTTTGCCACATGAATCCCCACTAAGCTTGTGGGCACAGGCCAGGTCCATGCAGCAGAGAGGCTCCAGCTGCAGCTGGGGAAATGGACCCTCTCTGCTTCACAGATTCCCCCCTCTCAAGTTTACAGGCATAGGTCTTGGTTGGGAGTCAGGCTGGTTCCATGGGGCAGAGACGCACCATTTTTCTCTCCCAGCCCCCCCTTACCTCTGACAGTAGCCATCTGGAGAGGGACAGGGCTGGAGAGAGGGGCACCGCTGGCCACTCAGGGGTGGCTAGCTGCTCAGCTACCCCTGCAGCTTCCTGGGAGGTGTGCATGAGCTCCCTCAGGTTTCCGGCTGCAGCCTGTTCTGGCAGGCTCTGAGCCCTCACCACCAAACAGCACATAACTTCATAGATTGTAGAGTTGGAAGAGACCACAAAGGATCATCATGTCTGACCCCCTAGTAGGAAAGAGGACCAAGGTCAGATGACCCCAGCCAGGTGTCTATCAAGCCTCCTCTTGAAGACCTCCAAGTTAGGTGATAATACCACCTCTCCTGGAAGCCCATTCCAGATTCTGGCCACCCTTACTGTAAAAAATTTCTTCCTAATGTCTAACCTGAATCTACTCTCCACTAGTTTGCACCCATTATTCCTAGTTACTCCTAGGGGTGCTCTGGTAAATAGTGCATCTCCAATTCCCTGTTGTTCTCCCTTGATAAACTTATAGGTGGGTACAAGGTCTCCCCTCAGCTGTCTCTTGTGAAGGCTGAAGAGATCCAGGTCCCTCAACCTCCCCTTGTAGGGTCTTTCATGGAGGCCACTAATCATGCGAGTGGCCCTCCTCTGAACCCTCTCCAGATTCTCCGTGTCCCTCTTGAAGTGTAGTGCCCAAAACTGGTCACAGTACTCCAACTGCGGCCTGACCAGTGCTGCATAGAGGGGGAGTATCACCTCCCTTGATCTGTTGGTCCTGCATCTGCCAATGCACAACTAGGTGTGATTGACCTTGTTGATGGCTTCGTTACACTGCCTGATGGCTTTGTTACACTGCCATCTTTCAGAATATGTGTGTTCAGTTGTGTCCTGACCTAATCTAGAGAGCTTTGAGTAAAGTGCTATACTTAGAGCACTTCCACCTCAGGCTTCTTGAACATCTATACTTAGCCTAAGGTATGTGCAGATGTTTCTGGGACCCAATTTACTACCATGTGGCTTACTTTAAAATTGGGTCCCACTTGTACAGACAGTTGCTTGTACTGGGAGCTGTGCCAGGAATCCAACTTAAATTAGTCAGGGTGGGAAGAGGGTCAAGTGAGATTTGGGGGGGAAGGGGCTAGTGGGTCTATGGGGGATTGATGGGATTGGGGTGAGGGGCTGGTGAGTCCTTAGATGGAGTTGGTAAATCGGGGGGCGGGGAGGGCAAGAGAAGGCTGCCTGCCTGGACTCGGGGATCAGAGGGCTAAAAATAGACTGGTCAGGCTCGGGGAGTTTAAATTCAATTGGCCTGGCCATTTTTTGCCTTATTTAACCTCCCCAAACATCTGCACAGATCATCACTTAAATCAACCTAACCCTTAATGAACAAGTGTGAGTGTAATTTTAAATTTCTTAACATTTTTTTTTGTAAATTAGCTGAGAATTTCACTTTTTTAGAATAGCACTTCACTAATCAAACATGATATTAAAAAGCTTAGCAGAGTTTTAATCTTTCCTCGCTAGATGGATATTTTGCTACTGTGTACATGACTGATTTGGGAAACTGACATTCACAGTTTTATGGCTCAAAATAGGATGATCATTCTGATGCATAGATCAAAATGGGGATTGCCCTAATCAAGCCTTTATAACAGGATTGACTGAATTCCATCTACCAATTATGGTCATTTAGCTCCATACACTATTCTTCCTTTACCTTTATTGCCATGGGGTGATGCGTCTTCATGCTAGTTTAGGTCAGAATGTAAAGGATGTATTATGACCTAAATGTCTCAGAAGGGACCTCTCTTTCCTGCTGTAAAATAATTGGTGTTTAGGCCATTTTAGCAGAAACTCATCCAGTTGTCAGCATTAAGACATCACTGGTATTTACTTGCAGTTGAAACAATTATACAGTACCACAGAGAGATGTGACAATGGAGATAATCAGTCACTCAACATTATAATGTGTTCTGAGTATGCATGGTTACAAGTCAGAGTGGCAGAAAAGAATGCTAGGGCTAATGCATAGGGCACCTGCAGTTACCAACACATAAAAGGATGTTAAAATGTTTCAGTATGATTGAGTGCATAGGTGGTGAAGCTATTACATCAAGTTTTAAAATCTAATAGTTTTAGCTTTCATTACTTTTATGGTAAACTTTTTTTTCTGCTGGTTCAGAAATAAAGTTGTTGGAATCATTCTGGCTGATGTTCAATTTTAAAAGAACTTAGAAACCATGGACACAAAGATGACCACTATCCTTTCCCCCCTCTCCTCCCTGAATCCTAAATATGTTAAATTTTTATTTAAAAAAGAACCAGAAACCCAAGGAAATAATAGGAAATTTAGTGTCTCAGTAATATACAAAATATCTGTCTGTTATTTCTAAGGAAAGAGAGGCCTATTGAAAATCTCTGAAAAGTGTGTACGTGTCAAGGGACTGGGACACTTTTACATTCATGGAAGTTTTTTTTTATTGACTTTTACACTGTTAGGCTGTCAAAATGATGCCTTTTTCAGAGCTCCTCCTGAAACATTTGCAGTTGGCATTCAGTCTTTATAAAATATTCCTTTTCTTTATCCTTTCTTCTGGCTCTTACAAATAAATAAGTGGATATGGATTTGGCAAAGCTTTTAACAAAAATCTCATGATAGTTCTCACTCTTTGCTATGAATAAAACACAAACTTTACCTTGTGCATACTCAAAAGGCATGTTTTCATTTGGTACATGCATCCCATGGCTATCCTTAACTATAACATGAACTTAAAATTATCTAAGAATGCATAGTTATCTTGGCATTCCTAAAACCCTGATGTATTATTCCTATAAAAAAAGAAATACCTTGCTATTTCTGTCAACTACAGCAATCTGACATTTGTACAGAATGTTTTTGAAACACAACTAAATCCTACCATTCTCGCTTATCCCATGAATTTACTTTGCTTAAGATCATAAGGAATGCAATCAAGAACAAATATTTCTGCCTTTGGCGGTATGTGTATCCCATTGCTTTGTTCCCTGTCTGCAAATTAGAGTAGTATGCAGACCACTGGGGAAAGTACCCTCTTTTGAAAAGCATTACTGAAGTGTCAAATGTGAGTGGGGATCAATGCTAAATGCGCTAAGAAGTGTAGCCCTTGTCTTTTAAAGTTCACACAATCAAATTATAGAAAAATGTCAATGAAACTAGACAACAGTTTCTATTATATCAAGCTTTTGGGAACAAAAGCAGACACTATCCGGCTCCAGGCTACTGTGGTTTTAATGCATTAGGCTGTTTGTGTGCATGGATTTGGTAATAAACAGAAAAATATTTGTAAATGCTATTTAACAAGAGTAGCTGAATGACATACGGGGTGAGTTTGTATGCTAGATTCAGTGAATACTAATTTTAACTCTTCACTTTAAATGTGCTAGCTTTGAACATGAAAAAAGACAAGGTTTATGTTCCTCATTAGCAACACCAAGACCATTTAAGTACACAATAGATTAACACACACTAGTGAAGGAAACAAAGAATGACTGGTGTCACCACACTGAGTTAGAAAGGCTTTATAGGTTCTGAAAGATTTGTTTATTCTTGCATTAGGGTGACTGCACACCCACTTAAAGCGATGATAGGATGAAACTCCATCTGTGTCATTAGCTCAGTGTACTGCTCTCTGAGAAGAAGAAATGGCAATATTTTAAATGTTTTACTGTTAGATACACTAATCGGGGAACATATGAAATTGACTATGCTCAAGTACCTCTGAGATGCTTCAGTGTGTTCATTCTTTGTGAAGACCATCTGCATGAATATTTCCATCCCACTGAACAGCAAAATTGACAAAGGCATTAGAATTCTAGAAATATTATTAATCATATAAATCTTCTGTGGGTTTATTTATAATATGAAATGTGTACATGTAAAATAATTTGTTTTATGCATAAACAAATATCTTGATCAGTTTGCATTTTGACTACTACTCGCCTCCTTCCAGCTAGTAAATAAAATAATTTCGCAACCACCACACCATTCTTGGTTCTCTTGAGATCAGACTTCTTGGCAATTTTTGGCCTTGAAATCAAAGCTGATCTGGATGTGTGTTCTGGAAGGTTAAGAGTTTGATTCTGATTCATAAACTTAATTAGGATTTTAATATAACAACACAGAAACATTCCCCAATTAAGCAATGAGAAGAAAAGTGTTCTGGAAGTAAAAGTTGGCATAATTAAAAAAAAAAAAAAAAGAGAGAGAGAGAGAGAAAATAAAGACATTAGCCAGGGGGTTTGGTAGGTATATGGCAATTCTCTTTTATACTGCTAGAACAGTTTTGTATAAATGAGGATTAACTCCAGGTTTATAAGATCTTGAGGTCCCAGGTCATGTAGTTTCAGGATAGCAGTGGCATATTAGTAGAAGAACACTAATGTGGTTTCTTTAGAAACACTCGGATTCCAGTGACAAAAAATTATCCCTAAATTGTTTTAATGTTGCAACACAAGCTACTTTTAAATGATTATTCTTAGCTAGAAAGCCTAGGTAACTATTAAAAGTTAGTTCCTGACTGAAAATGGAAGGGACGGGGGGAAAAAAGCAAAATGGTAGAAAATATAGCTGACTGCTCTCAAATCCTTCTCAAGGTTTTTTGAGGATCTTTTCTATGCTCACTAAATCTCATGATTATGAAAGTATCTGCCAACTATTTGCAAAATGACTATGTAGAATAAGAGGGTTTTTTTATTCTTAATTGGATGCACTTTGAACCTCTAAGAAATTCTTTGTTCTTGGTTCTGTTCTAAATGAAGATGTCGAACTGTGAATTAGTTCCTCTTGACACATTTCCTGTGAAAATCTTCACATGCAATTACCACATTTTTTGTTATTTTGTTATGTTTTCTTTATTTTATGTTTGCAATTTTATGCAACA
>NW_005841840.1:481671-497336 GCF_000455745.1 Alligator sinensis | reverse complement strand
CTTTTTTGTTTACATCTATCTGTTTAGTAGTGCATTTTCTTCTATACATCTTTCAGTATGTGTTCAGTATGTGACCATAGGTATATTTGTCCCAATTAGATGTTGGAAGCTGGGGGGCCTCAAACAAACAAAACAGTGGATTTGCCATGAAGCAGATGTGCCATGGGGTATGATGGGGAGGGGTATGAAAATATTTTTGAGGCATTGCATATATGGAAATTCTTTGTATATGTAATTAAATGTTTAATTTGTTAGACATATGAAAAACTAGAACTCTTGGTTCCAAAATGATAACTTTTGATAATTTGATTGTATTCTTATATAAAATTAAAGAACTACATGTGAACAACTGCTTTCAATGTTATATGAAGAAAGGTGCCCACAAACACACTCCTTGAGATTTGAACTTTAGTGAATATTATATATATGATCCTTTTTCTCCATTCAGACATTCTACTTGTATATATTACTGGCTTTGTTTATTATTCTTTCTTCTGCTCTTTTGGTCATTAGCTAGGTATGTTGGACTAAACGTTGCTCTCTCTTATAGCATAGTACATCCAGAGTAAGTCCATTACCTCCTGTGTGTTCCTCCAAGTTGACAGTACTGTTACTGGTCTGAATCTGCTCAAACAGGGTTTGAATAGTAATTGTTCATTCTGAACAGGATAGAAGGTTGCTTAAGTATGCATTTGATTTATCCCTATTGTCATTAGATTCAGTTTTCAACTCTTTATACTAAGCCTCTCTCTACTTAGTGAAATGTGTTAATTTAAATTTTATTTCTAAAGTACCTCAACTCATTAGAGGTATCATGACTGCAAGAAATGTGGAAGCCAGAAAATAAAATTCATTTGATTAGAGAAAGCATTGTCCTCTTCAATAACAATGAAGATATGGTGGTGTGTGTTTGTGTTTTTTCTTAACTTGCAGGGAATGCTTTTATAATATTACATCACTCCACTACAGGTGAATGAAAAGAGAAATCTGGGGTAAAAGGAGAGCAAGGAGGATATTCGTAATTGTTGGCTTCAACTTGAAAAGGAAAATAAATTAAAAAAAAAAAGTCTAACAAAGGTCCTGGGGCACTTCTTGCTCAGTTTATTTAGGTCAGCAGATAATATAAGCAGAATTCTTTGTGTCTCAGTATTGAAAAGTACAAGTAAATACAGTGCTGGAAGTTTGTAAAAAAAAAATAATTATAATAATAAAAACATCTGGTTTCAGCTACAATAAGTAATTACAAAGAAGAATATCTACGTTTTCCAAAGCAGAGATTAATGAGAGTTGAAGAGGTGACTGGCAGTTTGCTGACCAAAGGGGACACAGTCCTAGAATGAAGTAGTTTAATGCCAGTTCTGGTGATTTGTTTCTGATCCTCCTCTATTGGTGGCTGAGTCTGCTCCCTTCCTAAAATTAAAATTAAATTCTAATTTATTCTTACAAGATTTACTGAATATGCCATTAAGGAGTTTCTATTTCACTAAGCTTTTCCTTGTACATATTGCCAAATAAAAGGCCAGATATCATAAAATGCCTTCTATCTGAATTCACATGCTGATTATCTTCAACTCCTCTGACTTCGGTGGGTTTGGACGGCACTTGGCACCACATGTGACTGGGCTGAAAAGGTATTATTGGTAACAGAAAACATTTACCTCCCCCTTCAGACACATCACATATATGTGTACCAGATCATTAGAATTAAAATTCCTTATAAATACAGCATTAGGAACCCCTTTAAAGTCTGCTGTGGACTTTCTTCCCTGGCTAGGACTTTGTCTACCCTAAAAATATTAGACACCAGTGCAGCTACTATGAAGAACATGTGTTGCAATGAGATAAACTGTGACTTGTTCCAGATCTGCTTACCCCATTTTCTAATGGCAAGTTTTGGATCAGGCTGTGGTAGTATACTTCTATTAGGAGAAACTCCTGAAAGTTTTGCTGTTGAGTTAACTGGGGTCAGTGTTTTACCCTATGGGCCCACAGGTGCAGTTATACTAGTAGAAAACACCCTAAAACATTCATATGCCTATTTTTGAGTTCTAGTCAGGTTTTGTTTATGGCAATTGTCTAGTTTGGATTTGTGTGTGATTTTTTTTTTTGTTTTTGTGTTTTTTTAATATAAAGGGCCAAATTTTATTACCCTTTATGAACCCAAATGACAGTTTTCCAGCTGCATACTGGCATTTTGGCACTTATGCTCAATTTGCAATTCTATTACCCATGCAATGCAGGGCCAGAGAGAGGACTAGATAAAGTCTAACCTGTGGCCTGGTGTTTTGAGCACTATGCTGCTAAGTCAGAGAGAAGCAAGAGTTTTTATAGTGATACCTTTTATTGGACCAATTATATGGTTGGGAGAGAAGAGGGACTAACTTTCAGGCACTTGAGGAAGAGGACTTTGTGCGTAAAAGATTGCCTAACATCTCTCCCAGCTATACAGTAAAAGATATTACCATAAAAGACCCTTGTTTCTCACCTGTTTCCTGGCCCTTAATGCCTGTAACAGCATTTCAACACTATTAATTCAGATAAACAGGTACAAATCCCTCTAGGTGAGGAAGAGCCCAGAACCCTAACATTGTTATGTACCAATGTAGTGGCCCTCCAACTTCCTGGCCCAGTACTCTAACAACTCTAGCTATTGGGAATAAAACATGGATAAGTCTTCCTCTTCCTTATTCTTCCTCTCCCAGCAGTGATGTAACTAGGTTGGGGTGACCAGGGAAACTGATCTAACTGCTGACTTGGGGAAGGTGGAAAAATGGCTGTGGCTGGCATCTGCCTGACCATGATTGAGCTGGCAGCACAGCAGCAACCAGAAGTCATTGCTGCCCTTGTTCCCTGGGTGTCCAGCTAGGTCATTACTCTGCTGCCCCCAAGACATAACATACATAGAGCTGCTTTGCAAGTGCCTAATCTATATATGCATTCATACTGCTGAAATAATGCCATTGCAAATGGCACAAAAATACCACTTACATAGCTAGAAAAGGGTAATCAACCCTTTGGTGCATAAAAGGTAATCACATTTGGCCCCAAATCTGTAAGATTTAACACACGTGCTATCAATCTGTAGTTTATCAAAAAACCATCAGAATGAATGAACCCAACAGGGCATGTTTTTAGATTCCCCCCTTCCATAAAAATGTATCTAACTTTCTTGATTTACATTTAGGATTTAGGAAAACAAAAAAATTTCTGATCCCTTATATAATTTTGTTAATTATACATTTCTTTGAAAACTGAAGTATAAGTTAATTTAAGTATAAGTTAATAACAGAAAATTTCCAGCATTATGAAAATTATAGGCGAAGATTTTATATATATATATATATATATATATGTGTGTGTGTGTGTGTGTGTGTGTGTATATTCATATATATTCTATATATAGAGAGAGATTTTTTTTTACATACACGCACTCTATATGTATTTGTATATATACATACATAATGTTAAAATGTTGCTTTCCTTATTCATATAGTTAGTTTCTTAGAAATCAATGGGACTATTCATCTGTGTAAGAGAAACAAGGTTTGGTATCTAAAGAAAATTCATTTGTTCCAGTTTTAAAATGTTCCTGCTGTTATCCCTACTGTTCAAATAAAATAGACCACATGAATCAAGAGGTCATTTTAGTCTATGGAGGGCCAGTGAATGCATTTTTTGTTTGATCAATATCACAGCCATTCTTTATTACTGCCTAGCACTTTTCTCTGGACAAAAGTGTTCTGAAATGCAAAGGGAAATATTTTCAATTCTGTGTTGCAATGTTAGCTAGCATAGAGCTCTGTAAAGGGTTGCCATAAAGAGTCATATTGGTCGGGTTTAATAGTTCATGCGTTGTAAACGCTGAAATTGGATGTGTCACTGAAAGTTGCTCTCAGGCAGCTTTAACTTGCATGACCGGCATTTGCTCAGCAGATCACTATAGGTCTCACTGATCTTCCCCTGGCAGCACTTAAGCAACATATTTTTATAATGGATACATTTTTTTACTATTTTTTCCCCTCTATGTATTAGGCATTAACATGCTTTCCTTGGAAACTGGAGCATGCATTTTATCTCTTCCTACTGCATATTTTTTCCTTCAGCAAATACATTTTAGTGCCTTTAAAAAGGGAATTCCAATTTCTGTAGTTCAGTGGTATAATATTCCAATGGGCAATATGCTTCAAGTTGCAACTCTCCATATTGTATATTGGCAAGAACAATAGAGGATGTAAAGGATCTCATGCTTTGGGTGCAAACTGTGCCGTTAAGGCTCTCTTTATTCTGTACCTGTTGTTCTGACAAGCTCCTCTGTGTCTGAGAGGGCTTAGCAATAAAACGTTATCTTAAAACTCAACTGATTTGAAGAGTGTTTAAGCCACAACAGAAGGCAGGAGCTTTTAGAGCTTTAGAATTGGCATCATTTGGTGTACCAGCTTGGATAGAGTATGCTGAGCAGCTCTTTCACTGTTTATCAACAATCTATGTAGTTCCTATGTCTTACACACAGCTGGCAGCCGCTCTTTAAAGAATAATAGCATGAAAACTATGCATTGTCTGTGTTATAATATCCACCGTTCGCTTATACTTTTGTGTTTAAATCTGCAATCAAATCAACTATCAGCTGAGCTGTGTTTCTAAAATTCTCTTTGGATTGTATATGTTAAGAAATCTATCCTGCCAATGCATCTATAATGGTGTATCTAAAGCAAGGAAGGAATAGCCTTGTGTGAGTAGAAAATTGGTACCATAGCTACTGCGGTGGCATGGGAGAGGAAAGCAGAGTACACAACTCAAGGAGGCTGTTTATTTCATACCAGCCTGCTTAAAAGTACAAGCACTCACTGCATTGAGCACATTATGAGCCAATTTACCTACCTTGAAGCTTTGGGTATTAGCAGTTCACTCACAAACTTCCAGGCCTGTAGCCCTGCTTACAATATTCAAGCATTAGTCACTCAGTACAGTATGTTAAGTTTTCACCTTTTCCAAATAATTGTGAATATCCCAATTTGCTTTGCCATTATATCACAGCATGTTCTATACCTTACTGACAGTTTAGCTAGATACTGCATTTCTCCATGAGTAACCAGACCAGAGAAGATCACAACTTGGCTAGGGACAGACAAGCAAAATGTCTGAGCCTGGATTGATTTAATCTTTGTAGGTTAGTCTAACCTGCCTAGATGGAATCAGTTTGCAACTGAACAGACATTCCCTCTGGACTGAAGAAATGCAGGCACATGTTTGCAGTGGCTCAGGCTAAAAGCCAGGGGCTGCTAGAGAAGCCCTTCCTTTCCTTCCACACTGCTGAGCTGAGGAGGGGCATGGCCAGGCCCTGGCAGGACCTCTGATTAAGAAAATGTTAAAACCCCCCCCCCGCCTGCACCACCCCAGGCTTTTCCCTGCTCGCTGCTCAAGGGGCAGGAGTGATGTCAGACCCTAGCCCCAGGCTAGCACTACATGGCAAAAGGGGTGTGTGCAGTGCATGCATCTGTTAATGATATTGAGCTTTTCAAGTTTCCTCTCCCTGCTTCTTCATACTGCCTGCAGCAAGCCTGTCAGGTGAGGGTGCCAGCAAGGAGCTGATCTAGCACGGCATTTATCAGCCCATTAACAAAACAAAAGCCTCTCTCATTAGTTCAAGCTCTTCTTAAACAGCTTTTTCCAAGGAAGGAATGGAGGGACATTACCAACTGACCTGTTGATTAGCTCCAAAAAGCCCTAAGTGGACACTGTTCTGTCTGCCTGTCCCAGTGAAATTGGAGATGCACACACATACAAACACCTCTCAGCATTAGCTAGCATACCACATGCCTAGGGTTTGTGGAGCTGGGGTCCATGCTGTGAGAGATGGAAGGGAGAGAGGGAAGAGCCCTGCTTGAGCAGTGAGGGGTGAGGCAGGGGAAGTCAGGCAGACCCTTCTGTGCCTGAGTAGTCTATTTACCTGAAAGTTGTCTGATAGCAAGCAGGATGTTGAATTATACTTCCTTCTGGTTATGATATTTCATATTCTGCAGGAGGATAGGTTGATGAAAGGTTCTCCTGGGCAAGGAATTTCACTTGTGTTGAAGCAGCTCAGTGCTCTGTGAACATGCAAATATTGCTCGAAACAAAAGGCTGGAGCAGGGGTGTTAGCTTTCAGGTTTCAAGGTGTTGAATTTTGCTTTCTTCCTGTAAAATTATGAAGTTTTCATTTCAAAATGGCTAATTTCAATATCTTCCATGTTTTAGGGATACAGGTTGTAGCCATGTTGGTCTACAGGCAAAAGGAATTAGAACTCCTGGGCGAGGTGATATCTTTTAGTAAACCAACTACATTTTTGCAAAAAAAAAAATAAATAAATAAATAAAAATTGCGTGTTCATAGAGCACACAGCTGCCTCAACACAAGAGAAATTCCTTGCCCAGGAGAGCCTTGCATCAACCCATCCCCCTGTAAAATATGAAGCATCATAACAAGAAGAATCATAATTCAACATCTTGCTTGCCATCAGACAACTTTGAGGTAAATAATTTCTAATTTATAAGTAAATAAGTTCTAATTTATATTTGAGCCTAAATTGTACAAAATGAACATTTCCAACCAGGAGATCTTACAATACCTTTCAGGTCTCCTGTGAAATATGAATTTTCATTTCTACCTAGGAGAACTTTTACAATCTTTGCATTCTCCTATGCCCAAAGGAGGGTGTGCGCGCCAGAAAGCTTACAAATAAAGGATTTTTTTTTGCAAATATCTAGTTGGCCTAAGAAAAGAGATCACCTCTACCAAGAGTTCTAATTCCTTTTGCCTATAGACGAACATGGCTACAACCTATATCTCTGAAAATTATTGTGAGATACATCTGCACCACAAAGAAGCTGCTGTTTTAATGAGCATCTTCTTAGTGGCTTATCCACCATTCTTATCTGGGAATGAAATGATTTAATGTTTGGCATGTTATGATTTGTTGTGTGATACTCATAATGTGCAACAAGTGTAATGGCTGCTGAAGGCACACAATAAAAGGTTATCTTTTTAACCTAAAGTAGAGCTGGAAAACTTTGCTTTGAAGCCCAAGGTTTCATGAAACAGTCAAAGTCCATTAGATTTACAGAAAGATTCCACATTTCAGTCCCTGGATTAATTGCATATTCTTATTTATTGAGAAGCCACTGAAGACAGGCTTTGGAGCAAGCATACTTTTGTTGTATCCTGAAACAAGTAAACTATTCCTAAAATAAATATTTTAGAAGAGAGGCAGGATGATTACCTCTCTATAAGGCTGTGCAAAGCTTTAGTCACTGATTCATCAGAGATTTGGCTGAATCTCTGAATCCGAATTGAATCAGGAGACTCTTTTATCTCTCTGAATCGAATTAGAGCAATTCAGAGAGATTTGATGATTCAGACATAAACAGAGCTTTAAATGTTTTTTCTACATATCTCAAGGTACCAGGTGGGTCATAAATGCTGAGATGTGAGGTGGATGTAGTGTCCCATGGCAGCGTGGGAGAAGGTCCCCAGTGCACTTGTTGGTGGGCCTGGAAGTGGACCAGAAGCACTTCCAGTCCACTTTCAGGTCTGCTGCAGAGCATGTGGGGAATGATCCTGGCTTGGCAACTGGTGCCTCCAGGGGCTGCGGGGGGGAGCCATCCGGGGTCCCCCCACACCTGATCACTGAGCCAGGGGGATGCGGGGGTGGGGGGGGGGTCTCCTGCATGGGCAGCAGTGGACCTGGAAGTGGAGTGGAGATACTTCTGGTCCTCTTCTGGGTCCACTGCCGAGCAAACAGAGGGCCCCCCTGCACTCCTGTGGGGTACTTCATTTGCCCCAGAATTGCAGTTTTCATGAGTCACGCCTTGTACCTTGAAGTATGTAGAAAAAACATTTAAAACTGTGTCTATGGCCAAATCGCTGATTCTCCAAATCAGCATTGAATCTGCAGACTTGGATTTGGACGAATTGAATTAGGACAGTGATCCAAATCAACAAATTGAATTACTGTGCCCCAAATCAAGCCAAATGCAAATCCAAATCAAATATGGCCCACTTCACACACCCCAACCTCTCTGTAACTAACTTTTATCTGACATACTTTGCAGGTAGTTATAGTTGGACAATGGGTGTGTGTGTCTGTAGGACCATGGGACAAAAGGCTTTTTCCCTAGGAGAAATGCATCCTCTATTTATAGCCAGCATTTCTTTCACTGCCAGTAGAGACTGGTCTGTCTTTCAAAGATCTAGTCGTTTTTGATGATGCACAGATCTTGCTTTCTTTAATACAAGACACAACACAGGGTTTTTAGATTCCTCCTGGAATTAACTTTATACGTGTTCTGTTTTACTAAATGATGCTGCTTTTGAATGCTGGGTTCTTTCATTTATCATCTTGCTGGCTTATTTTTGGACATATTTAATTTTAAGGATGAAGTGATTTAGGCAGTTATCATTACGTTATGTGTGTGATGTAGCTCCATTTTCAAAAGCCAAATTTTCGCTACTATGATTGAACCATTTAATAATTTCAAAACAGTCTAAAATGTCATGAAATGATAAATTCTTTTAGGGAATTTGTTTCTAATAAATAGTGTGTAGCCAGAGAAAATATTCTGTAACTTCTTTTTTAAGGTTTGTAAAATAAATCATTGTAAGAAAAAATGCTGATAGCTGGGGAAACTTCTTAATGTTTCATTTTCAAACTAAAGACCTGATGCTACTTCCACTGAAGTAAATTGCAAAGTTGCCATTGATTTCATTGGACAAGTACATGTAAATAATAATAAATACATTATTTTGATTATATTCTAGTTGTATAGCTATTCTGGACTCCTTCCACCACTTTACTTGCTATACTGATGTATTTCCTCTGAAATAATGCTTGAGATGATGATTCGGCCTCTATATTTTGTTCTATTATCTTCATTCTACCTATAACTTTTTGATAGTCTAAGATAGTTGAAAAAATCATCTTACCAACAAATAATGCCAGTATGATATACTTGGCCAGATAATAAAAATGTTGATACTTTTTCTCTTATTTAGCTGTGTTGTTCCCCCATAAGGGATCCTGCTGACATTAATGTGAATACCTGTGAAATAACATGTGGCCAAGTTGCAGAATCATGTTATGTTCCTCCTTTTGGACATCATAGGTTAGTGATGGGTCAGCTTCACTTTTCTTTCATCTGAGTTGATTCCTGCCTGTTCAATGCCTGTCTGAAATGGAATATAGGAGCAGACCATATATCTGTGTTGCAACAAATGTATCCCATAGCTTGAGTATGTGAATATAGTGAGAGCAATAAACAGAGAAGAATAGTCCTAACCAGTGAAAAGGTAGCCAATTGCCTAGTTGTAAAAGAGTTATTAAGAGAACGTTAGCTTTTAACTTTGTATCAGCTTTATGATTGATAGAAGTGGTATTTTACAGCTAAGCTCTAGCCTGCTATTAACTTTATATATGCAGTTTACTGAAGTCACCCTTTCAGTTACATGGGCTATAAAGATCCGTGTTGACAGAAATTGTTGCTGTCACTTAACATAACAAAGAAATGAACTGTTTTCAAAACTAACTATAGCTCAAATTGTGCCTGCTTTTTCAGCTATTTAAATAATAAACTATTACTTCCATCAGTTGCTTAATGGAGAAACCATCCATAGATTTTAATTATTCAAGGAATAACAAGATAAAGCAGCAGAAAATTGAATGTCAAGGAACTATGGATCAAATTAATCCCTCAAGTAAGTCCACTGAAAGCAATTGTGTTATTCCTAAATCAGTGGACTTGTACCATGCAGGAATTTGGACCCTAATATTTTCACCACCCATGCCTGAAAGAGAAGAAAACAGAGAAACATTTTAAATTTAAATAAATGAGGATCTTATCTTGTTAAACCCTCGCTCATACAAATGATCCCATTGACTTTAATGGAGGTAGGTGCGTGAGTAAAGCTAATTGCATGAGTTAAAGTTTGAATTGCTAGCCCTCAATTTGTATAGTATCCAATTAGATATTGAGGAAGAGAGACATATCATCAGACATTCAAAGCTTGAGATTAGTGAATTAAATATTTTAAAACTGTTAGAAAGTCTTGTGGTTTCCTTCAGACTCATTAGGATTCCACTTTCCTTTTATTGGAGATCACATAAGCTAACATACAACCATTCTGGGAAATCTGAGGGGCAGTTTAATTCAACTTTTAATTTTATTGAAAGCTTCTATTTGTTTTGGGTAGCTGCAGTGGGCTATGAAGTGGAATTAAAAGCACAGTTCAAGATTTACATAGTCCAAATTGAAATGATTGTAATAATTATAAATGTTTAGGAAAAAAGAAGGAAGCAAAGAATATATAAACCCCTCAAAACTAAAGAGTATGAGGCTGGAATCCCAATTTTTATTCAACTTGAGCCACTTAGAAAAAAAATGAATTTCTGTATTTGTTTGAGTTTGAAGGCCTGAAAGAATATTTGTGCATTTCAATATCTTGCTTTCTCTCAGTGGCAACCTAGACAGGTAGACTAAGGTAGACACATCCCCACATGCAAGAGGAGTGCAGTTCCAGGGCCACAAAAAGCAGTGGCACATATTTGTGCCACAGGGCATGCTGTTGCATGTGTGCTCTGGTGTATGCTAAATTGTCCCATGTGGGGTAGGGGAGGCTTGGGACAGCACCTTTGCTGGATCCAGCAGTCTTTTTCTGGGGCCCTAGGGGCTTCCTGGGGCAGCAGTGGCACTGATCCAGCTACACAGAGCCTGGCTGGCAGCTAGTGTGTGACTCTGGGAGGCCAAACTCCATTTCTGGTAGTGCATTCTGTGCCATTTTTTGTGGTATTTTTTTTTTCTTTCTTTTTCTTTCTTTCTTTTCTTTCCTTTTTTTTGTTCTTTGTTTTTTTGTTTTTGATATTGGGACCTCTCGGTGTCAAATTTTGACAGTTGCACATTGGTCAGGTGCAGTTGGTGGTGCCATAAACAGGTTTGCAATGTCACAAATGTGCATGTACATGTTTGTTTGGACATGCCCAGTGGGTGCATCCACACGTGTGCTTAACAGTAGACTAATTTGCTGAGGTGTAAAGCATCACAGTCTACCCGTGTGATGCTATTAGACCACAGCAAACTATTTTTCATTGCCATAAAATAGTACTGTCTCTGAGTGGTGAAAATCACTGCTCCTAAATGCATGTGTAAATGCTGACCTGGGCATAAATTGCACCCAGTCAGCCCAGGCATCAGAAGGCCAGTCCCCTGCCTACCACTTAGCCATATGATTGTGTTCTTTGGGTGCTCTTGTGCCCCAGCCAGGCCCTGTGCCACCCGATGCTGCAACCAATAGCCCAGGGCTGACCACAAGCTTGCTGCCAGCCCAGGGCTGCACCCCCCAGTTCAAACTGCTGTAGACCCAGGTGCCTGTGTAGACACTATGCCTGGGAGAAGCTGACTCCAGCATGAACTGCACCGGAGTTTGAGGCTCACTAATTGCACATGTAGATGTACCCACTATAGCATTATATTCATGTACTCTTCAGCAAGCCAAAGCAAAACTAGTGAGTTTAATGTTAGAATTACACCTAACATGATTTGTCTGTGATTAGTCTGACATAGAGCCCTGAAAATAGTTTAATTATATGTATGTCAGTCCATGTAGAGGTATACTGAAGTGTGTTTATAGGCTGAATATACAATAATAGGATTTCTTGCCAGTCACTGACCCATAGCTATATGGAACAAATGTTGAGTATGACAGCTGTTCAGTCAGCAGTGTTTCCCAGTTTTTTAGAAGAGGTGTTTGATGATAAACATACTAGCAGCAATGACATGTAGTCAGCATCTAATGACCTGAATTAAAACTTGTCCCACACAGCAAGAAACAATTGTTACCTTGCATAAATTCCAAAAGACTTTACTATTCAAAAACATGCAGGGACTTGGCTTTGTGTGTGAAACAGGTTTCATCTCACAGTCTTTCTATGCCCAAATCTGTCACTGATTTCAGTAACAGTTTTGAATGCCAAAAGATTGAGCCCTAAAACGTGTTTTTTATTGTTGTTGTAAAGTTGCTTCTGTTACAGCAGATGAACTGGATAATCAGGGGGTCTAATAATAATATACAGACACTTCATTTCTAGGGAGATGGTTTACAATGAGCCCAGATAAGACCTGTTTAGTCTAAATGTATGGATCTTTATTCAGTTCTTAGGGAAGAAGTAGGCTATATTACATTCCACCTACCCCATTTGGTACTCTGTCATTTTTATTGGTGGTCTCAGCACAGAGATTGTGAACTAGATCAGGCATAAAAAAATGGAATTATCAACTCATCCCTAGAGATGCTTCTGCCAGAATAGATATATTGACTGGGTAGTATGTAGAAGCTCCCCTGATGTTGTGGAGGTATTCAGATATTATATCTGCACAGGACTTATTTTGTAGATAAAATAGTCTTGGAAAGTAAAGTCCTTTCAGATTTAACAGTTTTCTCAAACTCAATCTTAAATTAATGATAGAAGAAAGTAACTAAAATACAAATGCATTTCCTTAACAATGTTTTTATATGAAACAGTACTATCCAAATTGCACAGACAGTGGAGAAAAATAAACTGCATTGTTAAAGAAACTAGTTAGTTATGGCAGCTACAGAAATGTTAAACAGCAGATATAAGCAAAAATAACTTCAGTACTTCATGCCATGTGTAATAGAAGTTAATGTTTGTTTTGATGTTGACTTAAACAATCTAGAAGGGTGAGACCTGGTACACTACAGATGTGATTAAGCAACCAAACTTTTGCTTGTATGCTAGTGTTAGACAGGATTTGGAATAGGGACACATAAATAAATGCAAACAAATCAATGGTTGGATGCCCTAGTATAGCAAGAGCAATATAATTGATGCCCTATGTATTTTACAGCCAGCTTTAAATTACAAAGATGTTGAACAGAACTTTTTTTAAAAATACATTTTATTAAATCTATACTCTCAGACAGATATATCAGTACATTTGAAATATATATAACTTATTCTACCTAGAATATATCAGCCAAACTCCTAAAATATAGTTCTGTTTACTAAAGAAACTATTTCAAAATATTTACAGTTTCCATAACTGCAAACTTCTTAGCAGTGAAACAGGTTAAATCTTTGTTAAAAATAATTACATCATAAAAAGTTGTTCACCAGGCTCTTTTCATAATACATTTATTCAAGCATGAAAGGCATGATTGAAACCATATACTTAAAATGACTTGCAACTTAGACTGTTGGACATTTATTTGTACTTTCCAAATCTTAAACCAGAACATAATTAGTGTGCTCATGTCTGAGTTCCCTAATACTTTTTCCCTCTGGCCGTCAGCTGCACCTGTTGTGCCACGATCAGCCATTAACATTCAGCTGAAGCCAACAGCCTGTTAGACTACACCTGAGACATACAGCAATACAGATGGCTTGTTCCATTTAGATATACCTGGAACATCTGGCAGCAGTCAAATAGCTAAGTTTTTAAGAAGGCCAAGAGAAGATAGAATTTTTTTTTTGTAAAGGTTGAATTAAACACATAACTCTCACAAATGTGTTTTAGCTACAGTAAAAGCTGCGTTATCCGGCAGTTTACCAACTGGAAAGCTTCCCTAACCGGCATCTGTCAATACAAATCTTCCTTCTGAGGGACGCGGTCAAAGCAAAACTGGAAATCCCACTTCTGGTTTTGCCACCGCGAGCTGAATCCCACTTCTTCCTTGTGGACCATGGACCAGGGCAATGCAGCCTGCACGGGGCTCCCCTCTCAGTCCCCTGGCACATTAGCACCAAGAAGTGAAAGCCCTGGTGCACCGGACACAGCATATTTGATTAACCGGCATCCCTGTGAGATGCTGGATAATAGAGTTTTTACTGTATTCTCAACAAGGGGATGGAGAGAAAGAGAGGGAGTCTGATAACACATATGTATATATTACCAAGTTATAGAAAATAACCAAATCTAAAATGAAAGTTGCCTTAGACCTTAATGGATAAGTGCTTCAAAGTCTATCAAGTATGGGATATTCTTAGTCGTCTTATCTGCTTCCAAAAATCTATCAACTCCATTTGATAGCTGTAACCTCAGTATTCAACACTGAGTAATTTAAGTTTTGTCACTGACTTTATGGCCAGGTACAGAAATTACACTTTCATTGGTATAAGCCATAATGGAACAGAAGCTTGGCACACAAAACCAGTCTATACCCATAACCGAACAGAAATTTGGCATGCACAGACTAATTTAAAAATGGTGGAACCCAGTCTAAGATTTGCACCCCCCACCAGAGGGTGAATGTGTTCTGTTTGCTACCAATCTAAAATACCTGCTTACAGAAAACCACTTACCTTATACTGATCCTGCCTTAGGATTTTTGGATGTCTCTACCTAGCCTAAGTGGTACTGCAGTGTTAATATTTGTTAGCTATCTTTTTAAGTTGGTAATGAGGAAAAAGGAATTATTATGGCTATTTTTTTTTCTTGGGATCTTTTCATTTTTTATCTGTGATTAACTTGATCCACTGAGGTGAAGAAAAAACTGAGATGTCAAATAGTCTCATTCACCCCTTACAGGAGGCATGTGAATACTTTTTCTTCTTTCTTCTTCACCTTTCTATTGCTTGCACAGCTAAGAGATCTTAGGTCTCCAAAACTACATAGGGCATATCAAGCACACCTTTTGTTGTCATATACTAACTTTATGCTTTTTAATTTGCCAGACCTAGGCTTTACAAATGCCTCGGTAGGGGGTTTTACCTTAAATCTACTAGTTTGTGCTACCGGAATAATTTGTGTCCAATCAAGCAAATGGAATTGAAATGCATACATAGGGATATGTGTATCCAGGCCATTTGCACTGTAGGGTGCACTGCATGAGTCCTGTGGAGATTGACAATAGCACCTATTATTATATTAATTTATGTATTAACATGAAGAAAATGATTGCCATTCACTGCACAATGTTGTTATTACCATAATATAATATTAGTTTACAACATTACCTTCTCGCTGCAGGAATTGAGCAACTAGAATAAAAAATGTTGAAGTAGTATTTATGGGTTGGTATAATCTTCTAAAATAATCTACTGCAATTTTCTGGACTCTTTCAGTGTTAAATGAATTATTATAATTTATTGATCACTCTATATATATGCCCCCTGTTTTCTGTTTTTCCTGTAAAACAACTATTAATGCTATTGTCAAAGCCAGAATACTGAGCTAGGTAAAACTTTGGTCAAATGACAGTTCTTGGGCACTTACTATATCTTTTATGTAGCATGTACAATATTGTCTAGGATTAGACTATTATAATCTCTTCCCCTCAGCCATGTATCCAAGGTCATCCAAACCTGGACATAACTTTTTAAACTCAAGGGGGAGACAATATCTTTGTTACAATTAACCATTCAAATATATGCAAATTACTACAGACTTAGGGATAATTCAAACCGTCTTTGAACCATGCCTGGGAAAAGCTTAATCCAACACAGCACAAAGAAGCAAATGAAAGGGAGTCTTGCAGCTTCTATGTGATCTGAGTGCTGGACTGGAAACTCTGGAGTTGCAGATTTGAGATTCTGTTTTTCAGTTTCACTTTCAATCTTCAATCTGTGTTTCAGTTTCAATCTTCATATTTTTCATACTGCCCCATGGAAAATGTGTGT
>NW_005841840.1:468085-481640 GCF_000455745.1 Alligator sinensis | reverse complement strand
GAGAGGTAGAATTAACTATCTATACAGAATAAAAGGAAATAGATAATGATGGATTATAGTTATTAAATAAAGATTCATTTTAGTTGTTGTGGGAAACTACTACTAAAAGAAACCTCCCTCAGATCACATTCTACTCTAAAGCAGTGTGCTGTCTTAACTTTCTGCGTTGGAACTAGCAAGCATTATATTATCTCCAAGTGGAGTACAACAAGAAAAAGTACTGTTTATGGCAATGCCATACCATATCATTACTTGGTAGGCTAATACAATTCCAGCAGTAGCCCTAAGCTGTTTTGGCCTTTTTCGATGTGCTCTATGTTGCTCAGCTTTAACAGTATTACAATTACTTCAATTAAGTTAACTTCAGGAGCATTTTACACAGGCATGCCTTGGGTTATTAACTTTTACAATGTCAACAAGTTTTCACTAACACATTAATCTTAATTAGAATACAAGTGAAGGCCCTAGGCCAATAAAAACAGAGAATTATTTCCAAAATACAAAAAAGGGAAATAAAAGTCTTATCCAATCAAAGTTCAGGGCTGTCTGTAGAGTTGTTCACAAAAATATGCAACTATTTCTGTAAGATAAATTTCTGCGGTTGGCTGAGTTGCAAAATATATTTTCTTTTTTCAAAGAAAAAAGATTCAGTATGCAAAGCCTGGACTTCTTTTAGGATGCAGTTAGCAGCCAATCAGGTTGTAGTGTTCTGTATAATTGCTGTATAGTTATATCTTTATGTAATATATTTTTATGTCACAATGGAACTATTTTGGTCAATTAAGAATATAAAAAGTAGGTCAAACCAAAGATCTATCTAGTTCAGTTTCTGGTCTCCAATAGTGGTGGGAGTGGAAGTTTTAGAGGGAGAGCATATGAATGGGGTGTACCTAGAGTGACATATCCCCTGTTGTACCCACCTTAGCCTTAGCCATAAGTGGTTTAGAAAAGCCAGGGGACATATTCCTGACTGTCCTGTTTACTAGCTATCAGTAGCTCTATCATCCGTGAATTTCTCTAACCCCTTTTTGAACTTGGCTATACTGGTTCTGCTTCTACAACCTCCTGTGGTAATGATTTCCCCAAGTGGCTGGGAGCCAGGCCAGCTGACAGGGCTCCCTGCTACACTTGCAAATTAAAGCTCAATGGAAACCAGCTATGAAGTTAGTACCTGTTCTCAAGGTCTAATTTTATAGCTGATTGGGGCTTTTTATTGTGTGATAAGTACTTTGCTTGTGTAGCTGGTCTTAAGATAATTGCACAATATATATAATATGTGGAGGGGCCATAGAAACACCGATTTGGAAGGGATGCCAAGGATCATCCCACCCATCGCCCAGCATAGATGCAGGATGCACTATTCCTAAACCATCCCAGAAACCTTCCAATGAAGATTACTGATGTTATTTCCATGGTCCTGATTTACTACATTATTTACACTATAATCCAGAGTAACTGTCGAGTTTCACCAAAGTGACAAAGCAATGAATCTAGTCCTGAATTTTCACTACTTTTTACAGTGTACTAGTTTTCATTAGCGGTTTTCATATCCACATAAGGAACAAATCTGGTGTGTTTTTTTAACATTTATCCTGTCATGCAATATGCTTTATTACTTGTCTGTCAATATATACAGTGGAGACTGTTCTTACTGTTAAGAGTCACTACTTTACCTTTGTCAATATAAATATTTTATTTGATATTATGGGTCATTAAAATTGATTTTATGAGATTAATAGTGTCTCTGTTACACTGGACAATATTACTGGTGAATAGCACAATGTGGATAATTAAGAGAGGTTGGATATTTAAAATCCGTAATTCACAATATAAAAATCCATTAGTTTTTGAGCATTGTTATGTCTTGTCACTACTCTATGGGTTTTTTCCATAATGGGAGGGACTATGCATGTGGTGACTTGAAAGAAGTCGGAAAAAAAAACCCCATTTTTATTTGATCTGCTCAGGGAAACCCTGAGCAGATCAAAAGTAACTACAGGGCTCTGGGTGCAAGGGTGAAGGGGATGGGGCGATATTTTCAATTCTTCAAGTCAAGGGAATGGGCCCAGGGAGGAGTTGGTGCATCCTGCAGATCAATGCATGGCTGCGCAGTTTGTATCAACAGAAGGGCTTTGGCTTCTTTGACCTCAGGATGATATTCCAAAAAGAAGAATTGCTAGAAAGAGACAAGATCCACCAGATGACAAGAGAGAAGATCACCTTCACAGATAGGCTCACTAACCTTGTGAGAAGGGCTTTAAACTAGGTTCACCAGGTGATGGAGACCAAAGCCCTGGGGAAGTGGGTGACCTGAAGGAAGTGCAAGGGGGTTGGGGAACAGGAGTGGCATTGTCATGCTTCCTAAGAAATCAGGACAATTGTCTAATTAACTGAGGTACCTGTACATGAATGCACAGAGCCCAGGAAACAAGCAAGAAGACTAGGAAGTCATTGCACAGTCATGGAACTGTGACATGGTTGAAATAATAGAGACTTGGTGGAATAGCGCTCATGACTTAAGGACTGTTATGGATGGGTATAAACCAGGGGAAGGCAATTATTTTGGGCAGAGGGCTAGCTTTTCTGCTTTTGTTAGTTTATGACCTTTCATTGCCGTGAGGAAATTTCTTACAATTTCAGGACTTTGGTATCTGCATGGTGTTTTGGATATGTATTTTAATGTTTCATACCTGATAGTGTTCAGATTTTGCTGGCCAGAGCTCTGTTTGCTTTTTCCACTTTCTTTGCGTTGTTGTTTCAGATCAGTAAGTAACTGGAACACCTCGAAGTTACTCAGCAATGCAGCATTGGCATCTTTTCACGGCTCTCCCGGCCCTCTCCCCGCACCCGCGGCCTCTTCCACCTCTTCCACCAAGTTTTGGCAAGCTGTTGAGGGCTGCATTGGTAGCCCCGCCACTTGACAGATCCCCCACCCCCAGTCACCATCTTGTGACCAGAAATCCTGCCCCCTAACCCCTGACTTGGGTCACCAGAAGTCCCTCCCTTTGCCCCCCGAAAGCACTCCTTTCAGCAAGGGTTTTTTCCATCTCAGAACCAGATAAATTCCAAATTATATTCTAAAAAGCAAATATCTACAACATTCATTAATTTCATTTCAAAGAAATATTTTTGTCCTGATTTACATGTGTTTGTATAGTGTACATAGAGGTGATTTGCATAATAGCTTAAAAAGAAGTCTTTCTCTTGTATATTGGGGGGGGGGCTGGTATAGGTTTGTGGAGGGATCTGGGTGTGTGAGGATGTGGGGTATGGATGGGTGTGGAATTTGTGGGGGGCGGGGTGGG
Organism: Alligator sinensis; assembly: GCF_000455745.1. Lineage (NCBI taxonomy): Eukaryota > Metazoa > Chordata > Crocodylia > Alligatoridae > Alligator > Alligator sinensis. Next base: position 478,335 of record NW_005841840.1, on the reverse strand, counting down.
GGGTGTGTATGAGGGGATGTGGAACACACACACACACACACTCTGCCCCTGCCCACACATGCATTCACTGTCCCTGCCTGCCCACACACAGTCCCTGCCTGCCTACATAGACAATCCCTGCCTGCCTGCCCACACACTGTCCCTGTCTGCACACACACATACCGGTGAGATCCAATGCTCCCCGGTCCGGCGATGCAGCCAGCAGCCACACGGTGCTCACGCAGTCCTGCTGAGGCTCCCCCCGGGTCCTACTCCCCCTGGCTCTTGTTAGTTTTGATAGGCTGCCGGGGAAGATAAATATTAATTTTCTAAAATTTTTAGGGGCTCTGTGGGCCAGATAGAATAGCCTGGCTGGCCGACTCCAGCCCACGGGTCATATTTTGTCCACCCCTGCTGTAGGGCAAATAATACTCTGGCATGCATCAATTGATTCATCTCCAGCAAAACCAAGGAGGTGATTCTTTGGCTCTGCTCAGCACTGGTGAGTCCGCAGCTGGAGTACTGCATCCATTTCTGGGCACTACACTTTAACAAGGATGTGGACAAGCTTGAGAGAGTCCAAAGAAGAGCCGCTTGTATGATCAAAGTCTTAAAAGGAAGGCCATATGAGGAAAGGCTGAGGGATCTGGGACTCTTCAGCCAGAGGAAAAGAAGACTGAGAGGGGACCTGGTAGCAGCTTGCCGCTACACTAGGGGGCTACATCAAGGGCTCAGTGAGCAACTGTTCACCAGGGCACCTGAGGGGAAAAGCAGGAGTAAAGGCCACAAACTTCTGGTAGATTGATTCAGGCTCACCATTAAGAAAAAACTTCTTCACAGTTAGGGTGCCCAGACTGTGGAATAAGCTCCCTCCAGAGGTGGTGCAATTGCCTACCCTGAAAATCTTCAAGAGGAGACTTGACAGTCACCTTGCTGGGGTCCCCTGGCCCCCAGTTATCTTTCCTGGGGCTGGACCCGATGATCTTCCGAGGTCCCTTCTGGCCTTACAATCTATGAATCTATGACCATTTTCACAGGCAAACTGAGGAAGTACAGGTTGGATGAATGGATTGTAAGGCGGATAGAAAACTGGCTGAATCATTGAGCTCAGAGGCTACTAGCCAATGGTGCTATGTCTAGTTGGCAGCCAGTATCAAGTGGAGTGATCCAGGGGTTGGTCCTGGGGCTGGTTTTGTTTAATATATTCATCAATGACCTGGAAGATGGGATGGGTTGCATTCTCATCAAGTTTGCAGATGACATCAAGCTGGGGGGAGTAGTAGGTACGCTGGAGGGTAGGGCTAGAGTTCAGAGTGACTTAGGCAAATTTGAGAATTGGGCCAAAAGGAATCTCATGAGGTTCAACAAGGACAAGTGCAAAGTCCTGCACTTAGGATGGAACAATCCCATGCACCAGTACAGGCTGGGAGCTGACTGGGTAAGCAGCAGCTCTGCAGAAAAGGGCCTGGGGGTTACAGTGGACAATAAGCTGAATATGAGCCAACACTGTGCCCTTGTTGCCAAGAAGGCTACTGGCATACTGGGTTGCATTGGTAGGTGTGTTGCCAGTAGGTCAAGGGAAGTGATTATTTCCCTCTATTCAGCACTGGCTAGGCCACATCTGGAGTACTGTGTCAAGAGAAGAGAAGACTGAGAGGGGATTTAATAGCAGCCTTCAACTACCTGAAGAGTCGTTCCAAAGAGGATGGAACTAGACTGTTCTCTGTGGTGGCAGATGACAGAACAAGGAGCGTTTCAAGGTTTCAAGTTGCAGCAAGGGAAGTTTAGGTCGATACGATGAAAATCTTTTTTTTTAGGAGGGTAATAAAACACTGGAACAGGTTACCCAGAGAGGTGGCAGAATCTCCATCTTTGGAGGTTTTTAAAACCTGGCTAGACAAAGCTTTGGCTAAGATGATATAGTTGGTGATGATCCTGCTTTTAGCAGGGCATTGAACTAGATGACCTCCTGAGGTCCCTTATAACCCTAATTTTCTGTGATTTTTTTTATAAAGGAGTTGCAGAGCAATTGCACCAAACTAAATGGAGTGAATAGGCAGAATACTGGCGGATGAATTTCAACTTTGAGCAGTGCAAAATAATGTGCATGAGGAAAAATAACCTCAAGAATATGTGCACAATGCAGGGTTCTAAACTAGATGTTATGAGCCAGAGAAAGACCTGGCCCTGTTTCCCCTACCCTGGCAGCAACCGCAATCCCCAGTGCTCAGGGGTGCACGAAACCTCCAGGTCTGTGGGGATCACGGCTGCTGTAATCCCCAAAGTTTAGTGGTGTGTGAAATCTCTGGGCCTGGAGGATTGTGGCTGCCATGATCTCCAGCCCTGGAGGTGTGTGGGGCAACCATGCATCTGGGGGTCCCTCAACTAACGGTGCTCCAGCTGCAGGAGCTTTCTTTTTGGTAGTGAAGGGGGAACCTGGGATCAGGATCCCCTGTTCCAGCAATAGGGCGGTATGAGATCTAATGCATGATCCCACAATCTCACACCTTCTGTCATGCAGCCGTGGCATGGCAGGAGGCATGATTGTGTTGATTATGCATTAGATCCCATTGTACCTCAACCTGAAAATGTAGAAGTGGCCTATAATAATAACATTTTGCCGCTGCAGGGTCTCTGCTTGAACCCAGCCCCTTCGAGAGGCTGCAAATCTGTACATTTTAGCTCTTAGTAGATTCTACAGATGGTAAAAAGCAGAATCCTGAGGATGCCTTCTCCTCTTTTCTGGCTAGACTGTGTTGTCAATTCCTGCTATGGGCTAGGTCCAATCTCTTCCTGGGCCAAGCTGGGCTCATTGGCCATAGGTTGCCACTTCCTGCTATAATGCATTGCTGTATCATGTCAGAGCCACAACTGCTTTGTGATAAGTAAGAAGGATTAGCAGTTGCTGCTTTGATGGCAGAGACTGAATGAGCAGCTTCTGCACTCTGGGAAGCCATAGAAGCTGGGCTGGCAGCTGCAGTAGCAGCATTTCTTGTACGCCTTTAAAATTGGTGCCCAAGACTACTACAATGATTTTTTTCAGCCTCAGTTATGCTATTGTTTGTTGTGTTTGGATAATGGTGGGTGTAATTATATAAATTATAATCCCTAACTAAGGAGATTGAGTTGGTAATAGGGAAATGGTCCATCAATTAAGTAACTAGCCAGTCAGTTAAGGACCACCAGACGAAGGGTCTGCAGATACTGTGTACTGCTCCATACATTGAAGTGTGGAATTATTCATTAGTCTTATTCATGTATGTCTGTGCTTATTGAATCTGGTGATAACTACATGGTGCCAGAAGTGGCAAATGAAAATGAACTTGAGAGAATTTGAGATTCAAACTGAAATAGAAATTGTAAACTGAGAGTAAGTGAAGCAATGCAGCCACATGCAAGGACAAGAACCACTGTAAAGTAATTTTTTCTGCATAGTAATAGCACAAGGACAGTTAGGGAAGTTTTGCAACCTTCACCTCCCTTCTGCTGGCAGGCAATATAGTAAAGAAAAGGGAGGCATGTAGAAAGAGGTTTGAGTAGTACCTACAAACCACAGAGGCAGAAGAGAAAAATGACAAAGTCAACTATTCAGTCTTCTTGGAAATTGTGAGGGAGGAAGCCCTGGCTCATTATAACAGCTTTACTTTTGAAAATGGTCAAAATATGAAATTAGGTAAAATGCCATCCAAATCTGAGAAGAACTCTTATAGTACACAGATTTTTTTTATGTGCAGACAAACAAGAAAACAAAGTATAGTGCAGGATGACACTCAACTAAAGAGACTGAGTAAGAACTATGTTTTTGGAAACTCGACAGAATCCTTGATTAGATATAGGGCTGTTTGTGGCATTGCAGACACCACATTACAAGAAAAAATACTGTCTTAGAGAGAGACATCCTTAGGAAAGACTATCTGTCCCTAACCCAAGTCCTAGCTCCTCATGTGCTGCATTGGGCCCTGTTGCCCTGTACACATCATATTGGGTCTGGCCTTGCCCTGCCCAATATGTGCCTGATTGAACCCTGCTACCCTGGCCTTAGCTCCATGATCAGGCCCTGCCACTCCATCCTGGCACCAGAACTGGCCCTGTTTCCCCAACCCTGACTCCCTCTGTACCAGTAGGATCATGTACACAGAGGCATATCATCTGGGCCTCAGGGCTTGGAAAATTTTTTGGTGGGGGAGCAATAGCAGCATTAATTACCACTGCTCCTCCCACCAAATTTTTGGACCCCTGTGGAGCCTCATGAGTTGCATCGGTCCCATTGACTAGGGGTTGATTTAATGCAATCTGGATCCATTTGCCCATATCTAAATCCTTCCACTGTGAGCCAGTTGGAATCTAATGTGAAGGAAGATATTTACAATGATAATAGACTGAAATATATAAATAAATGTAAAATAAAATTGATGAAATTCCCTTGTGTATCAAAAGTCTGTTATTCCAGGGTTTTCTTGAACAGAGCAGGGTAGTTTCTGAGGGAACAGGATGGTAGTTGTGCAAAGAAATCTCCTTCACATGCTCCATGTTTGTGTACTCATAAAGAATTTGGCTGAGGAAGTAAAGATGTCAGAATGTAAATCAGCTGCTGTGATTGTGATGCTGCATGTGATTACTGCATTAAAAAAAAATAGCTATGTTGTAATACTGTCCAAAGAGCTAATTGTGCTCAGTGTGCTGAGTAGGATTTTGCATTTTTTGTTTGACATTATGTCTTGTACAAATCAGGTTTCTGATTTAAAGGAACACTCTTGTGTATTGACATCCTATTTGCTTGTTGCAATGGACAGTGATTTAATAATTAAGGATAGGGTGACCATACATCCTGGTTTAGCTGGCACAGTCCCAAATTTCAAAGGCTGGTCCTGGCCAGCTGGTGAGAATTAAAATTAACATCCCAGAAACACAAGGGTGTGGGGCACAGTCCAGAGGAGTGGCATGGAGCAGCATGACATGTTAGGCAGTCACCACTGGTGCCTGCCTGCTGGGCACACCATGCCACAACCATGCCACCCTGTCCCCACCTCTGCTTGTAGCAGCACAGCTGACTTGGGGAGTGGAGGGAAAAGGAGGGGAGGGGAGAGGAGAGTCCTAGATTCCCATTCTCTCCTATGGTCATCCTAATTAAGGGGAACCATAGCCTTGCAAATAGTGTTTGGTGTGAAAGCATTAAAGCATTGTTGTCTGCTCTGTTCAGACTCATTTTCAACTAGAAAACACCTCATAACAATCAAAACAACAAAGGACTGTAAATAATTGCTTTCCCTTGGGGGTGCCTCACATCTATTTCTAAATGCTTGACATAAAAGATAATGGATTTTGTCGGTGCCATTTGTGATGTCTCTGTGTTTATTTGATGTGCTTATGGATTCGGAAGGCCGATGGCTACAAATTTATTGACTTAACAGGGTTCACACTCATCCAGCACCTCTTTGTCCCTGTGGTCCAAATTATCTCAAAATGCCCTGAAACTTCACGAACACAAAGCTTGTGATCAACCGGTGAGGTTGTGACTCCTATGTAGGCACAACACCTAAAAAAGACTCAGGTTTATCTCTTTGCCTGAAAACTGTGCCCTCTGTCATCTCATACCCAAAGCTCTTTTTTCCATGTGTGCCATAATCCACAACTGTTCATTAACATGCTCCCAACTTTTGGGGGAAAAGAAAGAGCGAACACAACCCTTCTTGTAATGTATTTCCACCTCAAGTTCAGTCAGAAAGTTTACAATATTGTCCTAATGACACAAATATTCAACTTGTTGTGCTTCTTTCAGAGCTTATTGTCCATAAATAATTTCTGTTATATGCCTCTATATACCTCTGCCCAAATAAGGTAACCTCCCTGGGAGGTGGAGGCAGGGACACCTGCTGAATTCACTGAAAATTCTCCATCCTGGGGGTGGGAGAAGAATTCACTCACATGGCCAATATGCTACAAGGAGAAAAGCCATTCCTGTCCCCCCCACATATGACAGCTGAATTCTTCCCTAGAACTTGTATTCATTTGTCATCCTACTTCATTTTATGTTTGCCAAATGATGTATGCCAAACCAGAGACATAAAAGAGAAGAGAAAATTTTGTAAGTGGAATGTGAATTCCTAATATGCTAGACTGGACCATCTCTTAAATTCTATCAAAGGAACAATGAGGGACATTCCAGTTTCATTTTGTCAGTCCCAGCACAAGTTGTCTGCTAATCACTTCTATCCACCATATATCCAAAGAGGAAGAGGGAAGTTCAACATAGTATTTGACTGACACATCAGGTTATCCTGCTTGAGGGGGCGTGGAGTTAGGATAAAATGAACAATGGGTATGAAGATGTTGTGTCAGGGTGAAAAAAGGAGTACAATAACATTAGGCAGTTATTTTCAGGTTCCCTTTCTCTGCTAAATGATTTAACAATGTCACAATGAGCAACTAAAGAAGGAAGCAACTATTTAAATATCTATAAAATACTCCAGAAGAAAAAAAATGAATAAGCTTAGAATATATGAAAATGTAAATACAACACACATTCATTAGGGAAAAAATCTTGTTCTTCCTTTTTTTTTTCTTTCTTATTTAAAATAATCTCCTTAGATGGGCTTTTCTCTTAAAAATCTCTTCCTTTTGGATTTAAAAACCCAGTCTCTAATTAAACTAGCTCTTTCTCACAAATGCACACAAAATAGAATGGGAAACAAAGTGAAAAAAGGAAGAGAGATGTCTTTAGTCACTCCTGCTGTGGTTGCTGGAGTACTACAGATGGGGCAGTGTAATGATGATAACTTTCATTCAGCCCCCACCATCTCTGATGCCACACAGTGGGGTCCAACAAGTTGTTCATTGATAAAGAAATACTTATTTTAATTAGCAATTACACAGTGCTCTTAGATATGGATTTTTGAAGACCTCGCCTTTCTCTTATACATAGATAGTTGGGGAAATAGGTATCTAAGAAGTAGGGACAAGGAAATCTGCCCAAAAATAGCTATAATTAAATGAAACTGGAATAGACACAGTAAGTTAGAAGCCCTTTTTTATATACAAATTTAGATAGAAAATGCTGGATTTTGGAGGAGTGGTGAAGTGGTAATGAAATTATAGTGCAGTGGAGGTTAGAGAGCATTTTAAAAGGCAATAGAAAATGTAATAGATTTGGAAGACAGATCATGTCAGTCAAACTTAAGAATCATTGGCATCCCAAAGGAGGAGGAGCAGAATAATATGATTTCTAACATACAACCATTTCTGACAGTGCTAATGAATGTGGAACAAAATATAAAAAGGGCCTTCTGATCTCTACCATCAAAACCAGCTCCTGGGCAAAGGCCTCATCCTGTCACTCATGAAGTCCTTTGCTCTCAGAATATATAACAGTATACTGGAAATCACATTAAAATAAAAAAACTGAAAAATATATGAGAAGCATACTGCCATGACATCTAGAAGAATGCCATATGAAATGCAGTGTTTAAGCTTGGAGGTGTTGCCTGTGAAAAGGACCATTTTGTGTTTTCAGTGGGTGCACCTACACGGCTAGGGACAGACCTTCAAAAAGCTGGAGCCTGAATTGATTCAATCTTTCTGGTTAGTCTACCCTGGCTAGATTGAACTGGTTTGTAACTGGACAGACATTCTCTCTGGACTGAGGAAATTCAGGCACATGCCTGCAGTGGCTCATGCTAGAAGCTGGGGGGGGCACTAGAGCAGCCCTCCCTTCCCTTCTATAATGCTAAGCTGAGAGGTGTAGGCATGGCCAGGTCCCAGCAGGATGTTCTGATTAGAGAGGAGTTCTCCTTTTCCTTCTTGATAACAAAGCATTTAGCAGCTCTGTTATCAGCATTTAACACCTCATTAGAAAAAAAAAAGCCCCTCTCATTAGTTCAAGCCCTACATAAACAACTGTTTGCAAGGCAGGAAACATCCCAAGGAGGGACATTACCAGCTACCTGTTGATCTGTTGATTAAATCCAAAAAGCCCCAAAGACACTGTCCTGTCTGCCTTTGTCCTGTCTGCTTTACACAGACACCTCTCAGCATTAGGTAGGATACCACATGCTGGCTACCATCCATGCTGTGGGAGGGAGGAGAGTTGGATCCTTGTTTAAGCTGTGAACAGAAAGGGGGGAGGCAGGGCAAGGGGAAGCCAGGCTGATGCTCTGTGCCTGCAAGTGTCTGCCAAGCTCCAGTGAGGGAACAGAGGGGAAGGGCCAGCCCTGCTGTGGAGTGGAGAGTCCTGCCTAGCCCAGAGAGCATGCTGGGATGCTGGGGGTATCTAGTTTATCTTAAACCAGCAAGGGGTCTGGGACAGACATTGCATAAACTGGTTTGACCGAAATCAGTTAAGTCTGATACTACTTTCAACCAAGTTTATCTCTGTGCCTGCCTCTGCTCCAAAAGGCGTTCCCGGGCTACTTTTGCATGCGTAGCCGACCGGGTCCGCCCCGGTCCCATGGGAGGGTCCCCAGAGGGTGCCCCGGGTGACGGTGGCAGACCCCCGGAACTCGCCAGCCGCTGTCTTAAATGGACCTTCAGAGGTGGGGTCCCCCTCTCCGCGGCCTCCAGTGCCAACACGCCTTTGGTGGGCACTCATGGGGCTCCAACCTCCCCTACACCCCAGCCTCCGCCACCTTCAGTCGTGGATCTTTCAGCCTCTTATTCCCGGCCCCGCCTCAGCTTTTCCCTTGTCCCCGACCCACTCGGCTCGGTGACTTGAGCTGGGTTCCGGTCTAAGGACTACGAGACCCGAGATTCTGTTGCCCCTGCGGGCTTCCTCCCCGATGTCCCCGCCGGCTCTCCCACCGGTTCTTCCACCGGCGTCCCTGCCGGCTCCCTCGCTGGTTCCTTCACCGGTGTCCCTGCCGGCGCTTTCACCGGTCCCTTCACCGGCATCCCTCCCGGTGCTCCTACCGGTTTCTTCACCAGCGTCCCTGCCGGCGCTCCTACCGGTTTCTTCACCGGCGTCCCTGCCGGCACTCCTACTGGTTTCTTCACTGACGTCCCTGCTGGCGCTCCCTCACCGGCATCCCTGCCGGCTCTTCCAATGGATCCTTCGCCGGTGGTTCCTGTCCCCGCTCTCCTACCGGCTCTTGCGTCAGCTCTGCAGCTGGAATCCTCATGGCTGCTGCTCTCGCTGCTCCTGGCGCTGCTGCAGCTTACCCTGCCCAAGGCAAAGACACCCCATGGGTGCCTGCTTCCGGCCTCGGGCTTCCCTCCGGGCTTTGCGTTCTCCTGCCGCACCCCTCCTGTGTCCCCGGGGCCGCGCTTTATTCCCACCGGGTGGCGCCTCTCACTGGCGTCACCCGGCCTCAGCTGAATGTAAGCGCGGCTAATAAACTGCGCGGGTGGTTTCCCGTCGTGCACGCCTCTGCTGTCCTCGACTCCTGCAGAGGGTAAGTATGCATTTTTGTTTCCTTTAGTTTTGGGCCGTGGTTTCCCTCCAGCCCTGGTGTTCCTGGGACATAACCCCCGCCTTAAGATGCCTTGGGGCACTTCTTCGTTCCCCATCCTGGTCGTACCTGTGGGGTCAGTCCGTCCCTTTACTTGACCTCCTTGGTTCCCGGTCTGGTCTTCGTCTCCACACCTGGACAAAAAGTCTGCCACTGTATTGGTTTTTCCGGGTCGTTGTATTATGTGGAACTTATACGGTTGGAGTGCCAAGGCCCACCGGGTAATCCAGGCATTATCGGTCTTGGCTGTACTCAGCCACCTCAGCGGGGCATGGTCAGTTACCAGTTTAAACTCCCTGCCCATGAGGTAGTATCTAAAGTGGTCTACCGCCCACCGAATTGCCAGGCACTCGTGTTCGATAGTCGTGTACCTTTTCTCCGCTGGTAACAGTTGGCGGCTTGCGTATGCCACGGGTCTTTCATTCTCCCCCTCTTTCTGGGTGAGGACGGCACCCACCGCCGTCTCTGAGGCGTCCGTCTGTAAAATAAAAGGTTTTTGGAAGTCAGGGGCGTGAATTATAACATCTTCGCACAACGCCCTTTTCAATCTTTCAAAACTTTGCACCATCTCTCTCGTCCATTTTACTGCCCCTGTTTTCCACCCTTTGAGGGCCTCCGATAAGGGTGTTGCCAGCTCTGCGAAGTGTGGTACAAATCGCCTGTAATAATTGGTTAGCCCTAAAAATGACCATAGCTGGTGGCAGTTTTGAGGGGCTGTGAAGTTTCATAGTTTCATAGTTTCTAGGGTCGGAAGGGAGCTGGGCAGATCATCTAGTCCGACCCCCTGCCATGGCAGGAAAGAGTACTGGGGTCAAACGACCCCGGCCAGAT
>NW_005841840.1:444682-467624 GCF_000455745.1 Alligator sinensis | reverse complement strand
GGTTCTACCTTGTCGGCCAAGGGTTTAATTGTGCCTCTGCCGACCAAGAACCCTAAATATTTTGTTTCTTTCTGGGCCAGGGCACATTTTCGGGGTTTTGCAGTTAGGCCGGCGTGCCTCAGTTCTGTGAGGATGGCTCGAAGGGCGCTCTTGTGCTGCCCCCAGGTCCAGGAGTATATGACTATATCATCTATATACGCCGCCGCGTATTCGGCGTGGGGTGCCAGGATCTGGTCCATTAGACGTTGGAACGTTGCGGCGGCACCATGTAATCCGAAGGCATTCTAACGAACTCGTACAGTCCCCATGGGGTGCCGAACGCCGTTTTCAGCCGGTCTTCCTTGGCCACTGGAATCTGTCAATATCCCTTTGCCAGGTCAAGGGTCGATATATACCGGGCATCCCCTATCCTTTCTACCAGCTCTGCCACGTGGGGCATGGGGAATGCATCGAACACTGCCATGGCATTTAATCGCCTGTAATCCACACAAAGCCTTAAAGACCCATGAGGCTTATGCACCGGCACCAGCGAGCTCCTCCATGGACTTCTTGAAGGCCGAATGACTCCTAGCCTCAACATTGAATCAATCTCTCTGCAGACGGTTCCCAGGAGGTGGTGGGGAATGGGTCGCCACCTCTCCCTCACTATTGCCCCAGGGGGTGTTTTTATAGCATGGCACAAGCCCCGAACCCAGCTGGGTTCCTCGCAAAATACTTCTCGGAACTCGTTTATCAAGCTTTGGGCTTCTCGCTGCTGAGCCAAAGACAATTCCTCTCCTATCCTAACTGGGGTTCCCTCCGGAGAGGGCTCAGTCCCTTTTTCTAACCCCTGGGGTCCTAGGTCCTCGTTATCAGCCTCGGCAAAGGCCACCCATCCTTCAGGCTCTCGCCATTCCCGTAGGAGGTTCACATGGTAAATTTGCTTTTCTCGAAGGTGTCCGGCCCTGTGAACCTCGTAATCCACTGGTCCCACCCGCCGGAGAATTTCAAACGGCCCCTGCCACTGCATTAGGAGCTTGCTCATGGATGTGGGGAGCAGTACCAGGACTTTCTGCCCTGGCTCGAATTCTCGCTCTTTGGCCCGGCGGTCATACTGGCCTTTTTGATGGGTTTGAGCTTCTCTTAGGTTTTCCTGGGCTAGGTCCTGGGCCACCCTGATCCTCCGCTGGAACGCCTGCTGGTACGTCTTCGGCTCCTGGGAGGGTCCTTCTCCCTGCTCCCACTCTTCTCTCAGGACCTGTAAGAGACCCCGCGGGCGATGTCCCAACACTAGCTCGAATGGAGAGAACTTCATGGAATCTTGGGGGGTGTCCCTGAGAGTGAACAGTACTAGAGGCAGGAGGAGATCCCATTTACGGGGGTTCCCCTTGTATGCACCAGCGCAATACCCGTTTTATTGTCCCGTTGAGGCGTTCTACCACCCCATTGGTTTGGGGATGGTAAACCAAGGTGCGGAGCTGTTTTATTTGGAGGGTCCGGCACACCACCCTCAAGACTCCGGACATAAAATTCTTTCCTTGATCTGTTAGTATCTCTTGCGGGATCCCCATCCGGGCTATCCATCTGATTAGCTCTTCTGCAATACGCGGGGCGGTTGCGGCCAGCAGGGGGATTGCTTCCGGGTACCGGGTGGCATAATCCACAATGACTAAGATGTATTGGTGGCCCGAGCTGCTGCGGGGCAGCGGGCCCACGACATCTAAGGTGATCCTTGAGAATGGGGCGTCGATAACGGGTATGGGTTGGAGGGGTGCCCGTGGAGGGCGCTCGGTTCTCGTCTTTTGGCAGTTGGGGCGGGCTGCACATTGGCGGGCCACTTCCTCCCCCATCCCGGGCCAAAAAAAACACCTGCTCACTCTCGCGAGGGTCTTGTCCTGGCCCAGATGTCCCCCTGTGGGACTCGCATGCGCCAACCGCCAAATGGCCTGGTGGAATCGGGTGGGCACTACTAGCTGCGAGCCCTCGGTCTCCTCCCCCCTGTCCCCTTGCAGGCGTTAAAGGAGACGGTTCCTTACCTCGAAGCGGGGAGGCCCTTCAGGCGATAACGCTGAGGCCCCTTTGGTACTTTGGGCCTGCTCGCGGAGCTCCCCGATCTCCGGATCCTCCTCTTGTGCTTCACGGAACAGGAGGCTACTGGTAAAGTCGCTCAGGTCTAATTCATCCGCCTCGTCAGCCAACCCTTCGTTTTCTTCAATCTTGCCCAACCAGCCCTCCTGGTTTTGAATCTTCTTATTTCAGGCGATAACGCTGAGGCCCCTTTGGTACTTTGGGCCTGCTCGCGGAGCTCCCCGATCTCCGGATCCTCCTCTTGTGCTTCACGGAACAGGAGGCTACTGGTAAAGTCGCTCAGGTCTAATTCATCCGCCTCGTCAGCCAACCCTTCGTTTTCTTCAATCTTGCCCAACCAGCCCTCCTGGTTTTGAATCTTCTTATGGGCCACTTCTGTGTCCCTCACTCTATCCAGGACGTCGTATATTGGCGCCCAGTCTCGTCCCAGAAGCATCTCACATGCTAACTGGGGCACGACCCCCACCAGGAGTTCTCCCTGGTGCTCCATTACCTGTAGGCGGACCCATTGGTGCTCGATCTGCTTGGCGTCCCCATGGAGGCAGGCTACTCTCACGGGGTGAGCCGTCCGCCGACCGTGCGATTGTACCAAATCTCCTCTGACAAGAGATTGAGCACACCCCGAATCCAGGGTGGCTCGCACGGGGTGACCTTCCATCCAAACCTTGACAACGGGATGTCTCCAAGCCACGTTCTCCCCACCGACCACATAGCTGCAGTCCATCGGCTCGCCGGGCTCTGGGCCTCTCCGCCTCTCTGTTGGGGCCCTTGCTCTGTTGTCCGGGATCCAGCGATCTGCGGCCTGGCTCAGGCATTCCCTGGAAAAATGGCCCTTCTGCCCGCACCGGAAACACACGGTATCACTGGTAGCCCCCCGGCCAGGCGGATGCCGGCACTCCGGCTCCCTTGGGGCTGCCATTGAGGGTCCCAGGTTCCTCCTTTCCCTGGGGTAGTGGGCCTCTGAGGCAGTAAAAGCCTTGGCCAATTTTAGAGCTTCCTCACAGGTCTGTGGGGTATGTTGTCGGACCCAGTGTTGCATCCGCTCTTCTAAATCGTTCTGAAACTGTTCCAGGATGATCTGGTCAGCCAATGCCACTCTGTCCTGCCCCGCTGGGTTCACCCACTTATCCAGCAGATCCCGCAAAAGCTGCAGCAACACTCTCGGTTGTTTTGCCTCGGGTCCCTTCTTGGCCCAGAACTGGCGCCGGTAGTGCTCGGAGTTAATCTCCAATCTGTATAGGATGGCTTCCTTCATGTGCTTGTAGTCTTGGGTGTCATCCCTTGGGGGATCATCCCTTGAGAGGGCCCGATAGGCGGCTTGGGCCTTGCCAACTACTAAGGCTCCTAACTGGCTGGCCCAATATCTCTTGTCGAGCCTGGTCATGAGGGCGTGCCGCTCGAACGCCTCGATATACGCCTCCGGATCGTCATCCTTAGTCATTTTAGGCATTTTGAAGGACGCCAAACTGTGTTGGAGCCAATCCTGTTGCCGGTCTAGCATTTGTTGCTGCGAGTTCAGGATCTGGGTCAAAGCCTGTAAGTTCTGTCTGAGGACATCAGAGGGACCAATAGCCGTGGCCTGCATGCTGGCGTAGGTTGCAAGGTCGGGGTCCTCCATGATCCAACCGCTGCCACCACGTTGTGCCCGCCTCTGCTCCAAAAGGCGTTCCCAGGCTACTTTTGCGCGGGTAGCCGACCGGGTCTGCCCTGTCCCATGGGAGGGTCCCCAGAGGGTGCCCCGGGGGACACGCCCCCCGGAACTCGCCAGCTGCGGTCTTAACTGGACCCTCAGTGGTGGGGTCCCCCTCTCCGCGGCCTCCAGTGCCAACACGCCTTGGCGGGCACTCACAGGGCTCCAACTTCCCCTACACCCCAGCCTCCGCCACCTTCAGTCATGGATCTTTCAGCCTCTTATCCCCGGCCCCTCCTCAGCTCTTCCCTTGTCCCCAACCCGCTCAGCTCGGTGACTTGAGCTGGGTTCCAGTCTAAGGACTATGAGACCCAAGATTCTGTTGCCCCTGCGGGCTTCCTCCCCGATGTCCCCGCCGGCTCTCCCACTGGTTCTTCCACCAGCGTCCCTGCCAGCTCCCTCACCAATTCCTTCACTGGTGTTCCTGCTGGCACTTTCACTGGTTTCTTCACCGGCGTCCCTGCCGGTGCTCCTACTGGTTTCTTCACCGGCGTCCCTGCCGGTGTTCCTACCGGTTTCTTCACCGGCGTCCCTGCCGGCTCTCTCTCTGGCTCCCTCACCGGCGTCCCTGTCGGCTCTTCCACCGGTTTGTTCTCCGGTGGTTCCCGTCCCCGCTCTCCTACCGGCTCTTGCGTGGGCTCCGCAGCTGGGATCCTCGTGGCTGCAGCTCTCGCCGCTCTCGCTGCTCCCAGCGCTGCTGCAGCTTATTCTGCCCAAGGCAGAGACACCCCGTGGGTGCCTGCTTCCAGCCTCGGGCTTCCCTCCGGGCTTCGCGTTCTCCTGCCGCGCCCCTCCTGTGTCCCCGGGGCCACGCTTTATTCCCGCCGGGTGGCGCCTCTCACTGACGTCACCCAGCCTCAGCTGAATGTAAGCGTGGCTAATAAACCGCGCGGGTGGTTTCCCGGCGTGCGCGCCTCTGCTGCCCTCGACTCCTGCAGAGGGTAAGTATGCATTTTGGTTTCCTTTACTTTTGGACCAGGGTTTCCCTCTAGCCCTGGTGTCCCTGGGACAATCTCAAACCAATTTCAGCCATTTTGAAACTGATTTATATGAAATGAATGTTTGTTCTGTTACAGGTTTAAACCAGTTTCTGATCACTTAAACTAGTTCATGCATAAATTCTGTCCCTAGCCCATGAGCCACTACTGCACAGTGGTGACTGCACATTTATTTAATATTTGTATAATCAAGTACAAAATAAATGTAGCAGCAAACACCTTTTAAGTGACGCTACTGTGCTGTAGCCTAATAATACTGTGCAGTAGTGTATTAGCACAGTTTGTGCTGTGACATGCTACTGTGTAGTATTACTTTGGTACTATGTAGTCAGTGCCTTGTGTAGAATTGCCTAGTATTTACTAAAGGGTGAAGATAGCTCTAGTGTTCATTTTTCCCCCCATCTTCAATGTCCTGAGGCACTGATTTTGTGAATGAAATGATAGGGGGTGATTTAATAATCAAATGTTCAAAAAAAGACTGCTCCAGTTAAAATTTTAACAACAAAAATGGTGCCAATGACAAAAACAGTTAGGTCCTAGTTCATTTTGAGTTGATTTGTATGTTGTTTTTGGTGCCTGTTCCTCCTACTCAAGTCTCTTTAAAAAATAGGGCCATTAAACCTTTTAAACACACATTATTTGTGCCTTAAGACTATCACAGAAAGCAGTAAGTGGAAGGATGCTTATCTACCTTTTCTTTTATTGTTCTTCAGGATCTTAGGGTGGTTTGGGATTATACCTATCCACCTTTCATGTTGAGATATAAACCCTTAAACGCATCCTAATAGAAACGCATCCATGGACAATGGACTAACATTCTGAGTCTCACGTACTCCAAAACCTATCCATTTTTTTTTGTTCAGTATTGTTTGTGTTTGTTTTACTGATTTATGCATATCTTAGTTATTGCAGGATGAAAACTAATCTATTGTTAAAACAAATACTGGGTACTACTCGCAGCACAATGCTATCGAGGTCCTGAGGCACAGCTTCTCACCTGTTTACAGGGTTCATATATTTCACTTTTTTGTTTTTTCTTACTGGCAAACTTAAAAAATACTGACGGTGTAGCCCATTCTGTTGTCAGGAAACAAACTGATGATGATAAATAACACTTTCCACTATTCCAGCCAGCATCTGGGATTGTTGAATCTGAAGCAACTAATTTGAAGATGAAACAAGATAGTTTCATACCAAATATGGAAGTTTACCAAATATTCCTGCGTATCGTTGAGGGCACATATTTGTTATTTTGGTTAGAGAACAGTTTTAGACAACACTAGAAGAAAACCTGCTAAAAAGAAGGGCTTACTTAAATCTCAAAAAGAAACTTCCAAGCAAAATCAAAAGGCATGCTCATGATAGTGGTGTGGCTTTCTCTGTTCCCTTGGCCTATAAATACACCAGCCCCTCAGCAGTGAAGCAAGCAAGTGCTTCTTGGCACTGAAAGCACCACTTTTCAGATATGGTATGAAAACAAAGCCATTTTTACTTTCTGCTTTAAAATCTGTCAGTGTTTTGTTTTTTGTTTATGTATCTATATATAAAAAGTGGGTTTTAGTTGGTGTATTGTCCTAATTACATTAGGTTATAACATTACATCAGTCTAAATGCCATTTTAGTTTATATGGATGTGGTATTCACTACTTTGTAATGTAAGAACTATTGAGCAGTGTTGTTTTTGGCACAGAATCCTGCTATATTCCATTTCAGATGCATGTTCCCACCTCAGTAGTGCAGAACATTTTGGAATGAAGGGTACTACTGAAATAACTCCTATTTATTTCACTGTTAGGTTTTCCTCTATGAATCTTAGATGATTTAGTGAACTGAAGCAATTAACCCTTCTTCCTTGATGAAAAACACAATACCTATGCAGTGCAATTTCTAAACAAATAAAATTAGATGCATTTGCAGATTCAGTAGTGTTAATATTTATGCTATATTGACTATTTATTTTTGCTTAAATGGTAATAAAACTAAGACTGACCAACTAAATATTTGTTTTAATGTTTTCCTTCTGTAGCTTACAAACAACCTTTTAGGGAAAAAGAAATAAATGGTTAAATGGTTAACTATTTTATTAATTGAACAGAGGAATACAGATATCTGCCAACTGAATAATCTCCTTGGTCTACAGATGCCTTGATAGACATTCCACGTGGTTTATACTGACTGAGGGATTTATTTTCAAAGTTATATATAACTAATATCACAATCTGTTGGCAAATTGAAGGTAGCAACAATTATTTTTATATACCAGATACAGAATAAAACTATATTTTGTAACAAGTACTGTAATTTTCCTTCCACATAGTTAATACTTACTAAGTATATATTAAAATATATTTATATATTTCACTGAAGGCACGCACAAATTATCTGTATTATATAATGATGCAAGTTTAATATTATTTGAATAAGATGCTACATCTCCAGTGGAGGATGTAGTTAATGTTTTGTTTTCTTACAATGAAACTGTAGCAAGGTAAACACGGGGGGGAACAGCTAAACAGGTATCTTCTTACAATGAAACAGCTGAACAGTTTCTTACAATGAAACTGTAGCAAGGTAAACAGGGGAACAGCTGGCTCCAGGTATCCGTGCTTGGAAGCTGCTGACTGTAGAACAGAGTTGAAGCCAATATAGGATCATAGGAAAGTAAAGCTGGAAGAGACTTCATGAGATCATCTAGGCCAGTCCCCTGTTCAAGGCAGGATCATCTGACTGAACCATCCTAGCCAAATGTCTGTCTGACCTGCTTTTGAAAATTTCCAGGGATAGAGATTCCATAAATTCTCTAGGTTGGCTGTTTCAATGCTTAACCACTCTAATAGTGAGAAAGTTCTTCCTAACCTTCAACCTCAATTTCCTTTGCTGCAGTTCGAGGCCATTGCTCCTAGTCCTGTCCACTACATCCACAGAGAAAAGCTTATCTCTACCCTCTTTGTAGTTTCTCTCTAGGTATTTGAAGTCTGTTATCTAACTGCATCCCTGAAAGTCTCCTTCGTCTTCTCTTCTCCAGACCAGTCAGTTATAGTTCTTTCAGCCCTTCCTCACAAGTCATATTTCCCAGGCCTCTATAATAATTTTCGTTATTCTTCACTGGACTTTTTCTAATCTGTCCACATCTTTCTGGAAGATCTTTCTTACCAATGCAGATTAGAGGGAAAAAAAATCACTTTCCTTTATTTGCAAATGACCCTCCTGTTAATACAACCCAGGATGCTACTGGTTTGGGTTTTTTTTCTTTATTTCTTTTTTCTTTTTTTCCTTTTGCAACAGGAGCACAGTGTTGTCTCATATTCAGCTTATGATCCATTGTAGCCCCCTTCTGCAGGTCCTTCTATGCAGTATAGGCAGGTATACAAGGTATATATAACCTTTATACTCTTTTCAAGTCTAACCCTAACCTCTTTTGACTTTATTACCGGTAGCAAGAATTCCTCTCTCTGAAACAAAAATTGTAGTCAGTTATTGTTTGCTTAGCAATGTACTTTGTGTGAATTCTTTCTAAACATCTATTCTGATTGAAGAAGCCTAACTGAATTGTGTTGGCAGAAGCTGAAATAACTACTAAGGACTGCAGTACACAAAATCTCATTTGTATCAGTGTCTTACATGTTAGGCCAGTATTAGTCATGAAATACCCTGAAGGACAGAGATACTTCAGCATTGATCCCAAGTCAGTCACTACTGCATTCTGTACTTATAGTTATAAAAATCAGTTTGCAAGTAGTCTTACAATGATGACTTGGTGGAATGTATTATGGACACTAGACATGTTAGTAAAAGTCACGTGCTTCTCAGTAATGTACCTCATTCATCTCTAATATACAGGTGTCTTAATGCTACCAACAACTGTGCTTTCTGGAGTCTTCACATTCATAACTGTGAATGAAATAATTAGACTTTTCTATTAATTCTGACCTCTGGCTCAAACAGTTCAGTGATTCTGTTTGTGGTTTTTTCCTAATTCACTTGTTTTGAATTGCAGCATCCACAACAAGCACTTAGCAAACCAAATAAAAATACCATCTTTTCCTAAATGATCCTTGCCAAATAGCTTCTAGATAGGAGTCATCAGTAGGAGGGGTGATGCCATAATCAGAACTCTTCAAAGGATGTCTAAACTCATATGACATGGAAAAAAGTACATATTGCTATGCAGATGGGGAAAGAAAAGTACAATCAGACTGGAAAAAGAAAACAGAGTTTAAGAAACCTGCCAAACATCCTGCAAAAATACATTTAAAGCACTTTAAAGTCCTACCTTATAAGAACCAACATAATGAGGAAAAACAATGTGTTAAAGAAAAATCTTCCCTTCAAAGGGAATGTGTGTTTAGAGGCATGCTATATCTGGTGAGAAAGTGCTGCCAGTCAGATGAAAACACAAGAATCTCTGAGAAGCATATGAAAGCAGGGTAGGTTCAGAGAGAAGTAATATAGGTGAGGAAGCAAATAACTTGATCATCATCAAGTGTTTAATGTGAGCAAGAAATTAAGAATCAGAAAGAGAGAAAAATGCTTGAGTTAAGTGACTGTGTGTAGCCCAAGATAAAATATTTTTGTATCACTGCCTTGTTTCAATTTGGTCTTGGAAATGCATCATACAACATATGCAAGGCATGAAGTGTTTTTAATATAAAGCATAAGCATTTTGGTAGATATCTTCTGAAGTATTTCTTAGAGATCACAAAGAATTGGGATCATACAGTATCTCTGGAAATAGTCTACTCAGCAACTGCCAAAATAGGCTGTTGCCTATGAAAGTTTCTTTCTTTCTGAAACAGTCTCTAAGGTGCCACCCTGCCCTGCCTTCTGCTTGGCTTCAAACTAGCATGCTTAACTATTTCTCTCTCCTCATGTAAATTGTAGTCACTATATATGATGGGGTGAGAAACTTGCACCAAAAATAAGAGCAGGGAAATGGAAACTGCATTTGCTATACATCTGTTCTAGCTAGTCTTCTACCAGTTACCAACGAATAACAATCTATGTAAGCAAAGACTTAACCATGTGGCACTCAGGATCCGTAAATGCAAA
Organism: Alligator sinensis; assembly: GCF_000455745.1. Taxonomy (NCBI): domain Eukaryota; kingdom Metazoa; phylum Chordata; order Crocodylia; family Alligatoridae; genus Alligator; species Alligator sinensis. The sequence continues at coordinate 457,820 of NW_005841840.1, read as the reverse complement.
TAAGCGGAGGAAAAAGAGTCTGCATTTGAGGAATGACTTGTGGAATCCGAAACAATGCATGCTACAAGGACAACCAGATCTCTGCAACCAAACCATAGCACGATATACGGGAATTCCAATTACTATTTTATACTATACTGTATATACTCAGAGAACACAATCTGTAGAATTTCATCAAAGCACCCTGCATTGAGCTCAGTAACTCATGTTTAACTAAAGCATACCTTCCAGAAAGGCAATCAGTGTTGACAAGGACTCTCTGCTTCTCTCACTTTTTTCCATAGTTACTCTCTTCATTGCTATATTTATACCTTATTTTGGATATGAATTTGCCTCTCTCTAGCTTACAGCCATAGCTTTTTTCTGTTGGCTGCAACTTAAGCACTTCCATGACTATAGTAATGTATCATGATTCAGGGGTACCAACTATTTTAGGCAGTAGTTATTGTAGGGATGCTAAAGCTAAGAAGGGATCATAAGAAGCATGCATTCCATTTTGAAAGTAAAAGAAACTGCCCCTTTTTATTTTTTCTTGAACTCCAGCACTCTCACAAGTCATCTCTTTTAGAGCCAGCCGATAATGGCCACATTAATGAGTTGATCAAATCAGAACTCATAAGGGAAGGCTTTGTGTAAGATTTGTATCTATTTACGCTGGTGGATGCAAACATTCTTCAATTGTATATTGACATAAATGGTTCCTTGAGCCTTGGAGAAATCTTTATAAGAGAAAATCAATGGAATCGGAGTGGCCTGATTTATAGTATTACATCATGAGAGGTGCAAAAATTTATGGTTATCACTTGATTACATAATAATTTCATAAGCAACACCAGAATATTGTGGAATAGTACTATGCTGGTCATTATAAATGTAGCCTTTTTTAATGTGACTGAATTGTTCTGATTTGGCTTGGCATCAGGCAGCCATATCAAGGTGAAAGACATTGCCGGTAGAATTAAAGAAGAATATATACAAGTTTCAAATCCTTTAAACAGTTTTCAGAGCTCGCCCCATGACTGAAGAATTTTGCTATTCCTTGGTAAGCAACCTACCCAAAAACAACATTCACGCTCTTCTGGAAACTGGAAAAAAATATATATAATGTGTGTGTGTGTGTGTATGTATGTGTGTTTGTATATGTATATATGTGTGTGTACACACACACACACACAGCGTTTTTTCCAACATGCAAATATATATATATATGTGTGTGTAAAATGGAAAAATAGTGTGTGTGTGTGTGTGTGTGTGTGCATACACGTACACACATACTGTTTTTCCAGCTTCATAGTGATAGTATTTTTTTAAGACTGAAGTCATTATAACAAAAAATGTGACTCTATTCTTTGTTACCAACAAAGTAACTGTTCCTTCTTTAGTGTCAAAGATAATATATATTATGAACAATGAACATTGGTTAACAACAGTGCTCAGTATCCTGAGACAAAACTTACAAATACCAACAAAGTAACTGTATCTTCTTTAGTGTCAAAGATAATGTTGGTAAAGGTAATATTAGTACTGCCTGGGAAAGATATGGAATATAGGCAATTTGCCTAATGTGAAAAACATATTTTTAGAATACAGGTGTACTTCTACAAAAAGTCTCCTCTCCTTGGACTACTCACATTAATACAATGATTTTTATTTTGGTGAAGTTAGGGTTTGTAGTATCCAGGCCAACAGACATTACATTTTCTTCCTTCTCTGTCCCCTGCCTGCCCCAGCTCAGTCAGTAGAAAATGTATGTGAGAGTGGGATTTGTTAGAAGGAACAATGATGCTCCTTAAGGCTAGGGGCAGACATTCAAAAAAGCTGGAGCCTGAGTCGATTCAATCTTTTCAGGTTAGTCTAACCTGCCTAGATTAAATCAGTTTGCTAGTGTATAGACATACACTCTTAACTCTGGAAATGCAGGCACATGCCTGCAGTTGCTCAGGCCAGGGGCCAGGGAGCACTAGAGTAGCACTTGGATGCAGGGTGTGGGGGGGGGGGGGTGGCCAGCCCTGATAGTAGGTCAAAGTGAACTGGCCAGGGAGGGGTTTAATTACCCCTTCCCTGTCCCACCCACACAGATGCAAGCCAAGGTCTGCCTGACACTCCCCCCTCACTGCTGCAGCAGTGTGACTGGGGTGGCAGAGTGGGGGTGCATTGAAATGTGGCATGGCCCCTCAGGCAGAGGGGTCAGGGAGTGGGATTATTCCCCTCTCTACTCTCTCTGCCCCTGGGGGACTGCAGTGGGGTCTTCCCACCCTGACCACCACCACTTGCAGGAGTGAGTAGTAGGTTAGGCCCCCTCCACCAGACACTGGAGTGAGGGGGGAATAACCCCCACCCTATCCCCTTGCCTGAGGGGCCCTGCCAGCCAGGCTCTGGCCCTGCACCCCACCTCCAGAGCAGTGAGGGGGGAGTGATCATGATGCCGGGCTGCAGCCCCTGTCACAGTGTCCCAGAGAATGTGCCTCTTCCTGGAGGGGAGGCTGTGCTGCAGGTGGGGGCGGGGTGGGGAGAGCTGCTGCAGACAAGTGGTGGCAGCAATTCTGGGGGGGCTATGGCCACCTCTGAGGCCTGGTTCTGCCCTATGCAGTCCACCACAACACTGAACCCTGATCTCAGCCCCCCCACCCCACCAGGAAGAGGCTGGGGCCCCCCGGACACTGGGACAGGGGCTGCAGCCCGCCTCAGTGCCCTGCCCCCTCACCACTCCAGTGGCAGTCAGGGGCCTGACCAAAGGACAGCTGGCAGGGCCCTTTGGGTGGGGGCAGGAAGAGGGGTTATTCTCCCTTCCCTCTGGTGTCTGGCACAGGGAGCAGAATGGGGCTTATCCTGCTGCTTACCCCATGCATGGAGCAATCGGGGGCTGGGACAGTCAGGGTGGGCAGACCCTGCTGTGGTCCTCCAGGGGGGGAATAACCCCTCTCCCTGCCCCATCTGGGGCCATGCCAGCTGGTGTTTTGCTGCACCCGTGACCCCACTGATGCAGCAGCAAGTGGGGAATGCCAGGTGGACCCTAGTCTAGGTCCATGCAGGTGGCCCAGAGAGGGAGGAATTCAGCCCCCTCCCTGGCCAGTTCACTTCGAGCTCCTGCTGTGTCTGTCCACACGCCTGCTACTGCCACAGCCAACGGAGACATGCAGGTCCACACTGGTGGTTGGAAACCTCTTCTCTGCCCCATCCTTTGGTCAGCGTCTTGTCAGGCCCCTGCCCCTGCCTGTCTCTGCTCTGGCAGGGCCAACCTTGATCCACTGGACCAGAGAGCATGTTGGGATGCTGGGGGATTCTGGTTTAACTTAAACCAGGAAGGGGTCTGTGACAGACCTTGCATAATGTGGATTGAGCTCAATCCGTTAAGTCTGATGCTACATTCAACCAGGTTTATCTCAAACTGGTTTCAGTCATTTTGAAACTGGTTTATGTGCACTGAATTTAATGTTCTGTTACACATTTAAACCAGTTTCTGATCACTTAACCAGTTTATGTGTAATGACTGTCCCTAGCCTAACAGTTTAAGTCTTGTTTAGAGCCTATTTGAGGGTATTTTCTAATATACATTATCTTTACCCTTTGCATCCTGTTATTACCATATATTTTTAATGTAAAGATGTTTAATGCTGATATAAGATGGAAATACACAGTAAAACATTTAGCATAATAAAGACAGGAGCTTAATTAATGATCCAATATAGTAATTTACTTCCAATCACTGATTTCCACATGTCTGTGTTGAGAAAAGAATCAGACAGCTCTGTTCATTCACTACATTTTTATTTCTTTTAAGTTTTTCCAAACAGTGAACTGTTTAGAAATGCCACACTTGACCTTTTTTTAAAAAAAAAAACAAAAATCCTGTTTCGGGAAAATCATTACAGTTAAGGGAAAATACACAATCAATTATTTATCCAAAGTGTCTTTGTATAAAGAGTGAAAGCCACATATGAACACTTCATAAGAATATTGTAACTTCAGAAACAGTATTGGTACCAATTTTTTTCATTTTTTTTTTCATTTTTTGTTGATATTCAAGGAATGGTAATACTGCTAGACTAATTGCGCCTTAAATTAATAATGTACTTGTATTCACTGGAAGTAAACAAAGGATTTATCTTTTTATTGGTAGTGAGTAAGGATGTATTTTCATGATGGGGAAAACCTAGATATTTTTTCTAGATGGTCATAATCAATTTTTTTTAAATATAGTTTAGATTCAAGAATGAATTAGGGTTTTTTGCAAACAACATTTTAGTTGTAAATACAACATCTCCTGCCCTGCCTTTCCTTTTCACACTTTCATTGTGTTGTAAATAGTTTTCAATACAGATTTCCTTGATATAACAGTCTTTAAGGGGGTTTTACTATACTAGCTTGCTGATCCAGCTGTCGTGTAAGGATACTTCTCTGGAATTTTGTCTAGGGGAGACTTCTGTTGAAGGTTGCCTTCTTCCACTGATAACACCCTCAACAGCCAAACCAACACTCTTCAAGGCAGTTGATGCATCCAAGTTGCAGCTGCTAATATAGTCTTCCTTACACATTTCTTGATTTGCTTGACCTGCTTCAATGTCTCAACTGCACTTGTTCTCTATCCACTCTACCAATGACACTGGCCTCCCCCTGCCTACTTGCCTGTTTTCAAAAGGCACTTAAGTTCCTGTACCAGGCCCAGGCCCCAGGGGCAGCCATGACACCCCCTGGTGGCTGCATGGCTCCTGCCATGCTCTGGCTCTAAGGTACCTTCCCTTTGTGTTCTCCTGCCATGCCTTGATGTACTTCATTGATTTTTAAAGGGAGGCTGCCCAACGGTCCTAGAGTAAGCCTTAGTTCTCCTCAGACTCTGCTAGTCCCAATACTTCCCTCACAATCCCTCCTGGCCCATTCATGCCTTGGGGCACCTGTTGCCTTATGGGCTATTCATAGCCTCTGACTTCCCCAGTAGCCATGCCCATGCCTCACAGATGTTACTGATTGTCCGTTAGGTGGGGCACTTTCCCCCCTAACCAATATCAAGCCACTGCAAGCCTGCACACCATTGTTGGGGCCTTAGCCTTTCTGACTTCTGCCCTTTTCCTCTTTCTGGTCCCTTTAGCTCTGGCCCACTGTACTGGATCTCTTTTAAGCTCCAGCTCCAGTTTTGCTCTATCAGGCTCTGAGCCCTTGGCCCTAGTTCTTCCCCTTTCCGGTGCTGATAGTCCTCTGGCCCTGGTTCTGCTCCTCTTGGGCATTGGGTTTCTGGCCCTCCCAGCTTCTGGATGGCTCTACGGTCCCTCCTAGTTCAGGCTTTAACTGCTTCTGGGGTCCACCTGTCGGTATCTCAAGCCTGAAGGGCTCAAAACACCCACATGGCCCTCAGGCACCTTGTGAGCTCATCCTTCCCTGTTAGTCACCTCCAGGCCACCAGTGTAAACTATAACAAATAAGTAAACTCCATGGGTGCAATGAAAACTAACTCCATACTGGACCCAAACATAGATCTCAGCTCACTGATTGTACTGCAAAACTTCTCTGGGCCATATTCTCCTGCAAGCCTTCAGCACCTCACTTGCAGTTCCTAGGCAGCTTGGGTCTCAGCCTGTTTCTCAGCTAGAGCCATCTTGCTGCAGAGTCCTTCCCTGCCCCCTGGCCTGCAGGGCCACACTACCTTCTTGGTCTCAGGCACTGTCTTTATGTGCCTCTTAAGCCCTGCCCCTTTTGGTCACATGACAGATGTTCCTTTTTTGGGTCTGATGACTAGTCTGCTCTTTAGCTGCCTACCCTCCCTAAGCCAGCTCAGCCTACTATAGTTTCCTTTTAAAGTAATAGGAGTCCTCTGGCTCCCTGTTACAGTCCCTTATTGGAAAAAAACCTGGGAGTGCCTTCCACCTATAGCTTCTACCACAGTTTGCTGAATTGATGTACTTGGAAGCTACCTTTTCTTCAAGATGCTTCTGCCATGATGCCTGCAAGGGGAGCTAATTAATAGAATATTACTGAGCAGAAAATATGTAATTGGAGCAGCTGTTTGAGTCTCCAGTCTTTTATCTCCCAAACAGGACCTGTACCACCTTGAATGGGTTGACAGTGCCTAATATGGTGTGGCTATTAGAGGAATACAAGTAATAAGAAATAATAGATGAACTACATTAGTCCTCTGGAGATGGCAGAAGAACATCAGTGCAGAATGGTGCACTCATTACAACCATGTGGAAATAACATGAACTATTAGCATAAAAATAGTTCTGCCTCTGCTACCAGAGAGGGAAACCAATATAGAAAATGATCGCAAACAATTATAGTAATATATGTAATCCATTAATTCCATAGAAGCCCCTTGTTATCAGCTAAGGGCTTTAAGCATTTTCTTGTATATATTTCTGAGATATAGTAAGTATAAACATAGGTCTTAGGACAACAGGTACCTAATAATCTAAGAAAACATGAGCAAATTATACAAATAAGCTAAAACAACCAAAAGCAGCATAACAAATAATTCATACAGAATATTTCAAGTAATGTTGAGCACAGTAGTTCAGGCCAAATAAGCCATCCATCCTCTCAGTGCAAACATAAGTTTTAGCAGTGAGGCACATCCCTATTTTCTCCTGAATTATTGTGTCTGTTTTTGTGATAAGTCCTTGGAGGTTTGTTGTTACTGGGTTATGATGTAACCTCTCAGTGCATTTTAGTAATGTTGTGATGGTGATGTTGATGTGAGGTCCAGTAGATGACGATGATGATGAGATGATGGTCCAGGAATTGAAGTCTGAGGAAGATTGCTATGGTACCTAAAAGCTTGCCTACGTCTATGCCAACCATGCATCTGGTCCAATGAAAGAGACTACCCACAAAAATCTTATATTTGTTAATTTGTGTCAAGTTAGCCATCCAAAAAATTGAAGCAGTCAAATCATTGGTTACTCTTGAACTTAGAACAACTCAGGAAGTCCAAGAATAAATTCAGCTGAATGGCTAAGTCCTCCTGCATGTTGCTAAGCTAAGAGAGACACCTCTCCACTTCAAATACTTCTCTGCTAAGTGGGAGAATCCTGCAAACTTTTACTGTGTATTTATGGAAGCTCTCATAAATATTTTTTGTGGAAGACAGGAACAGACGTTTTAACTTTCTTGCTTGAAACCAATTGCAACCAAATATTCATGTACTCATCTACAATGATTACCAAACTTTGGTATTTATTTATCCAAAGAAGCTCCGCTGAATCAAAAAATAGAGTTAGGAAGGCATTTGAAAGTCAAAAGATGTTAAATGGAGAGTTCTGCATATATAGTCTGAAAAACATATACATTTCCTATATTTTATTGGTACGACAGGTCAATAGAAACTAGAGATATTTAGTATGTTAGAATATATGAGCAGGATTTATGAAAGGGAGTAAGTCTTTTCCATTATGTACTGGTAAGTCAGTAGGAGAGATGAATTAAGAAAAGTGTCAGTACAGTTTTAGTATTACCTCTGAATTTCTGAGCATATCTATCATACTCTAGCTCTTACAAGTACTTTATTTAACACCTTCTCTTGGATTTAATATTTTATAAGGGAGGATGGTTGAAATAAAGAAAAACTAAGTTATGTGTTAAACCTAGGTGCAATTTGAAAAGTGAATACAGATATACATAAGGGAGAGAGGATAGAATGGTATGGTTTGCTGAAGCATATGTTGTGGCCAGCCACAGCTTCCTATACCTTTGATCTGTATTGACTTCAGTTTTACTGAAATCAGTTGTACAGTAAGCACAGCAGAATGTAGCTGTTGATGCTTTTTCTTGTTTGGAGGTCTTTCACTTATCAGCAAAACAAAGTCATATTATCAGGAAGGGGTGTTTGGCAGGTTACCCCTGCCTTTCCACGTGAGACAGGATTTTTAAGAGGAAAGAAGGTTTCCAATGGGAACAGTGTAAGTTTCTGGCATATGGCATATAGCATACTCACTCTTGCAGTGGCACTCAGGCTTTTTCAAAAAATGGCTAGTGTGTGAACTGTCTACTCAGGAGAAGCATGTTCTTTAGTGGGCATATGCTGAGGTCCTAATGTCCAGTAGGCTCTTTTGGTGCCTCTATGACCTATCAGATCTCTCGCTGCAGCATCTTTCTCAAGACCCCTGCCCTCCAGAGATGGAACCTAATGCATTTGAGGTAAGGTACGGGCCACATTCTGACCTCCTGAGTAATTTCTTCACAAATCATAATGTTGTATAACTGGCACGGTCTGACTTTGATACAAAGACTTGAAATGCTACCTAATCAACTTCAGTCAATATACTTCTTTGGGTTTGGATTAGCTTTGTTTTGTTTTCTTGTATCTCTCCAGACATCAGTATGCTTTATACTTACATTATAAGCTCTTTGGAGCAAAAGCATCTTATTCCTTTTTTTGTTTAGTGCTTGGCACATTGGGGTTCTGGTCCTAGGCTCTAGTGCAATGAAGGAAATAAAAATACCACAAAATGCAGATTTACTGGTATCTAGACTACAGGGTAAGTTGTGTTCAGTTCATTACATACCAGATATGGAATGGAGAATGTTAAACTGTACCAGGAGTTTTCCCAAGGCAGTCTTTAACATTAGCAAGACAGATTGCAGGGCAGCATGAAATCTGTTAGGGACGCATGACTAAGATTCACTTTGTCATGTATGTGATCAGGGTATGGAAGAATGTTAGAAGTTCAAGAGCTGTAAGTGATAATTAACAAAGTCCTTTTTGTCTGACTTGCGCAAACAGGAACTTTAAAATGTAATGCAAGTATATACACACATATACACCTTCTTTAAAATATAAACTCATCCTTAACCATTTCTTTACTTTTCTTGAGCAGGCATTATTTTGAAGACCTTAGTCGGTCCTTATTCAGGCAAAACTCCCTCTGATTAGTAAGATTTGGAAGAAAAACAGCTTCAGAATTTGGCAGCAACATGTAAATGGTCTGTTGACAAAAAGCATATAATTTGTGGCTGATGCATGCATTTTTCTTTTGTATGAGTCAGAGGAAAAATTGTGCTTGATAAGTATCTTGTGATAATTCATTTTAAATACGTAGAAATGAAATAGATACAAATGAGAACAAAATATGATTATAACTGGGCACATTTTAATGATTCAATGTCAAAAACTGTAAGGAATCAGATGTGAAAAACAGTGTTTTTCTAGAATTCATATTCTGCATTAAAAAACAAAAATATCCCCCCCCCCCAAACCCCCACCCCCAAAACTCTGGGGATACCTCTATAGTAGTAATCATAATAATAAAAGATGCTACTTCTAAATGTTACTTAATTCCTGTTTTTAAGAAAGTTTGTTTTGTACTCATCCTTATACTGTAATTCATGAAGTTTACACTTTCAAAGGTTGGCATCTAACTTGTTCTTATAAATTAGTAGTATGCTAGCTGCAATCAAAAGGAGCCAGAGTTTGATAATTTTGCTAATGCTAGACTGGATGAACTAACTGAAATGGATAACAGTGCTTTTGCAGAAGTGTACTGCTTTCAAAAGTGTATCATAATCTGCCTCATGTACTTGTGTGCAGAATTAATTTTTGTTGGACATGCTATGCAGTTGCCCATTTTGTCCACATGAAATACATTTTTGTGATATCAAGTGCAACCTCTATCTTTGATAACAAAATTTAAATAAGAAACTTATAAAGGCTTGATCCAAACAGCTATATAGTGATTGTAACAGCCTTGAGAAAGGGATGATACACAAACTATCTTACCCTAGGCACAGACCCAGGGAGTACTTTCTCAAGCCTACCTCCAGATCATAATTCCTCCCAGTTTTCTGCCTTGCTTGGGTTTAAAGTGTAGGATGAAATCTGTAGTACTTGTAGAATATCTATTACTACTGGGGTTTTCTTAGTTTCTTTTAATATAAAGTGTGTTCTAGAAAAAATACATAGTATTTGCATCTAGCTCTACAGATTTTTTCTGACTAGATGAATTATTAAAATTATTCCAATTATGAGCATAATTTATTCTTTTTTGTCTAATTGTGTGCCTCTCAGCTAAGTTGGTCAGGGAAATAGTGTAACAGTGGCTTTACTGCCCTATCTGAAGGGAGTAGCAGGAACATTGCCTCATTCATTCTTATGTACTTCAGGAGCCTACAAAGGACTTCAGGAGGTCCTTTACTTTGCTGCGCATCCCAGATAAGAATGTAGCTCATGTTATAATCCAGCCCTAAATGTCTGTTATTACCAACTCCTGTGTCCATAACATTTTTTTCACTTAAGCACCTGCAAATGTACTTTTTAAAAATCGTCTCATGTTAGTTCCTATTATGGGTATGACCCAGACATGGGGATCAGGTTAAAAAACTGAGGGTATACAGTACAATAGGTCCAGAAGCCAGATTGAGGTCACAGTACCACACGTCAATCCAAGTCTCAATGATCATGTTAGGGGGTCAAAAGAGTCTGTGATCAAGGTCAGACAGGCAGTCAGGAGCCCAGGAATCCAATATGCAGGGTAGGAGAGGCAGGAGCTAGGGACAAAGGCGAAATGGGAACAAGGCACAGACAAGGCAGTAGGGTCTGAGGCAGAGGTGAGGCAGGAAGGTCCCAAGTCACAAGGCTACAAACACTGTTGCCAGGACAAGGCTGCAGGAGAAGTGGGAGCTCTTTTATAGCCATCAAGGGTCTGGGACCTCCATTGGTTCCCCTCAGTCACATGATTCTTCCACTGGCAACCTCGCGGGGGGAAGGGGAAGGGAGGGGGCTCAAGCTGGGACAGGTCCAGTATCCAGCACCCAGTTGCTTGCTGCTGTTGCAGCCTGGGCCCCTGCCCAGTAAACCCAGGTTCTAGCTCCGGGGTTCTAGCTCCGATAGTTCCTCATCTCATCTTTCCTCTATATACCTGGTCTTCTGGTCTTTTAGGCATATTTCTTATCATATACTATCTTATGAATAGCACCAGCTGAACCAGAAAGGGGTTTATGGGTGAGACTTATAAATCTTCTTGTTTATCTCTTGGGCAACTAGTGTCAACACAAAGGCATCTTAGAAATGTATTCGCTGTTTTCCTCCTTTTTATCCTGAGTCAGCTTTTCTGTTTGAAAACACAGTATTCTCTTTTTTTTTTCTTGCATAACTTTGGAACCCATTTTGGGGTCCTTCTGCTTTCCCCCTTCCCCCACACCTTTTGTACATACCTAGCTTAAAGTCCTCAAATCCAGTCCGATAATACCAAGAGGCGGAGCATTTTTTATTTTCAAATGGAGGCCACTAAAAAGGTGAATGATTGATCCCAAACGTAGCCCATTTATGGTGCTCTAGGGAAGGGGATTCATTGTATTGTACAGCCATAATACATGATCCTGTACCTTCTGATCCTACCATATTGGATGATATGCCTATTAGAGAAGGGTATGGCTAATATAGCTGTGATCCCAACAGGCATATTAGCCACATGGTAGCCATAATCAGATGGCACTGTTTAGAGAAGCATTGAGACTCCTTTCTACCTTGTCACCATCTCAAATAAACCTCCAGCTAGGCTCAAGATTAAATTTAGGCAAGCATAAATTGATGTATGGGTTGCATTGTTCTCTGCCTTGTTTGTGAACTGGCTGGACATGAGGGTATTCTACTGCAGTTACTATGAAGCTTGAAGGTAATTATTGCTAGATACTTCAAATACTGACATTTTGTTTTGCCTCATTCAGTTCATGTTTTCCCTTAAGTCAATAAATAACAATGTTGACATTAATCAATAGTCACATCTGTTTATTACAGACTTTAATGAATACATGCTTCCTTTTCTTTCTTTCCTAATTGAGTCTGTCAGATGCAATATGATAGAAATGTTGGAAAGTTATGATTTTGAGATAACTGTTCTCAGATCTCCAAAAGCTGAAGTCCCAAACCAGTTGCATAGTAGTGACCAAAGAGCCACAAACACTTCTACTGTTCATCAGACTGCATTTATAGCTACTGTTACTGTTTACTGTTCAAAAGGAGTGCATAAAGGGGGGCTTGTTTGCCCCCATATCATATGGAAAAGATATAAAGATACAAATCATATACCTTTCACTTGTATCTTACTTGTATCTTATACAAATATACAAAAGTATAAAAATACAAATCTGGAGGATGGGCCATGTTTTAGTTGTATTTGCGTGTATGTGTCTCCAGACTAACAGTTTTGTTACATAATTAACACCATGCACTGGAGGTAGCTTGGAGCCATTCTTCCCCAATGGGAGCTTCATGTAGTAACTGTACTGCCTTTAGAATCTGCAGTCTTTCCTGGTGCTTTCTGGCATGGGAGTATGTCCTGATTACTATGTTGTAGAAGGATGCAGTATGTGAGTCTTACCTTTCACATCAAATGAATTTTGGAATCTGATGATGGGACTGTCTTCTTCCTCCCCTTGCATTCAGGGGTTATATTTATAGGTTGAAGGAATAGCTTCCATTCAAGTTTTGAAGGAAGGAGGAGCCTCACATAAAGGAGAGTCTTGTACATCTCCTGACTTAGAGAAAGCAGTTGTCTCTCTCTTCTTGGAAGATGCATGAAGAAAAAGACTGCCTTACCTATAAGAAATAACTGGAAATCCAGCAGTCTTCAGCACTGTCCCAGACTTTCTAAGTGAGATTTTGTACTCTGCTTAATATATCTGTTCCTCGTTGTCCTTATCTAGCAAAAGGAAATAACAATATTCATATTCTTCATTGCATTCATTAATATTTGTAAAGTATTATGAAGGTTTTCAATGGCTGATTTATCACCAAATATGAAGTAAAAATTATTAGTGCATTCAGGAAGCCATGGTAGTTGGGCTGTGTGAAGCTTCAGAAGCCAATTCTATTTGGAGGAGATTCGGCCCGATTCGGGGACTGAATCTCTGCATCCGAATCCAATTGGGAAACCAAGTAAAAGCTCCAAATTGATTCAAAGCATCTGAATCAAGTTGGAAAAGCTTCAGAAAAAGATTCAGACATTTGGCCATAGACTAAACAGGCAGATGACAGCTGCCTCCAGCTGGTAAGTCTGTTGGGGTTGGGGGAGGAGGGAGGGAAAGGGTGTGGGAGAAACAGGGATTGGGTCTGGGGCTGGGACAAGCTGACCAGCCAGGGCAGGGGGGCTGCATTGCTTGGGGAGGCAACTGGGGGTGGGGGGATGAGGGCAGGGCAGCACTGGTAGTGGGG
>NW_005841840.1:442495-444595 GCF_000455745.1 Alligator sinensis | reverse complement strand
CCCTCCTGCCATTTGCCCAGCTAGGGTGAAGGGGGGCAGGATGCAGGCATGGTTTGTTCCAGGCAGAAGGGGGTAAACAGCAGCAGGGCATAGCCCCGGCTCCCAGCGCTGGTGCACCTACATCCCACACCCCTCCGTGCCGGCTGGCAAGTGACTATAGGGCAGAGCCCATGCTCCCAGTGCTGATGCAGGCACAGCAGTGCTGGGAGTGGGGGCTATGTCCTGCTTCTGCCTGGAGTGAGCTGCGCCTGCATTGCACCCTCACTGCACTGGCTGGGCAAGTGGCAGCAGGGCAGAGCCCATGCAGCTCCCCCCACTGGGGCAGAGACAGACACAGCCGGGGAGCCACAGGAGAAGCCCTCATGGCTACCCTGCACATCCCGCCCCCCCTTGCCCGGCCTCAGCCTCCCAGCACTTTAAGAGAAGACAAAAAGCCCCATACACTGCCTGCAGCAGCAGCAATTGGGGCCTCTGAGTACTCATGGCAACTCCCCCCCAATGCAGCACGGGGAGGTAGGGGAAAGCAGGGATCATACCCCTGCCTGGCACCTGCCCAGCAGCTACCCCATGGCACAGGTGCAGCTCAGCTTGGTCGGGTGCTGCACAATGTCTGGGAGCTGGGGCTACTGAGGCTGAGCTCTGGCATGGTCTGGCTGACATGTGGAGCTACCCTAGCTCCCAGGCAAATGGAACAGGGAGCTGGGGAATTAAACAGGGGGCTGGGGAACTGCACATGGAGCAGAGGAATTGAGCCAGGGGCTGGGGAATCAGGCTGTGTGAAACAGCACCATTTCATTTCAACTTCCATTTCAAAGGGACAGTGTATTGTTTCATCATTTCATTTTGTTTCGAAGCATTGTTCTATTCTGTTTTGTCAAAACGGTTTCGCTGTTTCGCCCATAGGCTATAATGGGGAATCATTAAAATGCCTAAATGTTTGTAATTTCTTGCCTGATTCAGATTAAAATTGCAGGCATGCTTCTGAGGGCATGAAGCCTGCCAAGTTTCAAGGAGATAGGTGCAAAGGTTTCTGGGAAACTGCACCTCAAATTGTTCAAAGCAAAACTTGTCACACTTGCTGGCAGTGGCAGCTGGCCGTGGCAGCCTCCTGTCATCTGGCATGCAGATCTGGAGGCCTGCACACCCAGGAGGTCTGCCAGGCTGTGCTGAGCTCCTCCCAGGGGTGCAGACCCCCAGATCTGTATGTCAGATGAGAGGAGGCTGCTGCTGCTGCCTGGGATTGGTGCCGAAGCCAAGTAAGCCCGGCTTCGAAACTCAAAACGTTTTGAAACTTTCAAAACATTTTTAGTGCCCTCATTTCATTTTGAAGCCTTTTGTTTTGTTTCATTTTCACTGTTTTGAGCTCAAAATGCATCAAAACTGGGAGCTGGGGAATTGAACCAGTTCAATTCTCCAGCCCCCGGTTCAATTCCCCAGCTCCCTATTCAATTCCCCAGCCCCGGGTTTGATTCCCAAGCTCCCAGTTCAATTCGCCTGGGAGCTGGGGCAGGTCCACGTGTCAGTTAGAGCCCTCCAGCACTCAGGCCCAGTGGCCCAGGTCCCAGGCAGTGCATGGAGCCCTGCCAAACTGTGCTTTACCCGTGCCATGGAACAGTTGCCATATGGGTGCCAGGCAGGGGGAGGAGGAGAATCACCACTGCCCTGCACTGTACAGGGGACTCTGCCATGAGTGCCCAGAGGCCCCAATTGCTGGTTCTGCTGCATCCGGTGATTGTGAGGCTTCTTTTTTTTTTTTTTTTAAGTGCCAGGAGGCTGGGGCCAGGTGGGGGCTGGGGCTGGGCAGGGCATCCCTGGGGGCATCTCCCGCAGCTCCCTCCCACCCAGGGAGAGGCAGGCACAGTAAGAGGAGCTGAGGGAGAACTTACAGCCACCCAGCTGTACCTGCCTCTCCCCAGCTGATCCAAAACACCGAATCTGTCCAAATCACTGCCAAACCTTTCAAAGTTGATTCCGCCGAATCAATTCAGGACAGTGATCCAAATTTCTGAATCAAATCACTGTCCTCCAAATCAGCCAAACTCAAATCTGAATTAATTACTTCCCTATTCGCATAGGCCTACATGATAGATTTTACTTGTT
>NW_005841840.1:423199-442464 GCF_000455745.1 Alligator sinensis | reverse complement strand
GAAAGAGTTTAGAGGCATTCTACTAAATCAGGCCCATAACATAATATGGGGATAACTTAAAAGTCAATGAGACTACTCACATTTTTAATGGGACTCCCCAAATGCTTAAAGATATGTTCTTGGTTAAGTATTCTGTCTGCTATATGGTGAGGTGCAGCTCTTATTAGATATATTAGTAGTACATCAATGATGACCTTGTGGCAATTGACCATGGTTGACTTTTGGCTAAATAGGGCTATTTCCATTAGTACTGCTTTCAAAAGTCTGCATCATAGTGAATGATGTGAAAACCAAGTGAATGGTGAATCAGGAGTGATGTGTCCTCATATAAAGCATTAATGAATGAATATGGAAGGTATCTCTACGTATCTGAAAGATATGACAAGTGAAACACCTGTTTTGGTAGACATTTGTGGAAGCAGCTTATGAAACATGTTTGTGAAAATGAAGAATATGAATAGATCTGTACTGGTAAGCACCCAACTGGCTGATTTGTTAAACTTCTTTTATTCTGTCAAAGCTGCCTGGAGACTTTGAAGGTAGCATCCAAATTTTATAGCCAAAAACTTGATTTGTGAATTGAATTGTCACCTCCAACCTAAAAGAAAGGGCTGGTATCTAACCAGAAGAGTTCAGTTTGTATTTTTAGAGAGAGAGGGAGAGTATAACTGTAGAAAGGAAACTGGACTAGGCTCCAGGAGTCCTGAATTCTTTTTCTGGCTCAACCATTGATCTGCTATGTGACTTTGGGCAAATCAGGTAATTTCAGTTAGCCCCTCCTTCCTTTCCCACCATTTAAAAAAACTGGTCTACTTAGCTTGTAAGCATTTTGAGCCATGGACTAACTCTCTCTCTCTGTCTCGGTGTTTCTCTCTCTCTCTCTTTTGCTCAGTGCTTAACATGTCAATTCACTGCTGTTGGTTGGTTGCTATTATTTATAAATAAAACTATCCCAATATAACCATGATGCTAACAAAAATATAACAGCATATCTGAAAAAAATGCTAAATATGCATATTGATGGTACAGAGAGGTGGAAATGCCACCAGGGTTTTGCTATTGAAACATCACTGCATTATGTTCTTCAGGCAGTAGAACTACTAATTTTAGTTTCTGGGCTGTAAATTGTACCTATGAATTTCTGAATGCCCCTTGACACACTGGAGCAATAGTTAAGGTCTGAATCTATTCTTTCATATCTGCTAACATGGCAAGGGTCTCTAGTGCCTGCACATTGGGGATGCATTTGTAGCGCACACAAAGAAAAGTAGAAAGAAGGGAACTGAAGGTTGAATTTCTTAAGGAAGCAGCTTGACAAAGACTGCTGTATTGTAAAAATAATTTCTTTCTGTGGTTTTCAGAAGCAAAGAAGATACCGCTGGAATCTTTTAAATAATACACTGCAATAATTTACTCCAAAGGGCTGCATTGTACCATTAGGCCAAGTCCTAGATATGTGGAGTTTATGAACAATAAAATGCTCAGATTAACCTTGAAAGATTGTTTCTAGTTCTATCAATAGCAAATTCTAATGGATCCACTGGTGGATAACCTGTGGAGGCCAGTATGTAAAATGCAGAAGACAAAAAGAAGACTTCCCAAACTACTTGCTTTGATACCACTAATAGATGCAAAGTATTTAGTTTCCTTTAACTGTCTGTGTGACATGTCTTGAAGTTATAAGGAATATGGGGTAAATCATGCACAAGAATAAGTGTCTGGATAAAACACCCACACCAGTGACTAATTTTTGTTTTTAGCCTAAATAAAAGCAATTCAATCCTGTGGGAAGAAGTATTTTGGTCTGTGTGTATGGGTTTTCAAATATACTAATACTTTGTTGCTTTTGCTACAGCTCTTAGTGGCTCATACAATGATGCATGTATTTTTCCTTGCTACTAAACTAAGTTTGTCAGGTATTACATAGTTAGATGTTAAGTTCCTTGCTTCTAGAAATTAAGGAAAATTTTGGCCTTGTTTTTGAAGATCCATCTGGTAAAATATCACAGCTACATGGGAGCCAATACAGCAATTGTGCTGAGGAAAACAGATGGTACTGTTACATAGAAGCATTAAGTAGGCATTTTTTTTCTACATTTTCTAGATGGAGTCTCATGTAGACCCATCTTTTACTTTAAAGAATCAATTTAAGAGGATTCTACTGTATATCTGAAAAGTAGCCTGCTTTGCAGAATTTAATAGGATTATACTATTGATTCCATCTTTACAATACTAGCTAGTATTTGGTACTTGTGAACTGAAGACTATTATGAAACTGAATACAAGGGAAGAGGGATTAGTTTGTTAAAAGAATAAGCAGCTTTCCCTTAAACTTCCCTGAATCAAACCTATATACCGGTTAGTCACTATGTTAGTAAATGCCAACTAAACAAAATGTCTCTGTGTCATTTGCGGCAACATCCTTTAATACTGAGCATCTACTTCTGAGATTTTTTTCAGAATCTTGTGTACTCTAACTAGAATGCACTTCCACTTAGAGAAATGCATTTCTTTAAAATAACCAACTTGAGTTCCTCAGAATTATTGTATATTCATTTACAGCTACTAGTTTGCCAGTAGCATAACCCCTGTCTTTACATGTACATATAGATTTTCCTGGGAGATTCACTGCTCTCCTGAGAGAAATCACCTGTGTACAGATGCTCAGGGTTTTTATCCAAGAGTAAAAATGTTCACTCCAAGAGAAAAATAACCTGGGGGCAGTCAGAATTAACTCACTCCCAGGAGAGTTTCTCCTGGGAAAGAGAATGTCTATCCATGCTGTGACTTCTCTCATAAGAGAACATAGGCTGTGTAACTACAGGAAACCGTTGCTATTCACAGATTTGGCATTCATGATTTCAAATTTTCGTGAATGCCAAAACTGCATCTTAAATACACTTAAAGGAGCTCCTCGGGAGCTCTATGCTTCTCACTGCCAGGCTCCCACCACTGCCACCATGCTCCCACCACCACCAGTGCAGCCATGCCCCCCCACCCCCCCCGCTGCAGGGGGGCATTGTGTTCATGAACACAGATGGCGCTCATGAATGCAGAATCTTATTTGCAAATTTTGCCGTTCGTGGGGGTTACGAGAACATATCTCTTGTGAATGGCAAGGGTCTCCTGTATATTCAAATGGTCTGGGAGACTGCTTCTAGGTTTGTTCTCCTTGTGGAGAAACTTACCCAGAGGTGTGTGTACAAACATTAGAATGCCAAGCTCCTACAGAGTGGAGAATTTTCAGTGCTGACACTGTGCACCTGGGGGAGGGGCTGCAGAAAGAGGGGGCAGTGTCATGTACATATCTCAGAGTGCTCTGCAGGCTCCCTTAGTCTGCTTGGCAACAGATGGCACCAGTGTACAGGATAGTCCTGATTGGCTGACCCAGACTGCCCATGGGCAGCTGTGTTTTCCTACATCACAATGTGTGGGTTGTGAATGAGTCATATTCTGCTTCCTGCTTGAGCAGCAGAGCCCAGTGAGTGACACAGTGCCTTCCTAGCATGGGGGAAGGTGGGGGAAGGGAGAGGGATATCTGTATATGCAGCACTGGATAAGGTTCTACTAGGAGAACAAACCTGGGAGAATTCTCCCAGATTATTTGAATGGGTGTATGCAGCCTTTGACCAACCTAACACTTGTCCAAGTACAAATGTTAAATACTTTTTGCTCTTTAAAAGCTTAAGGGAATGCATGTCTGTTGGGTAATGGCTGGAAGACAGCCCTTCACAATGAAAAGTTTTCTCATAGACTATACCCAATGCTTATTGGGGCAGATTGATAGTTTTGCTGTAATAGTTTAGCTTGATCATTGGGGTTGTAATGGCTAAAATTGAAACTTGCCCTGTTGCACACTTACATTAGTTATTAAATATTGATCCTGTATCCAATTCACTTCCTTATTCCTGATCCTAAAGCAACAAGCCTTCTAAAAATCAGAGTTTTTCACAATGGAAAGTGACACTATAACACGATGGAGATTTCAGAACATTTTGTTATGTTTTCCATCTAAAAGGAACAAAGTAAAAAATAAGAGTGGATTTATTGTTTTATTTTCTTATATTTTTCTTTTATACAATTTTTTAAACCCAATTTGCTTTTTTTCTGTTTTTCTCTAAAGTCGTCTATTACTTCTTCAAAAGGTAGCTAGATTCTGCCAATCTGTTATTTTTCCTTGGTTTTATGTGGCTCCTGTACTAGAAAGCAATAGACCATCTGTGAAAACAATAGTGTACCAGATATGTATGGTACTTCTTATACATAAACCCCAACAGAATGCAGAGAGCTCAGAAAATAAGGAAATTACATGGTTATGAGGTATAAAGTTATAATCTAATCTTTCCTGTTCAAGGGGTGATGCATAGCTGAATTTCACCAGGAGCAGGCCAGAAAACTAATTGTGGTTCAGTTATACTTTCTTCTTTGATTCCCTCTTGCTCTGAAAGGGAGCAAACTACTTCACACATGTTGTAATTTATCTTACTTACCCCTGCTTGCATATTCAGATGCTCTGCCTGCTTGTGTCTACGTTTGTGGAAAGGAGCTACACTCCACTCATTTCTTTCTGCCACAGTGTTTTAATGTCTGAAACTATAATCAAATCCTTAACTTAAAAACAACCCTAGGATATGACAGACAAAAAAACCCTAACTTTATAAGGGTTAGGCTATGTCCTGGCATTCTCCTCCAGCAGATGACTACTGTCCTCCATCTCAGAAACAGCTGCATTTCATGGGGTAGATTAGCATGTTAGACTGGATTCAGTTTTGGCCTTAGCTCAGATTTCTGCTCTCTTAATTCAGGGCACCAGCAAGGCTGGAATAAGGCCATAAGGTTAATAGTCCTGGGTCCCAGCTTCTGGAGTCATATGATTCTGGTGTAATCATATGTTTTATTTAAGAGCTTCTTCTTCCTCCCTCCCTCCCTCCCTTCGCTGCTTCACCCTCTCAGTTCCCATGGTTGCAAAGAACAGTTGGTATATGTGAACTGAATGAAATCAGACCAGTGACCTTTACAGTTTACAGTTTACAGTTTAACTATAGCTTTCACAACCCACTGCTCCCTGAGATTGTTTCTATTTATTAATTAAAATGCACCTAAGAATTTTGTAAATTAATATGTAGAAATGGTCTTCTGCTTCTATTGTTTCAACACTTTAGAGTTGGTTAGCACTTTGATGGATGTGGGATTAATGTTGATAATGGCTTCTGAAGTCAATGGGAGGTATGTGCATCATGGGTGACTGGTGCCTTTTGAGTTGGGGGGGAGGCACTTGCCCCCCCAGTGGTCAGTCTTTGGCCGGGGGGGGCGGGGCCTCAGCCAATCCCGCTGACCTGCACTTCCAGGCTCACTGCTGACACTTCCGAGAGAGTGCTGGCACTTCTGGGTGAGCCCCCACTCCCCAGCCAGCCGTTGGGGGTGCCCCCCCCCCCCCCCCCCCGGTCTTTGGGGGGGGGGGGGGCACCAGTGCTCTCAGGGGTACATGTGCATCCCCTTGTACCCTCTACACATTGCCACAGATGTGCATAACACTCTTCCTTTTCACCAAGGGATACTTGGGGAAGAAACCAATTGCCTATTGTACAAGACAGTGACATTTGGCTAATGCTTTCTTTCTCATCAGTTGTGATGAGGATGGAAGTTGTGGAGGAGGGGACCAAAACATTACATCATTGTCATTTCTAAGATATTTCTGGAAATAATGTGCTCGAGTATATAGGCTTGGGGAAAACAGTGGGGGGAAGAAAAAAACAACATTGTGAAATGTATCCTGGTCTTTATATATTTCTGGTAATGCAAGTTGAATTTATTAGCAGTTTTGTTATTAGAGTAAAAGGCATTCACAAGATTTATAGCTGAAACAATAGCTGTAGATGTTCAGCCCTGTTGTATTTATTGGAGGTTTTGTTGAGCTCATGGCATCCTTTGATTAACTGCCATCAAAGACATATTTTGTAACAAGGACTGTGTCATGGTTCTGTGTCACTGTATTTCATAAAGTTGTGCTGGGCCTTTAGGGAGGGTGAGTGCAAAAACATTTACTTAATAACAGGTGTTTGGACAAGAGGAAAAAGTGAAATAACTAATTGACTGCCATTCAGGATTTATTTGAGGATCTTCTGACTCCTGCCCCTCCTCAAGTTATGATGAATAACATCTCTTTCTTTAATAGAAAGAAGCCATCTGCATGCTTCTAAAGTGAGTTTTCTGAACAAATATTATACCAGACACAAAATGTTTTCCAAGGCAGTAAGGATAGGTTTTAGTTGGTAGACTTTCACATTCATAATAGAGTAAAAATGGCAGTAGTAGGTGTAAATGTCACCAAGAGAATATTACTTCTTTGCTGCTGAAGTCCTATAAATACCTAAAGTCATAACAGGACATGTTAAGGAGATTGTGATGATTCAGCTCTGAAAAGGCACTATTGGAGTATTGTTCTTTGTTTTGCCTCTGTGTGATCAGTTTACAAATTTAAGGGGGAAAAAAAGATGTGGTACATCTGTATTTTTTGACTTCTAGCTCTGTATAACTAACTTGGAATTTAAAAATCACCTTCCTTCTTGCAAATTATCACCTGTAATGAAGGATTTTAAAGCCAAACCATGGCATGTGTAGCTCATCAGTTCTAGTTTCTTCAAGATATTTGCACAGGTGTTTAGTAAACGAGTCTGTTGATGTATTATAAGAAAGAATGGAGTCCAACTCATTCTCCCAAATGAACTGATTTTTCAGCATTAGCAGGAATAAAAAAATAATACAGATGTACTTTAGTTATTAAAATGAGCTAACATAGTCACTAATGTAGTGAATATACATCAGAGGTGATGTCCTAGCACCTTTGGTGTCAATGGCAACTTGCTTTTGTAGTTCTTTACTGAATGAATATGACCCTTGGTGACTCCTAACTTACGAATTTATGAACTTATGGATTTATGAACTCATGAGCTTTGCTTCAAGCTCTTTTCCTTCTGCATTTCTAATGATATTTGGCTTATATGTTCTCTTGATTTGAAAATATGACTGTTAATTGGTTATCTCTTCTATATAGTACTTCAAAGCTTAAAATACATTGTTGACTAATTCCCCAGTGTTTGAGACAGTTAATTCCTTCTGTCACCATGAGAGAATAAATAATATTATAAGCAATGCAGCCCAGTACTTTGTAGCATCCCATTTTTCAGCTGCTGCACTTACCCTTTAGTGTTGTATATTTCATTTTTATCTTTGTATTAGTTATAATGTACATAGTATTGAATACTACAGTCAAGAAAGCACTGCAGAGCATTCCCCAGGTATTCTTCAGCAAGAAGGATTTTATGAAGATATATGAGAAATGTTAGTGCATCCAAGCTCCAGAAGAACCTGAATAAACATTAATGGTCCTGATTCACCACTGCATTGCTTTAGGTTTGTACAAATTTGGTTCTGATGTAAAATGGTGGTAACTTAATCGAAATCAATTGAGTTACACGAGCATAAAATAGAAGTCATGCAAATGATGGATCAAACCTTATGTTTCTCTCTGCCTTTAATAGCTTTTCTGCATTTTCTTCTGTATGCCTCTGTACTAACACTGATTGACTGAATTATAAGGATGTTGGCAAGACATACTCAGCAAAAACATGGAAAGGAAAGTGAGACTTGTACTTAGTCTTCACACTCTTTTTATATTAGCATTATTGGGTGTGTCTACACATGCATATAATGTAGGATAAGTTTACTCTGGAGTACACTGTCTCAGGCACACGTCTACATATGCATTGACATGGCAGCAGATTTGCTGCTCCTAGCAACAGACTTCTTCTGTTCCCTGTGCCCTGCACTAGGTCCCTGCAGCACTGGGAGCTCTAGGGTGCTAGCCCAGAGGTTGGCAGGGAACTCAGGGCCAAGAGACAGCTGTCTCCTAGAAGGGGCTGAGACATTGCTCCCTGCCCCTGGGAGCTGCCTATGGCCAGTGTGGGCTCTGCCACTGGAGCCTAGGTGAGGGGCTATGTCCCCCTGTCCTGGCAGCATGGAGCTCCCAGCCTCTGCTTCCCAATCGTGATTGGGGAATGGGGGCTCAGAGCTCCTTACCTCCCAGCCTGAGCTCTGTCTGCAGGGCCTAGGCAGGAAGGTTCTTATCTCTCAGTGCCAGCCCCATGGTCATGGGGCCTGGGCTAGGAGATTCTTATCTCTCAGTCTGAACTCCACAGGTATTTTATACTTAGTGATGACGTGGTATTTTTTTTACCCCCCTAAAGTAATGGAATAAAGAGCATTAACTGAATGTACTATGATAAGAGATCACTTTCTTCTCCAAGTATCATTTGAGGGAGGGGAAGGTTTTAATTAAAATAGGTTGTGAACAGCTGGAAAAAGTATACTGAGGCATAGCACAAAGGGAGTCATAACACAAATAAACTGATCCTTAGTAACTTTCTATGTTCTCTTTATCGTGGGGTAATTGTAAGCCAAACTGCAAAAAATTAGTAGTTATTTCATTTTGAGTTTAGTTCCCATTTACCATGGCGCTGAATGGACAAACAAAATAGTTACTGTGGATCAGCTGATTCATGGTAATTCTCTCCCCCACCCCTCTTTTATTTTAATACAGTGCAATTTGTTTGTCTGTTTATACCACTATTGTTTCCTGTACACCCTGTAGTGTAGACATAGTACAACACCTAGTGTGGACACAGCAATACCAGTCCAAAGTTGCCTTTGCCCAATATAGCTTATTTGCTTCCCTTCTAGAATTAAACAATAGTGACATATTTATAATGATAAAACTACATCCATACTGCTGGGAGGGTCTGAGCCAATTGAACTATGGTGGTACATGCAGACATGCCTCCTGTGCAATACTGGCAGTCATACCCCATGTTTCCATATCACCGAACCTTTAGGAGAAGAAAGAATATAAATTTTTAAAATAATAAATGAAGTCTCCACCCTTCTTCCCTTTCTGATAACTCTAGGCCAGGGGCTCTTCCCTTTGCATTTAGATAACAATAAAATACATCTTTTAAACTTAATTTTGCATTAAAAAAAATTCCCTGAGAGTATTCTAGCCTTTCTGTCCTCTCCATCCTTCCACAATTTTTCTCCTTTTGGTAGACAGTAGGAATCTCCATTTCAAAAGAGAAATCAGAAATAGAAGGGATTAAAAAAGGAGCATTGAAAACAGCCAGGGGACTGAGATTATAGAAATGAGAATTATTCATGGCAGGGATTGTGCACTAGATCCCATTACACCTTATTGCCGGTATAGGGGGAGCCTGATTCTAGGCTCCTCCTGCACTGGCAAGAAGCAAACTCCTGCAGCTGGGAGCCCCACTCAGGTGAGGGTGTCCTAGCCATGGGGATGCCCAATGCACCCCAAGACTGGGGGCTTATGGCAGCCACAGTTCCCCAAGTCCCAGGGGTTTCATGCCCCCTGAGGTATCCCTCCCCCCTCCCCCTGACTTCTGGGACCTAGCAGCTGCAAGACTCTGGGTGCCTATCATGCTGGGACAAAGAGTCAGCAGCTGTTGGGACTGTAAGTGTCCTCTCAGTTGTGAGACTCCCAGCCCGACTTGGACATGATGCAGCCCTGCAACTGGGAGCCCTGTCAGCTGATGGGGCTCCCAGCCTCAGGGGAGACCCTGCTACACATGCAAATTAGAGCTTGCAAGCAACCAGGTATAAAGTACACAGTTTCCGGGTCAAACTTAATAGCTAGTTGGAGCTTTTTATGGCATGATATGTAGTTTGCACATTTATCTGGTCTCATTGCAATTGTGCAAACAACCAGTTAACTGCATGATACCTGTAATGTGTAGAAGGGGCCTAAAATGTTGCATGTTTATATTGGGGATTCTCAACTAGGGTGGCACAGGATAGTGGGTGCCATGAGATCCTTTTAAGATTAAAACATCTACAAGTGATTCACAAGATAAACCCAAACATTTAAATAGGAATATATACTGTCAAAGACATTCTGATCTGCTGTAGTCTTTTTTTTTTTCTTTTTAAGTTCTTTGCAATAGAAGACTTAGTCTATTATTTTTATGTATTCACGAAAGATTGAAAACTAACAGCTGGTATTTTCTGAAGGGTACCTTGAGTCTAAAAAAAAGGTTGGGAACTACTGGTTAATTCAAATGCTGAGTTAGTGTCTGGCCTCCCTGAAGCTCTTATACAGGACAGGAGCAAACTTAACTGGTCATTATGGAGTAACAGTAGTTAGATAGCCTGTGGTATTTTCCCAAATTAGGCCTAGCATAGTCAGTTCTCTGCCAGCCCTAAGCTCAGGGACAGGGGAAAGAGGAGGAGGAGGAGGAGGAAAGAAGAACATTTACCTTGCTCTTTGGACTGTTTTGGTTCCTGTTGAATAAGCATACATCCTGCCGTTCAATACATTTGTGTTTTCCTGAGAGTTGCAGCAGAAAATCTGCTCAGCATGTGATCCTTGTAAAATCAGTGATTTTTTAAAAAATATACTTGATCCAACACAGTACAAAAACTACACTTTTTCTTGCAAAATAAATTTTATTATTGAAAATATAGTGATGATTTTTTTTTTTTTGCAAAACATTAATTTCATGGTCTTTTTCAGATGTGCCTCTGGGTAAATTTGTCTTCTTCATGCTCTTTCATTGGTAGAAACTTCTTTTGTTTGCATGAAACCACTGAAGGCTTCCAAATAAATCCTCAGTCACATATGTGTTTTTCTTTGAAGCCATGAAACCCCGATTTGTTACCGGTTTATTGTTTGAACATTTTTCAGTTAGGTGTTTTAACATGGAGTCATAATTATCTGGGCACAGTCTGCATTTGGACTGTTTCATAAAAAATGTAGTTGAGCCTGTAGCTACAGTTGCCTAAAATGGAAAAATCAGTGTTCATGGTCCTGAAAGCTAATGCAAGATAGCTCCTGATTTTGTAACAGCCTGGTGATAATGCTTCTGCATTTTATCCAATGACAGTTTATTATGAAATGCATGAACAACCCTTGGAACAGGGAATGGAACTTTGGACTTTCTTTTTTCAGAAGAGTTCCCTCAGCATCAAGCAGCAGAGTCACTCTCTTGTGCTCATGCTTCTCTCCCTCTGTCTTTATAGATCTCACATTCCTTCTTTATAGTAGTACAATGTCACGAGGAAGGATTGAGAATTCTTCCACCTCAGCCTAGCTCACAAGAAGGCACACGTATAAGACTGCCTGTCTAGCAGAGGAGGAGCAAGTAGACAGGACTTGCTTGAGAGTGCTGCCTACAGAAGATACTTATTTCATATTAACTTAATAACACCATGCAGTAGTGTGGCAGTTAAAAACCATGCTAATAGTGTCCTGTGCATTGTTATTAGGCAAATGCACAGTAAGTGTCACAAAATAACCATGTACTGGTGCTACTGCGCGGTAAGTCTAGTTAGTGCATATTTAGTTAGTACTTTATTAAACAAGTACTAAATTAAATGCACAGAATCTAAATTGAATGCATGGTATCTAAGGTGCATTAATGAACATGCAGATGTGCCCAGTGTTAGCCATCTGAGGTTGGTTTGGGTTATTCCATGATGGGTTGGAGAAGATGTCTTGTGTGTGTTACCTTTTTATCATTCTATATTTCATTCTATATTTCAGAACTAAATATTAATTAATCATTTCCTTTTCAATACTCACCTACTTGTCTGTTTTTGTATGTTAAGTCTTCACATGAATTAAGCAAGGTAAATTCAGGAAAATCTTAATTAGAACCTCAGAGGCTATACATATTTCACAATTTAATAAATAGTTCTTCAAGATGCAAGCAATAAACCTGAACATATATTAAGTATTCTAAATCATCTGATTAACCCTTTCAGATGGGACAAAGCCTTTGTTATGCCTATATTCTTTTTGTTGTTTGTTTTTTCAGCAAAAGGACACCAAAAGAAATCGCTGTGAATACAAGTTGAAAATTAAATAAAAGGGCTAATTTCAAGGGGGAGAGTATAGGAAAGTAAGATACTCTCATCTTTTTATCTACAACTTAAAGTGTAATGAAATATATAACATAATCCCATCTCTTTAATTATCTCAGAACATCATAAGAAATTTGAGGCATGCAATAAATGGATGATAGTGTCAAGCATCAGAGTCAGGTAATGTGGCTTGCGATATACGTTTGAATTGTGTCTTGTTTTAGTCCCCTCACAAGTTTGATTTTTTTTTCTTTGTGTTTTGAAATTCTGAACAGTCTCCATTGACTGTATTGTAACAGTAGGAAATTAAAGGACTGAAAAAAACGATATAAATGGCAGGTATTTAAAATAAGTGTTTTCATTCAATTATGTAAAAAGATTTGTGTTTGAAAGAACAATGCTATTTTCTCATTTTTTTGTAGATGTGCATTTATTTGTAATCCCTTCCTTTTCAAACTGCAAGATTTAGCATATATTACTGTATTGAAAAAATTACAATTAAGTTTATCATTGGTATTATGTTTGCATGTTAGCTGTAAGTGGTAGGTGAGAGATGTACATTCATGTTAAATAGAAATATTTTTTTTTAATTAAAATAAATAAAAATGGAAAAAAAATTGCGACCAATCTTGATACATGGTCCATGCAGAAGTTTTATAAGATCAAACTATGAGGCAAGGTCAGTGAAGAGATAAGAGGTAGATTTGCAATTAAAAATCAAAAGATAAAATAAACGACAGTAGAAATAAATGCAGAAGAAAGCACTGTTGATTGTGCATAACAGAGATAAATGAGAAAGTAATAAGAGTTGATGATTTTGGATCCTGAGCATCACTTATGGTAATGCATCTGTAGGTCTTTTTATGCTCTTATGAATTTAATTTAATTTTTATGCTATGGTACTGAAGCAGGAGATCTATCAATATCAATTAACTGTTAGTGCTTTTCTCTACTACTTTTACATTTCATTGTCTCTCCCTCCTTTAACTTGGGTAAAAAAAAAAAGTGATGATGTGTTTTCTGCAGAAAGCTAAAAAAAAAAATGAAATGACCTGAGCCAGCTTTTTTCTAATTAATAAAATCCAATGTGCATTCTAATTACATTTTGGTAAACATCAGTTAAATGGTTACATTAAATGATCCTTATTACAAGAGAAAAATGCACCTAAAAGCTAAAAGTAAGGAGGGGGAACTCAGCATGACTTGTGATCTTTGAAATCTTTGAGATACACACACAATATCTGTGTGTGTGTGTGTGTGTGTGTGTGTGCATGTGCATAGTGATGTACATATGTATATACTATTTCAGAAACTGACTTCTATCCTTATTAGTGCCTGGCAATTCAGAAATTGCTTCTTCAACAAGAAAGCTGAAATAGGTTATTTTTTCCCCTTATAGATGAGAGCCAAAAGAGCCATTTGAAAACAGAAGAAAGTAAACACAAGTTAAAATTAGGTACAAAATATATAATTATGCCTACCCATTAAATGTCAGTGACATGTCAGGCCAGGATTAAGGATAAGACCAGTTCTATGTGGTAAATTTACCATGCTTAAGAGTGGCATCTGCATAGTAAACATCATGTGGCATGCCACGTTGCTCTGGGAGGGCTGCTTCCCAGTTCCAAATCATTCTTCTTCTCATGTCTCTACACCACATTTGACCATTTTGTTACACTTGCTTGTGCTTGTTTACTGCACTTGGCAAGGTCTTTCACTGTGCATGTGCCTTCAGGCAGTGGGCATTGCAGCAGGTGTTACATAGTCTGAGGCTCTGTGCTGCAGGAGGTTGAGACATTGCTACTTTTGCCTTGGTTCATCAGCCCCTCATGGTAAAGACTCAGCTGCTAGAATGTCCATTTTTTTGCTGTCAGGTATTTTCTTCAGTCTGTCATTCCACATCCGTAGTCACATCTCCCTGGGTATGGCATCAAGAGGTTGGGTGCTGATGAGGAAGCTCCTACATGATTTCAGGAATGGTCATACAGCAGCTGTCTCACATCTTCAGTTTGTTTCAGTTGTTCTATCCTGCTGGCCACTGCTCTTCTGATGTCAAGTGGAGTGATGCCAGCATCTCTGTAGTGCTGTGGGAAGACAAATTAACATGGGGCCAGTTTCACAATGTTGCCCTCCCATGTAGACATGGTAAACGTGCCATGGTATTGTCATTGACTCTTCATAGTGCTAATTAGCTCACCCAAAGTTTTGCATAGCCATGGCTACACTATTTTTGGCTTAGGAATTGGCCCACAAACAGCAATGTTTGAGGATGCCATGGTGGATTTTACCATCCCTATATGGCCAAGCAACATTGTGAATGTAGTGAAAAACTGAATGCAAGTTTACCATACATATATGGCTAAGCAACATTGTGAATGTAGTGAAAAACTGAATGTATACCTTGTATGAAGTATACCTCAATATATTTTTGAAACCTGAATAGTTGGATATTGGTATGTCTAGACAGTACCAAGCTACTGCACATGCTAGCTCCAGAAACACAAAAGGTTATAACTGCATTAGCAAGGGACTATACTCAGGTATCATGGAGTGCTTTCTCAGGACCACTATGGTATTTGACCTCCAAGAGGGTCCCTTGAAGCCAGCTCAGGTGTGGCTTCCAGAGCAATGGTTCTCAACCGGGTAGCCACAGCATGTGAGAACCTTCCAGGGGAGCTGTGATGCTGCCACCACTGCCAGCGCAGGGTGAAATAGCCTATATGTATGTGTTTTCAGGAGGCACATTGGAGCTGAACTAAGAAGCAAGTGCAGGAGGAAGGGACCCTACATTATGCTGGCAGGCATACAGCTTCTGCTTCAGCTTTTCCCAGTTTGGCTCCAGTGTGCCTTCTGCGAATGAAGGCATGTGGGGCAGTTCTGTGTGGTGGCAATAGCATCTATTTCCAGGTTTCACCACCATATGGTGAAACTGTTCTGTGCATGCCTATTTCAGGAGGCATGTTGGAGCTGAAATGGGAAGAGCTACAAAAGAAATGGCACACCTGCTTGCATTATATTATGCAGACAGGAAACCTGTTCCTGCTGCAGCTGCTTTTCAATTTGGCTCTGACATACCTTCTGAAAATGGAGAGATGCAAAACAGTTCTGTCTGTTTTCGGGAGACACCATGCAGGGGTGGACTGGGAAGGACTGCAACAATAGCACACCCTCCTGCCATAGCTGCCTCAAGACCTGGCTCTGCTCTGCGAGAGGTGCATGGTGTGGTTCCACTTGGCTGTGGCAGTGGAGGTGAATATAATACTTATAATGATATAATCAATAAATTGATTAATAATAAAAATATAATGCATATAATTTTAATAGTGTATTTATATTCATTTTTAAAAATGCTAAATTTTTAAACATTTTGGAAGGGTGCTTTCAGTCTAAAAATGTTGAGAACCAGTGCTCTAGAGCAAGGGGGGACCCCAGACTCCTTCCTGTTATGACATCCTGGTGTTTTGGTCTCTCCCCTTCCCTGGTCTTCCATGGCCCTGTTATAAGGAGAAAGTATTCAGTTTCTCTCTTGAGAGAGGGACTTTGCCTCCTTTTGAGAAGACTGAGTTCACCCTAAGTTCCAAGTAGCAAAACAGTCAGTCTCTTTAGTAAAGGCAATTATTGGGGCAAAAGTCACCCATCCAAACACTCTCTGCCCACTCCAATCCAGCTCACACAGCCCAGAGCACTTCCAAAGGTACTCAGCTGTTACCTTTTCAGTCTTTCCAAGTTCTCAGCCCCAAAACTTCACAGTTGCTCACTCATCTCAGGCTCCAGACTTTTCCTCCTGCAGTTCCCAGGGCCTGCTTGCTTGCAGTTCCCAGGGCCTGGGATCCTGCTTGCTCAGCTTGCTCTCCCATTGCCTTTTTTATCTCAGACTCCTCTGGACCCTTTCAGGTGTCCTGCATCCCACCTTTGTGGATGTGCCAGCAAAACTATTCAAGGTTTGATGGATGCTAGAGGACCACCTTTTCTTATCCCACAGGTTCTTTCATGCTTCAGTGTCTCTCTTGTCTTCCCCATGTACTAGCTCTAGGGAGAAAAGGAGGCACACAATGTTATAACCATAGGAAGAAAGTTAACACAGAAATATTACACAGAAGCTGAATTCATGCTGATGTGAAACATATCTTATTAGTCTGGACACAGTCCTATGCTAATGTGGCTGCGATACTTCCAGTTCTGGACCAAACAGATCCTTGCACTGTGTAGATCTGGTACATAAGCTGGCATGTTTAGAGCTGGCTGAGAGTATCTTCAAAGTACTGCATTTTTTTCAAGTTTCACTACAATAAAAAAATATGGTTATTAGAAAAACAGACTGATGAGCTGATTGTTTTCTTATGAATATTTCGTATTCTGTGGAGAAACCAATGTTTTCTATCTATTTTATAGAAAAGAAAATATTCAGGGAAGGAAAGCAACAGCCAAAGACTTATATGCTGGCAAGGTCTTTGGAAATTCAGTTGGTGTGTGGATATAGGGGATCACCCATTTATGTAAGCTGTGGGCATTTCAGAACTTCATGGGTCAGAGCTTCAGAAGTTGCAAATAGCAGTAATTCTGCTCAGTTTAACAAACCAGCAAAAAGTTGCAAATGATCTTCATAGGTTTAATTTGAGAGCAAATCTTTCTTGATAATATTTATTTAAATATTATCATTTTCTATTGTTCCCAAAATGTTTAATGCTTAGACAGATAATCATATCTATTGATATAAAATATTTGTGTATTGATACCATATGAATGTCAAATGATCTTTTTTTCATTGTACAAGATAAGACTTCTGTTTTAGGGTGAATAGTTTCCATTTAGAAAGAAGCAGCACATGGCAGAGTTTTCCTTACGTAGTTAATAAGATTTCTAATGTAGGTATTGTGTATATAACTCAAGCAAGAGCAGAACTAGCATGTAGGATTGGGTTGGGAATAGAAGAAGAATTAGTCATCTTGTTGCGATGGAACAGATTACCTTGTGAGCTGTGTAAGATGGAGAAGAATTTTTCATTTAGTTAAATCTTTTTCTGCTTCTGCTAAAAAAAGAATTAAAAAAAATAAAATAAAATAAAAGGTTGTAAAGTATATTCTACAGCAGAGCAGAAGGCAGTTTTATACAACAACAAGTTAACCCTACACTACCAAAATATTTTGTATTCGTTGTAAAGGCCAGATTGTAATGCTTCTAATTCCTCTGACGGGTACCTTGCATCAAAAATTATTCTAATTACTCCACTTATAATTTGTCTCTTTGTGAATACAGAGGGAATAGTTCTTGCTTAATATGTTTCAGTATTGGATATATTAGTTAACTGAAGAAATGTGTGTTTCTAGGTTTTCAGTCCTTTCCCTTAACTTCATTAATCGTGTTCTATTGAGCAATTAGAATGAATATCTAACCTCTGTCAAAATATATTTGCCCTATTCTCTGGTATAGGAAAAAATAATTTCAACACTTTTTTCCCCTTTCAGCTGTATCTCTTGTTACTTTTTCTTTATTTTTATAAAAATAAACATAAAGAGAAATTTTTAACTGTATGAATACAAAATTATAACAACTTAATGTATGAGTAGAATAGAGCAACATAACTATGGGCTTTCTTTTTCTCACCCTTAGGGGTGGTACATTATTTTGGCTGGAAGGACACTTAAGGAGTTTTGGTGAGCTCTTGAGGGCCAGAGGGCAGGGGGTGGGGAGGTGCTTATGCTGCCTTGGCTCCATCATAGTTGTTTACACCACCTGGTACAGCATTGGATAGTGGAGTGGCCCCAGGAAATGCCAATTTATCTTATCCAGCCTAGAGCCTGTCTGCCGGGAGCACTGGATGGAGCAAGCAGGTGATCCACTCCCTGTACATCCCTGCGACAGGTGCCAATTCTGCAGGGAACCACAGGGCAGGGCACTGGCACCCTTCACAGGGATAAGCAAGAAACAGATGCTGCTTTGCCCTGGCCCCCAGCCCTGCACTGTCACAACCCTGTGATCTTGGCCTTGCCCTCCAATCCCACCCCTGGATGCTGGTTCCCTGTCCATCTGTGGCCCCATCCCATCTGCCTGGCTGAGTGCCCCTGTCTGTGGGGGTCCCAGGCTGGTCTCCATGGAAACCCCATTTGCCCACCCCATCCCTCAGTGGCTTAGCTTCTAAAGGAGCTTGGGAGAAGGGTCTGGCTCATGCTTAACCTATGGCATGCTGGTTACAGTATTGTCTGGGAAGTCCTTTGGGCAAGGGGGATATTCTGGGTCTTCTGGTTTCTGGATGAGTGCCCTAACCATTCAGCTATTCAGGCTAAAACATGGTCTTCCTCCTCCTCCTCCTACTATCCAACACCGTTTAGTTTTGTCTTTTTGCTGCCTATGCTTTTCTGACTTAATGCACACTTGCACATCCACAATAGGCCTGCATATATATCCCCCCAGAAAATGACTCAGGATATCTGTACATAATTACATGTCCACAGTGCAGAGGTAATAGAATTATATCATATACAAGCATCAAAACTGGCAATTATGTGACTGGAAAGCTATGTGCAAAGAGTAAGGGATTTCCTCCCAACCAATTCCGCTTAATAATAATTTTGCCCTTGATGATGAAGAAGCAAGTGTCACCACACTCATATGTTGGAAGCATGAGGGCCAGAAAGCCAGCAATTGGTAGAATGGTCAATGTCAATAATAACTTGGGTGTCCAAAGGAGAGCCATAAGGCCATTCATAGATGATGTGGTTGGTCGTCTGAGCTTGAGCAGCACAGCTACAGCCAGTGTCGCAGGAGAGGCTCCCAGAGTGCATGCTTGCCTTAAACTATCCAACACCTGTTCTCAGGTGGTTAAGATCAGCCCAGGCCCTGTGAGGCAGCTGCCATGCTGAGGGGCAGAAGCTGGTGTTGGGGATGAAGTTCTTTAGCAGTAGTACTCGTGCAGCATATTTTCTCCTCCACTGATGGGAGGTGCATGCTGTGGATGACCTACCATCTGCAGATCCAATGAGCTTATTGGCCTGAGTGGAGAAGAGACACTTCATCAGAAGAGACATTGAGTGGTGCCAAGTTGCTTCCTCATCAGACTACAAGAACATTGAGTGGCTCACTGTTAAGGTCAGTAACATTTCTACCATCATCTAATTTTACTCTTAATTACAATGGAAACAGGGTCAGCATTTACTAAGGCCATTTCCTCTCTTGTTTAGATGAAGCTGATTTCGTTTTCTATCGTTATTAGGCAAATGAAAATAATGGGTTTGCCTCCATCTCAAATCATTTCTATAGAAGACACACATGTATCAGACATTCTGGGTTCAAATTTGAATATATCTTTAAAGATAAATCCCCCCCCCCCCCCCCCC
>NW_005841840.1:407752-423168 GCF_000455745.1 Alligator sinensis | reverse complement strand
TAAAATATGAGAAAAAAAAAAACCCCCCCCCCCCCCCACGCACACCTTTTTTACCTTTACATAGAACTAAAACAACAAAATCATGGATCTATAGAAATATAAAAACAATATTTTGCCATGCACTCCATTATGTTTTGGGAATTTGTGGCATGTGTGACAGGGCACTTAGTACATTTGTCACTTTAAGAAGGAAAGAGGCTGTGTGAGAAGCAGCCTGCAGGTGTGGCAGGAGCCAATTCGTGTCAACTGACCAGAATGGGGCAGGGCTTGAAGTATATAAACTCAGGGCCTGAGCTGGTCAGGCAGTCTAGATCTGAGAGGTGTAGAGGCAGGAGCTCCTAGGCAGCAGGGCTCCTGGGTAAAATCTGAGCTGGGGGTAAGCACCTGGTGGTTTGTGGAAGGGACTAAGCAGGGAGGTAAGAGGGTCCCAGCTGGCCCTGAGGGAGAGAGGGTTCAGAGAGGCCAGAGCCCAGGAAGGGGCAAGTGTCAGTGGTACTAGGAAGCCAAGTGATCTGTAGCCCAGGAGGTGTAAGTGTCAACAGAAGTGGGGCCAGGGCCCAGAAATGGGCTGAAAGCTGAGGAGAGCTACAGACAGAGACTAGTAGGGCCAGGGGAGCCCAGGAATCTTGACTGACCTAGGAGTGGGGCTAGGGCCCAGAGAGAGGGGCCAAGACCAAGGGTCACATCCAGAGACTGAGGGGGCAGGAGGGATGAGGACTGGAGCTGGAAGCCTGTAGCTCAGGAGAGGCATGTATTAGTAGGAATGAGTATCATCTGTGAGACATAGGCATGGTCTAAGGGGTGGCTGGAACCACATGATGAGCCTTTAAGGCAACGAGAATAGACGTGTGTTTATGAGAGGAGATCTGGCTTGGGGCAACCTCCCTTTCTCTGAAAGTATCATTTTATCAATGTGTGGCAGGCAAAATGAAGGGGAGATTGCCCACAGAAGGCCAGGGAGGCAAGGACTGATGGGGTCTCCAGGGGCATCACAGCCACTCCAGCAGAAACAGCAGAAAAGCTGAATACTGGGGATAGTGGCACACCTCTCAGGCTAGGGAGCAGCCAGATGAGAGGGTGCGAAACTTGTTTTGCTTTTCTTTCTCCAAAACTATAGTTAGTTTTGCTTGTAATTCTTTTTTTCCTATATAATAAATCCTTTGTTGTTTTGTCTCTTTACTGATTGCCCATGGAATGTCTGATTTCTGGGGAAGTGATACTATAAGTTAACTCTCTTTCTGGACAGGGGGACCCATAATTTCTTTCATAACCCAGCAGGGTGGCCATGGGGGGCTCTCAGGGATTCCTTGATTACAACTGCGGATTCTGGTATAAGGGCAGTGGAGCTGAGTCTTGCCAGGGTATGAAGCTATCCCAGGGAAACCTCAGTCTGTTTCTTGCACGCTGGAGAGAAATAGCAGCATGTTGGAGAGAAACTCGGGGCTCTCGGGGTCCTCCACAAATGGGTTTGTGGAATATTTTACTAGAACAATCACTGGAAATTAACTTTTATCCATTTGCAGTTTCAGAAAAATGAATAGAAATGAATTAACAGATCTATTTTTACAGTAGTGAAACAGCAATGCTCCCCAGCAGCAGCTCTCTGAGTATGGGAAATAATTTAACACAAATACATAGACAGCCTCTATTGTGACAGTTAAAAGACGTTAAAATAAACAGCTCTTCAGTAGCTCCTCTTTTGCTCCATGCTGTGTCTTTAGGTTTTATTGATGTTATTCTCTATTGCAAAAAACCTCACATAAGAGTGAAGTTGGGTTTTTGATAGGTAAACATGGCTTCAGTTCACCTTCAGAAGTCACTTGAAACAACGGTCTGATGTCTAACGGAGCTATTCTAGTAATGTGAAAGTCTACAGTCCTGAAAGTATGACTCACATTTCCACGGCAGCTGTAGAATAACTCGTGACACACTTGGAATGCTAGCTGTGGCTGAAGCACAGAACTGGGTTTCTCAAAATGAACATTTCCTCACCTGTTTTACCTTTGAGGCCTGTGTCTTGGCAAGTAGGAAGGACAGTGGGTTCCTATCCCAGTAATTACTTATATAAATTGTCAAAATTATAAACAGAGGAAACTTTTATTTTTTTGGAAGTCTGGCAAAAAAATCTAAATAACTCAATGAATACATTTCTTCACACTTCTCATTCCTTTCCATGGGTTGTGTCTACACGTGCATTTATACCAGCTTAAATTTACTGTGCGGTAAATGGCAAAAGACCAGCATTTACATGTGCAGGCATTAAAGTGCATTAATGCTGTGTGTGGACTGATTGGGGACTAAAGTTAGTCCCCAATCACTCCACATACACAGTGTTACTGTGCAGTAAGGCATCTACATGTGCATTACTGTGCAGTAACTAATCGGGCATAAATTTGATACTTGCGTGATGCACAGGTATCAAATTTACACTCAAGTCAGCATAAGTTGCCATATTTACTGCACAGTACAGGCGTGTATGTTTAGACGTGCATCCATACTGTGTAGTAATTTTGGTTATTGCACAGTAAATGCGTACGTGTAAACGTGCCCATGGAGACTGCTAAGTGTGCAAGTAGGAGCCTGATTTAATAGCCCAGTGAGTAGGACTGTACTGTGGGAGGCAGGGATTTAGTGCCAAATTAATGTCAAGTTACTCCTGAAATGGACAAACAATATTGGGATCAGGAGTTCTTTCCTTTTAGCTCTAGGCCTTCCTCACTGGGTTAAAGAGTTAGGTTTCATTTTGTAGGTTGTGCTGTGACCCTGTGGCATTTGCATTCCTTTCTGCCCAGTAGGGCCAACTTCAACAGGTGGGATGGAGGAGGCCCTCAGCTTTATTAAACTAGTGGTTAGGGCACTTACCTGGGAAGTGGGAGATCTTGGTTAAAATTTCTCAAGGTCAGTGAGATATAGAACCCAAATTTGCCACTTCTGGGGTAAGTGCCCTAATTACTATTTATTGAAATACAGTGATGTCGGCCAACCTAGATCCGAAATCTTCAGGATCACAACTCCCAAGTATTCAAAAATCAGAAAGCATCACCCTTGCCAAATATTTGAAATTGATTTAAAAATAATATTCCCTTAAAGTAAATTTGGATTCTTAGTATTTATATTTTTAATTTTGAGACTTTAAAATTCATATTTTCAGGCTTTTGTAACCATAGTTGAGGGTTAAAAACTTACTTTTAAAAATGAAACCATGTAATGTGACTCCTGAAATTCAGACTTTAAGAATAAAACAGCAAATGTGTGACTGTGACTGCTAGCAAAACTGACAGCTGAGAAGCATCAAAATCCTTTCCCCTCCCACCTTCCTGTAGATGAGTCTTTCAGTAGCCTTCGAAACAGTAAATTCTCATTTACTAAATCCTTCCTATTCATAATAGATTCATTGAAAGTTGGGTAGTGGTTTTATTTAGAAATAATAGCCCCCTGAATTCTTCCAGACATCTGTTCCTGAACATCTGTAGTACTGCCATGAATTCATCAAATGACTGCATCACCTGAGAGGGGAATTGCTTTGAATAAACCAGAATAAATTTGGAGCAACTCCAGTGAAAAAAATATTAGTATTGATATCTGTGTAAATGAAAACAGTTTAGCCTTGAGAGCTGTCACATGTTTATTGACACGTCTATAGGAGTTGTACATTTTAACATTTTGTTCTTTTCTGTATGTTGTTTTCTCCCACAAAATTATCTGAGGTCCAATTTCTATTTGATTAGGTGCTTCATGTTGAATTTTTAAATTAATTTATTATGTAGCTTTTCATTAGTTCAAACAAATTGAAAAATGCCCACTTTATATTATATTCTCTTGAATCCTGTGGTTTACTATTGTAACATTTACAAAGCCTGTTTTTCTGACCTTATGAGCTAACTCAGACTTTTGTCTAGAGGCCTATAGAATAAATGTTAAGCACAGGTTTATGCTAATATACACATTAGCTTGCTAGCTAAATGTTAAGGCTATACGTCAAAAGCAAAAAGCATAATCAAAGGAAAGATCATAATGGAAATGGTGGAAAAACATATACAGTATAATACATCAGTTTTCTTTTTTTTCTGCCTAATTGTACTAAAGAAAATTATGTTACCTTTAATATACAGACTTCACTTTTCTCTGGCTACAAAAAAAGAATTGTTTTTATTATTTTATTTCATCCATACTTGCTACAGCTGGAAGAATGTATTTCTTCTGAACTAAACAGTTCCAAATTCCATCTAGGAAAATATGGTTTCATAAAAAAGTTATATTTCATTCATGAAACGGAAAACAAAATAATTCAAACATCTCTTCATCTGCTGAATGAAAGTGGAGACCTCTCCAGCTTCCCTTTCTAATTTACCTGTACTGGTTTGAAACATATACCCCCTGTGTCACTTAAAACACCAGTGCAAAATTATGTACTTTACTATATACTGTTGGATTATCATATTCAGATATGTATTTTAGCTCATGTGCTTATTAGAATAAGGTTTTTTCATGTTGGAAAACTCTCACATAGTGGTTGTTAGTTATGCTAAGAGCCCAGAGGCCATTTGCTAGTTTACCTTTTGAGAACCACATCTTAAAAGCTCTAATTCCTCTATATTGCTTCCTCTTTTAAAATGCCCAACAGTTAACAAAAACAGAAAGAGAAATAATTGGTATTATGGTGTCCTTAAATGCTTTTTTTTATTGAGAGAACCACGTGTGACTGATGTCATTCTATAGGGTTATACCACTATGTTGTATGGGTTACACTTTGATTCTTAGTCCATATGTCTCGTCCTTGTATGTGTCTGCCCAGAAGGTTCTACTGTGGCACCCCATTCTGATTAGGGTCTCTGGAAACAAATATGAGATAAATAAAACATGCTACATAACAGTTAAGCAGCATTTTCAAAAGTGTGTTAATTCATATTACATCACTACATCATTACCCACGTTTTACTGCGCTACCCTGTGGTACATGAAAAGCCCTGAATGAAGCCCAAAGTAGAAACCATTCCAGGTTTATGGCATAGGTTGCATAATGAAAACCATCATGTCAGGTACCTTTCAAGTGACTATAAAACATTCCATGAAATGCTCCCAGCCTTTCTCTTGCTGAATGTGTTATGTTTTCACCCACGCACATGTTATCTCATAAATGCAGCCATGAAAGAGAGAAGTGGAAAGAAAGAAGACACGGGTGATCAGGTTTAATTTATGGATGAGGAAGGAGGTTATGCTGCCTCATAAACTCATCATGTTCGAGGTTAACCCTGAGCTATAATCTGTAACTATCATTTTGTGTTATTTCCATGGAGAAGCACATCAAAAGTCATGTTGCATTGGTAACATACTTCCATGGGAGATCTCCAAAGGGCTTTCAGTGATAGCAATCCTTTGTTGGTTGGCTTTTCTCTTTAATGAAAACACAGGAAAATAATATTCATATTATGTTTGTGCACACATTGGCTAGCTGTTTGGTTTAACATGGGTCCAAGTCTGTAAAAAGCAGATGCTTCTTCCATGTCTTATACAGCAAGATGGGTAGGTTGAGTAAGTATGCAGGCTTCATTGTAAACTCATGACAAAAGCAAAGTAACTCTGACCTTTTCTTTTATGCTTTATACCTCTTAGTTCATTATAGAAATACATCACATCAGACTGTAATATTTCATGAGCTATAATTTTATTACAACATAAAAAAATCTACAAGGTGTCAGTTAAGATTTAAAAAAAATAAATTGAAAATTAAAGCTGTCTAAAACATTAAGTTTCAGGAAGTCCCATGATCAAAAAAGAACATTTACAAAATGTTTATACAGTGCTGTCTAGTTAAACTAGAAATGTGCCTATTTAAGAAAAATAGGTAACTTTTAAAAATGGGGGTTTTTTTTAGGAAGATAATTTTAAAAGCTGATGCATTCAAGTATTGCTTTGAGAAGCAAATGTGCAATGGAAATCTTTAGGATGAACTGAACCAAAATAATGCTCAAATGACTGTAAGGCTTGATTAGCTGCAGTTGCACATAGAGGAATAGATCCTATTTACTTTTAGATGCTGAAGTGGCCTGTAGGTAGCTGCATAATTCAAGTTTGGCACTTACAAACAGTTTGGGAACTTATTTAACCTTTTAGCCTAATGTACTTGTGGTCATAGCACTTTCCCAGGAAGCAGAAAACAAAGTTCTGAAGTAGCCTCACCCAGAGGCAGTTTAAAGGCAATGTAGAATTGCAACCATTGCAAAAGTGCTCAAAACTTCATTTATGCAGCTTCCTATCTGTTATTTAGGCATGTGAATTGGAGATGTACCCTAGATTTAAACATATGACATGATCCTGAAAGTGTAGGAAATAGTCAAGCACAAATACAAGGTGCATAAAGCTGTTTTATTCAGACCCCCATGAGATCTAGGCCCAGGGATCATCAATCAGCTGATTATCAGCCCCAGCCAAAAGTTAAATTTAAGGCACCATATAAACCAGCAATAAAAATGTTCTACATGTGTGGAACATTTTTATGGCTCATTTAAGGTGCAATTTTGTGGCACCTAAAATTATATGTATGTATATCTCATTAATCATGGCACAAATGTAATTTGTAGAGGGGGTCATGGAAAATATATCATTATAAAGGTGAACAGCAGTACACAACTCTACCTATCGTAGTTCACCTACCCCTAGTGAGCACTGAATAAGTTCTTGCTTTCATTACCCACATATAGGTGGGCAGTTTTCTTTCCTGTGTTAGTAGTACACTTGATGGAAAAAAGGAGTTTTATGGGAACTGAAATTATTCACAAATTTGCTGAATTCACAAGTTTGAGTGGAAAAAATATTCAGCTAAGTTTAAACATTCTGACATTCTCTAAAATAAATGTTTTGGCCTTAGATTATGAGACTTTATGTTTATTTGGAGTAGACCCCAGTTTTAAAAAAGGAAGAAAAAGGGCTAATTGTCCTTAAAATAAAATTAAATGCTTTATTTAGTGTGTTAATTCAATGTTTTTGGTCAGTATGAAAAAAAAATATATATTTTTTCTTAAATTGAGCATTGACCTGAAAAATCTGACAATCTTACACACCCCCACATGTATAATGTCTGTGCCTTCAACCCATACTTGCTTGAATCTAGTTTCAGAAAAAAATAACGTCTCACTGACCTTGCCTGAGAAACTGTTCTTACACATTTTTCTAGTATCTTATTTAAAAAAAAAAAGTATAACTGGAAATTTAGTAGAATGTATTATACATGAAGGAAAATGTTGAATCTATTTCTTATTACTTTATATGTTTTCAAATCAGCTTGGCAATTCATATTTTTGTGTATTTCATTAATTTAGTAATTCGTGAAATATACACATTCTCTTCTTCTTTACATAAGGAAGACATGGATTTTGTTCAACTTTTCTTTCTTATTTCGTATTATATATTTATCCATGATCATAATGGATTTCTGAATGTAACTAAAGTATTCACTGGAGACGTGCATTATGATCAACCAGGGTTTGAAAGTGTAGACTTGTAGGCAGCTGATTTTCCTTCTATTCAGCAAAATACTTAAGCTCATTTAACTTAAAGATTATGCATAATGTTCAGTGTAGGCTTTAAGGCTACTAATCTTCAAGAAAGAGTTTGGAACATGTCAGGGCTAGAACTATATTAAAAACAATGGCATGGTCCACTTAACACTTTTAATAGTCAGTGGAACAAACAAGCAAATATCTTTGTTAAGAAGCCAGATAAATATTCTAGTACTTGTTTTACCAGTTAATATATCATATATTGTGGTAAGTGGACCATGTGATGCTTGAACTTGAAATCCTGTCTTTATGAAACATTTCAGTGAGTTCATGTTCACCTTAAAGATTGATGATATTCCTGGCACAACAATTTGCTCCCAATCCACTGTCTTTTTATCATAGCACATATCCTGTCACCATCCCCCTATACTTATTGGTAGACTTATCCCACTGTTTGATTCTCCTCTGCTATTTCCCAGTCCCTGTACTAAAATTGTCCCTAATGGAGTATGTGTATGTTGGAGAGTGATTTCCCCAGAGGAGATGGGCAAGCAGGGTTTTCTTCTTCCGGCCTTAGAAAGCTGACAAATTGTTTTTCTCCTCATTCCCTCAAAGAACCCCCTCTCATGCTAGAGAGGGTAGGCACTGGAAATGCACTTATTCCTGGATGGAAGCATATGAATTTAGCAATTCACTTTATCTCTCTTTCCACCAATATTAGTGGTGTAGGCAAAGAGGCATTTTTTTACTTCACCCTTCCCTTAGAAAGTGATTGACCACATTCAATAAGGCTTCTAGGATAAAGCCTTTGGAGGGAAAAATGAATCTTCTACAGTATCTCTTAATAGGGCTTGGCTTACTACATGCCTGATTCTACCCATTTAAGAGTAAATTTGGTGGTTTGATACTAATATTTAGAGAGAGGTTCAGTGAAAATTTCAGTATTTCAAGTCTGGTTTTCCTCCCATTACAGTTCACATCTAACCATTTTTATATCTCATAAACTTCAACATTTTTTAAACAGGTCAGGCTGAAAAGCCAGGATATAATTTTTATTAGCTACATTAGAAAGTCTATTATGCAGAGGGCATTACTAAGTGAAATAGCTGAGATAGCTTCCTGCTTTTAGATTATCTTGCTGTTTCTTGGTCTTAAATGTGTTCATCTATCTCATGATTGAAGCTGGCAATACTAAAACTAACTATGCATAGGGCCAGTTGAATTAACAGTAAGAGGCAATTAGATTTGACCAGATCAGTTGAGATGTTCATAAGTATCTGTCAACTCATACTCCTGAACAAGAAAACGGTGGCAATTTCCATCTTTAAATACTGTAAATCCAAGGAAATCAATTATAATCATTGTTCATTTTCAAACTTTATTTTGTTTGTGATTAAAAAAATAACTCATTTGAAAAAAACATTTATCTTGGGTGATAGGGCCTCTGTCCATAATTATCATGAGCACAGTTGTTGGAAAGTCAAAGAAATTAAAGGAGGTTTCATTCCCTATGTCTCCCAACAGTGGGGGTTGGCACCTAATTCATGTGTGAATAGCATTTTTTTTTATATATATTAGCTAAGCTGTGGGCAGTTTTACTTAGAGAGTTTTTTTACTCATACACTACAAACAGAGATCTTTGGGGAAGGATCAGCTGTGCTGGCCTGATAGATGGGCAGAGACGGATATTGCCTGAGGCTGTTGTCCTGTAGGAGGCCATTGTCCTGTTGTCCCTGCCCGTCCTGTGGTTTCAGGGGACCAGTCCTGCAGGACTAGGGCCTCAGATGCCTGGCTGTCACTTGGGAAGCCCATTTGGTTCACTTCACACCTGCAGACATGTGCTCTAGGTTGGGGCCAAGCATCTGGGGCTGTTGTCCCACAGGATCTGGCCCCTGAAGCATCTGCCCAGGGAGGACGGATAGGATAAACAATCAGATGGCATATGCTCTCATGCCATAAACAGCTATCTGCCACAAAAAGCAACACAAACTATTACTAGAAATTGTTACATCAACGTTTTTGGACA
Source organism: Alligator sinensis (assembly GCF_000455745.1). Taxonomy (NCBI): domain Eukaryota; kingdom Metazoa; phylum Chordata; order Crocodylia; family Alligatoridae; genus Alligator; species Alligator sinensis. Next base: position 413,643 of record NW_005841840.1, on the reverse strand, counting down.
TTTGGGACACAACCAGGGGCAGACAAACCTGTTGGCTTGGGTTTTGTGCCACCAGAAACATTTTTATGGTAGCACAACAGTGACATCTCTTTGTAGCCATAGGGGCAATCCCAGATACTCTATTGAGCTATTATATGTAGTATAAAAATCATGATGAAACCTTTTCTGGTTCATAGGGCTAGAATGAGAGTTGACAAACACAAATATGATAAACCTTAAAAAAAAAAAAAGTTTCTATGTATGATCACAGGCATGGCTTAAACACCAATTGTGTTTGCCAAAAATCCCAGAAAAAAGCCCATAGTCCTGTGCAGAAGTGTATATGCACTCACACATACAAGGTTTGTGACCCTTGGTCACAGACTTCCAGGATTACTATTTTTAAAGTGATACCTCTTTTTAAGCAACCATCATATATGAGTCTTGAAATAAAATTCTCAATGCTTCTATTTAATAACCTTAGGATTTTTAAAGACATTTGAATGAACAGAAAAATGTTTGTTTTTGTAGAACTGTATCTAACACACTGAAACCTTCCATATTTATAACAACTGGCAATGAAACACGAATAAGGTGATAACTGGACCTGAATATTTTCTCTTCTAATTAGAAAATGTAATCAAGGCTATTGATATATTTGGATTAGCATCCATTAGAGTTAGCTGATCATTTCAATTTTGTTCAATTTGTCAATTTTTATTTTTCAGGTGAACTAATTTTTTTCTCTGTAGACTACCCGAAAAGAAAGAGTAATTTCCATTGTAGTTGTAATTATCAGAGCATTTCAGCAGTTAACAAGATAAGAATAAGGTTCTATATTCCTTTAAGAGAAAGGTTCTATGGGTTATTTATTACATATCCATCTGTAGTGCTTTGTTCTAACGTAATTCATTCAGAATTTGTAAATATTTTATGTCTGTACAAGATGTAACAATCCTTGTGTTAATTTGCGAGTAGCAAAACAATTTCTAGTAATGATTTATAAATTGTTATTAAAACACTGCTTCATGATATATTAATTTAAAGAGTAACTGAATGTCTGATTCAATAAACAAAGTATGTTTTGTATTTCATGTGTTTTCAGGAAGTGGAAATGGTCTAGGCCATAAAGTCATTACAAAACCACAAAACAATATCTGATAGAGATATTAAAATAAGAACTATACCTTTTTTCTACATCCCCATTAGAATGATGAGATTAGTGCTACAAAACTCCAAACTGTAACTTTTTAAAGATATATCACTCTCTAATCAATATTTCTGTGTGCCGATGTAGTTCACAGAAATATCTCTTTAGCTCCCATTTATTTGGAAACCTAGTCTTCTAGCCTTCTTCTCTCTTGAAGGGTATCCAATGTTTCCACAAGAGTACGTACACAGATACATTAAATACATTATCTTTTAATTGTTACAGATGAGGTTCAATTTATTATGGTAATTATTTCTTTTTACCTCTACTGAGGCCAGCATTCTGGGACTATTTACTTTGCCTTTAAAATACTAGAAAAGATTTATTGTTCAGTACTTAAATTCAATGCAAGTGCCTTACCAGGTACTTTGAAGAGAAAATAAAAAAGAAAGAAAACAAACAAAACCCTCCCTCCACCTTCCTTTATACAAGTATATATTCCTAAGTACTGTATTAATATAATAGATCCAAAGAACTTAAACATTTTTAAACAAATATTTTAAACAAATATTTTAGTCCTGATTTGCAGGACTAACTGCTGTTAAAATCAATTAGGAATCTAAATACTTTTAAAAATCTCCCCCAGTCTCTGGATTCAGTGTCAGTATTACAGGTGAAAAAGAGTAATATTGATCACTACTCTTTTTCATAAACTGTTTTACCTAACTTGAAGGAAAAAGACTAGTAAATGATTTTTCATAGCAGAAAGAATGATAAAGAAAGTCTTTGGGCTGCTTCTCCCCAGCAACTAGAGTAGGAAAAGTGGATACTATGAATGATGAACATGTATAGGAACTATCACTAGAAAGGCTTGGTTTGTATTAATTTTTTATTTAAAGTTCACATAGTATCTGCTTGTTTGTGTTAGAACAGGGATGCTCAAACTCCAGCCCATGGCCCAGACCAGGCTATGGAGCTATGTCTTCTGGGCAGCAGAAACCTCCCTATGGGTTGGGAAATTTGGCAGTGGGGGAGTGGTGGCAGTTTTAATTGCTACTTCCCTGCTACCAAGTTTCCAGACCTGTGGGGAATGTCATGGCCAGATAATGTGGCTCTGTGCACTAGATCTGGGCAGACGGAGTCAAGTTGGGCCATTACATAGCAAGATCCAGGTACTCAAAAGGATTTGGCATGAGGAGTCAGGTCAGGCTGGTCAACTGCCTACAGATCAACCCCGCACAGGACCTGGCTCATAGACCAACCCTGCACCACTAATTTGGTTCATGGGAGCAAAAGGTTGGGTGTCACTTCATTAAAACAATTTCCTTTCTAAGTATCTCTCATCTCCTGCAGCAGGTCCGAGTGACTAATAAGAGCAAGTTAGTAGAATGTCGAAACAAGGTCAAGAGCTACAAATTCAACTCAACTTGTTGCTTCTCAAATAAAACGTGTAATGCAATTTTTGTTTCTAACAGACAGAAACATTCTGGGTTTTAAAAGATTCTTTTGGATTTGGGGAAATGCGTATGAAGGGTAAATTTACCATATTTGTCATGTTAGATAGCAGGTTATATTCTGATAAGATACATTTTAGTATTCCTAGTGATTTAGCACAGTTTCCTATAGGCAGAAAGCCTATGGAAAATAACAGAGAGCAGCAAGGTAATTTGACTGTGACACTTAAGAAAAAGATTGTGAAAACAAGACAATCAGTTTTAATGGACATGTGAGTGTGTTAGCCTAATCAGGAATTGCATCCTTTCTAGAAATGGTTATCTCTTTTTGCTGATTCCTTATGAAAGCAGCACATGTACAGTTACAATTTGCCAACTATACTCTCTTTGAATAATTACACTTAAACCAATGAGCCTACTCTTGGGATATAGTTCAGTACAGTCCAGTGTTAGTAAAGGTGGCGAAATTTGGCTCTGAAAGTTACTGGAGCAAGCCTTAATGATTATAGGAAATGACACAAATGAACATTGAGGAAACTAAAGGAACTGTTAATAGGAGCTTCTATTTTGCATTAGTTTAATCAAAGGTATCGACTGCACTGACTGTCTTGACTGCAGACTGCTTTCTTATACCATGATTCTTCACTTGCTTTGCTTGCAAAGAAATGGGGTGGTGAACCCATACCCAAATAGTAAAAGTAATCTTTTTTACATCTTAAAGTGGAGGTTTCTCCAGTAGGTGACATGAGAATCATTTTGAAATAAAAAATTAAGCCAGGAAAATTGTTCCAGATTTGGCTTGTTTTTTGTTGTTCAGCCAAACCCTGGGGGAATCTAGGTTCTCAGAAAACTAGTCAATGTTTCTAATTTGCAAAATCTAAGCAATTGTTAGTTTGAATTCAGATTAATTTTGATCCAAGTTCCATGTTCTGTAGTTTGCCTAGAGAGTTTGAGTCATCTGTATTTTTTTGTTAGGTAGTTTGTTCAAATATACATGACTTCACTGCATCTACAGTGATGCACATTTTATTTTATTGCTTCCTTTTATAGTGTTTACATTAGTAACTCCTGTTTGTTTTTACACCGATTATTCAGTAATATGGGAGGATTTGCAGGGGTTTGCTAACTTGACAGTACCTCCAGTTGCTTTGCTGCTGTATATTATTTGGTAGTTTAATATATATTCTGCTTGACTAAACCACAGTGTTGTTAGCATTTTCTGTTAAGCATATCTTCAGTTCTAAAAAATGCCTTCAATAATACCATGGTTGATAAAGGAATTTGGCTGTGTGTATGAAAATTTTAGACTCTGCAGACGTCTGTTATTTCAATAAGTTGTTACCATTTTGTCAAGATTTTACTGGTGATTATTAATACATAAATGGGTTCAGTGCATATTAGAAAGGTTTGTTTGTTTGCTTTCATTTGATTTTTTTTTCCCCCCATTCTCAAGGACAGCAGAGGACAAGATGATGCTTATAACAGTGAAGTATTGTGTGCCCAAAGGATGCATTGAGCTTGGCATGTTATAGATATAATAAAAGATTTATACTAAATTGCATTACCTGTATAGCTAAGAGCTTCACTCTTATAAGATAAAGATTACAACTCTTTAATCAATATTTTTGAGATATAAAAGCATTGTTTTTTAGGAATCTAAAAGGCATAAACACCCAAAAGTCGATACATATCATTACAATTGTTACATAGTATAATCATTAGTTTGAGTGTCTCATCACTTAGAAAATGACATAAAGTTCCTTTGGAATAACTGGATCCGAATTCAGCGTACCTGTTTGCAACAACAGAATACCCTAATAATAAAGCACAAGGCTATGTAATAGAAACGATTGAAGTGTAAAATAAAATAATAGAAAAACATGACAAGTTAAATGCCTTCTGCAATGCAGTATTCTTGGAAGTGAGTACATCATAAACAAAGAGTTCCCTTCATGTTTGCTAATTTCATACAGGAAGACTTATCATCTACCTGTTTAATTAATTTTGGTGTTTGGTTTTAGTATATTTTACCAGCTACGAAGTTCAAGGTTCATAAGCCACAGTAAGATGCGCAATGAACTGGAGTTAGCTTCAGAAATACAGCATTTCAAACGTAAGATTTTCTGTGGCCATGTACTTTCTCTCCAGACACAACTATGTACGTTGTACTTTGTACTTTCACAACTTCTTTTTTACAGGCATAGAAATCATTTTGAAGCTGCAACTGTCTCATTCCTTTGTAGTACCACAGAAGTGCAACATGCACAATTTTGGAGCTGTGTCTTGTTCAGGGAGGATCTTCAGAATTTAATACTGTAAGGAAACATAGAGTTGAGACCAGTGTAGATGTCAGAATAAAGAGTCTGTGAAGGAACTGCTAAGTGTTAGGGAGGAAAGTTCTCTCCTAGTTATCGTCTGTTATTTCTGAGAGGAAGATTCCTTCTGCATTTGGCAATCATCTTAACAGCGTGCAGGGCAGGTCTGGAAATCCTTGCCACCACTTACCTTTTAGAAGTGCTAGACTTCCTACCTTCCCTATATGAGTAACAGTTGCCAGTAGCACCAGGCTCACTAGAGGCCTAGCAAAGCTGCCAATTGCTCAGGGCAGATGCCACACACAGGGGCAGTAGTGAATTTTGGTTGCCACTGCCATCAACAGAATTGTGTGGCTGCAGCAGCTACCATTATTTTTCTACTCCTCCACCCTTCCCCAGTCGGCACTCAAGACAAATGCCCTGGTTACCCCACCCTAGGTACATCACTGAGGCCCACTTGTTGTCATTTTTAAATTTTGCACTTCAAATTTTCTCAGTTTCAATATGTTGTAGTGCAGGGAATGCCTGGAATTCAGAAGATCAGATTTTCTTCTTGGGAGCACTGTGGACTTCAGGAGCTTTCCTAGCATGAATGACATGTGCCCCAGAGGCTGGGTACGCACAGCAACTGCCTGCAGGCAGTGGTGGTGGTGGTGGGGAGCTCCCGCAGGTGGCAGTGGCAGTGTTGGTGATGGAGGCAGGCTGAGCATGGAGTTACAGCTGGGGAGGGGGGTGGTGAGTGGCGACCAGTGGTCGGCGACCACCTACGGACTCCGCCGGCAGCATCAGCAGTGGCCAGCGGCAATTGGGGACCGCCCACAGATGCCGCCAGCAATGTCAACGGCAAGCGGGGGCAGTGACAAGCAGTGCCCACAGGTACCACCAGCAGTGTAAGCAGCGCTTTTCGCATGGAGTGCATTGTCAATCTTAGGGGTGCACGTCCACCTGTGCGTATCCATACACGTCATTACTGCTTCCTAGTAAGGGAAACAA
>NW_005841840.1:372184-407721 GCF_000455745.1 Alligator sinensis | reverse complement strand
GCAGGAATATATCTTCCACCAAAAAAAAATATATGGAAAAGGAATAGGGTTCTTAGTGAAGTTTCCCATACACGTCAAGTTAAGATCTAGTTCAATGTGAGGATGATGAAAAATTTGTGTCAGTTCTGATTAAAACTGAATTGGTTTGTCCATTCACAGCAATTTCCACATCCTCCTTTTTTCACCCCTACCCTAATTGTACTTAGGTATGCAGTTCTGTACATGGGTCTGAGGTAGTGGGGATGCCTTTCCTCACACCCACAGGTGGTCATCTTAGAAACCGGAGATTTGATTACCCATATCATTGGTTTAGCTTGCATAGCTGCAAGGGCTATTAAAGGTAATAAAATTATCCAACCCTTACATCAGTATGCTGTGGGCAAAAGATATTGTTCTCTGCAATCACCATTTACATCTACCCATTTAACACGGGCGAAGCTATGCTAATAGCTTTCCATGACATTTTCTAAAGGACAACCATTAGATCAAATGAACAGATATCTACCTGGCAAAATGTAACATTCAAATATTTATGAAGAAATGAAATTACCAAGTTTGTCATCAATGACATTGGTAAACAAGCTTGCTCAGAGTTGAGATGCAGAAGCAACTCTTCTTTTCATAGCTTGATCATTATCACTATGGAGAGCTGTAACTTGAATTAGTGTCACTATAAGAACTTCTGGGATGCAGATGTTTTAGCTGGGACCACAATAACTGTAATTAAACACTTTAAAAATATATAGGGGAGAAAGCAAAGCATTTAATTGAATTTTCTTTAACTCTCTGGTGTTGTAAGGAGAAGAGGGCTTTGAAACTTAATTCCTGAACTATAACCCCTGTATGCTCATAGTCAGCCAAAATTTTGCTAAATCTTAGAGTGTATGGGGTCAGAGAGTACCAGGGAGGAAGTATATCTGTAAAGGGCAAGAGTGTGATAATGATCCTACTGTCCTATATATCAGGATATCTATAAATTCTTTTTCCTCCTCAAGGAAAAATGTTGTCTACCATATCATTCTCAGTTTCCAGGAGACACCATATTTAAACACACACTGCCATTAGCACGCTGCACCTCTCATTCCCCAGCATAGTTTAGTCTACAAGAAGTGTATATATATATGATTAATTATGTCCTTGGGTCCTTGGACCAGAGAGCTTCTTCTATTTACTCCATGTTTTCTACAGCAGTGAGCACAGAATCAGAACTCAGCAAATAATAAATAATTCTCATATAGGACAGAACAGTATTTTATGACAACAAGGATCTTTTATCATACAATAATAAAAGCTAAACTGAATAGTAACTAAGCTCAGGAATTTTGATGAGCTGTAGCCTATGAAAGCTCATGTTTGTCTGAATGAGTTAGCTTTGCCCTGCTTTCTGCCCAGCTTCAGACTAACACAGATAGCTACTTCTTCTAGACTCAGGAATATAATCACAAGGGAGAGAGTTATTCTTGGGAGAAAATATTTGCAGAATTGCCCCTTAAGAATTAAGCCAAGCAGATAAGAAAAATAGATGCTTTAAAATGTGTATTTCTATCCTCATTTTTACTTTTCTAGTCCCTTTTTTATATTCCAAAAAATATGCTCTAAACATGCAATCAATTCACATCAAAGTTAGCCATGTATAAACCTTAGGGGTTGGTCCTACAAATATTTACTTACACGAATAATTTTTATTCTATATCTAGATATCTAGTATCTATCTATCTATCTAGTCTAGATAGATAGATAGTCGAGAGAGAGAGGGAGAGACTATATATCTATATCTCTATATCTATATCTATTGAGAGAGAGATTACATGATTAAGTGTTGTTCTGGGAATAAAGTCTTGAAGGATTGGGGTTTAGATGTTTTATTGTTCTGCAATTTAAAATATATATATATTCTTCCCTGACAATCTGGGCTGTATGTGTGGTGACTGAGTGAGCTGGTTATTCACATAATTCCAACATACCATGAAAATTTTCTTCAAGTACAAGGGAAAGTAGCATTAGTCCTAGTTGCAATATCAAGGTGAACATTGCACCCTGTTAAAAAGCAGCTGATTTATGATCCATGGGAAATGATTTCACCCCACAGGCTGTTTTAGTGTGGAACTTTACTGACGATAAAATATAAATCTACTGTCTACTAGCCTGCTTGGTTTTATAACTATTTTTCTAACAACTTGAGAATCTTTCTGTTGGGGAATAACACTAGTTTTTTCTTTTAATTTATTTCTAATGTTCAAGTCTTGGTATTTTAATCTGTCTCCTGTACAAACTTGAGAAGCTGGAAATTAATAGTCTCTGTGAAGTTAGCCTTTTTAGACAGCTGCTGACTTCTTTCAAAGGAGTTCTGAGCAAGGTTAAGGAACATAGAAGATGATTCAGCGTCTATTTACCTCCCTCCTTCATGCCCCCACCCCCTTTTTTGCTGAGTAAGTTTAATTTAGGACTTAGCAAACCAGAATTGCTTATTGAATACTAGTTCTGCTACTATTGAGGCCTAATTAAAAATAGAACATGTTTTGCTAGTCTATCCACATATTTCAGATTTAAGATTTTACTTCTTTCTAAAACCATTTTTCCATATGAACAAATCCCCCCCTTTTCAGGCCCCATACATGAGCAGATTGAAATATCTTGAATTTCTTCAAGGAGAAATATAATCATAATTAACGTGTTTTGATCCAATACCAACTTTATTAAAGGATTTTCAGTCTAGCTCTATGCTCCTCCAACAGTACAAAGCAACTATATGCAACTTTAGCTGTTGGTGGGGAAAATTCCAGCATTGGACAATTGCTGAGTAGCAGAAAACTATTACAGTTGCTTCTACATTTACCCACTTCTGTTTCTACAAAAGCAAAAGAGGATCATTCCTGTACTCACTTCATTCTAGTCCTCATGTAACTGGGATATAAGTTAGATCATTGATCTCTGAGGATGCTTTATATTTTCTAAAGATTTAGTTCAGCCTCTGATGCTTACTGTCTGGGAGGAGCAGAATGGAATAAAGCCACCTTTCCACCTTCCTACCAACCTTTTCTGCACTAAGCAGAGCAGTAACACAGCCCAAGACTTTTGTTTATTTTTTCTTATGATGAAGAAAGTTGAAGATCTAGTTTTGATCTCCATTATCTTGGTGTTCAGAGGAAGTAAATGTACATCTAGGGAGAATGAGGTTAAAATCAAAGCTGGATTTTATTATGGCCATCTCATGATCTCTGTGTTTTATCTAGTGCTTCATAGGAAAATAAATTAATCTTTTCTCTGAAAAAGGAATGCATAAAAAAATAATCATTTTATGTCTAAAGACTGGGTTCTGAGTACGCACATTACTTCAGTTTTGATGTATCATTTTTGAGGGCTTCTCCATCTTACCTTTAGTAGAATTTTTTTTTTTTTGCAGAACAGAGTCTTCTGAATATGCTCAGTAAATCTGAAATCAGACTTGCATTCGAATGACATTTGCCACTTTTATCCAAATCCAAGATGACTGCATTTAAGATGTCTCCTGAATAATTACATTCTACAGATGGAAAAGGTATAAATTTGTTATCATTTTCCATGGCTGGAGTCTAATTTTTGGAGAGACATGTTAAATTCATCCTTCCCACTGCTACAGTGGGAGAAGCATCAACAGGGGGCCAGGTGGTGGTTGGGGAAGTGGCAGGGAGGGTCATGTGGCCTATCTCCTGCCACATGTCAACCCCCACTATTTGCCCCCTCAACTGTCTGCCCATGCTTGTACGCCCCGTGCCTGTCCCCACTTTCTCCCCTGCTGCCTACTCCCCCACACTTGTACCCCTCCTCCTTGTCCCCTCAGTACCTGCCCTCCCTGCTTTGCACCCCATGCTGCTTGGCTTGCCAGCGGCCCCTCCCTGTTGTTCTTTTATCCCCTGGTGTATATTCTCCTACCATCACTTGCCCCTGCTGCTGCCTGTCCTGCATACCACCTCCCCCTGCTGTGTGGCTGGGTGGGGGACAGAAGTAGCATTTGTTGTATGCTCCATGCCCCTGACCAGAGTGGGGCCCCAGATGGAGCTGAATATACAAGGGGAAAGTAAGTGTCAGCAGGGAGAAAAGGTAGGTGGTAGAGCAGAGGCTGTGCAAGGCAGGTGGCAGGGGGGCAGTGGCTGCAGCTCCAACAAACTGCAATTTTGACCTTGGCATCAGAATTTAACCTGCTGCTACTAATCCCCACCCTCCCCCCAGCTTGTTCTCAAATCTGACACGGAAGCCTTTTTTTCTCCCATGTTGAAGGGAGGAACTCAGATTTCAGTAAATACAGTCCTTTATTCACAGCTTGCATCAAGCTTCAATTCACAGTTCATATCAAGCTCTGTCTGGCCAGTGAAGTCGCTACATTTTAAAAATGGCTCTTTTTTGCTATCTTCTTTGCACACATGCAAATGTCTTTGAAGAAAATGTTGTACATACAACCATAAGAATTGAGCTCTTCCTTTTTTATTTATGTATTTCTTATTTTCTATTTCAGGGATATTACTTCCCTGAACAATTGCAAGTACAGGAGAGTGACTCTGGTCTGTGGAATTCACTGGTCTGTGGCATTATATTGAAGCTTAACTAATTTGATTGCTGGATTTCCTAATCATGGGATACTGGAGCATAAAACAGGTCCTTGGACACTTAGTACAGATGTTGAAAAAACCCAAGGCAGAAGCACTCAGTTGTGCTTTACTCAAAGTGCTCCAAGTTGGAGAGGGAGGAATCCAAACAAACATTTGGCATTTGGTTGGGGCTTGGAGGCTGCACACACTGCCCAAGGCCAGCAGATAGGGGACACGCTTGCATACCTCCTACCATGCCCTGTGGACTCCCTGGGCTGCTAAAGACTCCCAAGCAGAGTCAAGCATGTAAACCACCCCTGACTCGCTGCTGGTCATGGGCCACCCTGCCATGTCACCGTGGACTTTTGCCTCATTCCCCCCCACCATTGTGACTTGCTTCCATGTCCTGTCCTGTCCTGTCCACACCCTGTTACCTGAAACTAAGTACAGAGACCCAGGAGCTGCAGTGGATCCTGCTGGTTACCCTGCTCTACTCAAACCGGTGGCTGTGGGACATCACACGCACCCACCAGGACCTGATGCAGCAGCAGCTTGTCAAGGTACATGCCCTCGTGCTCAGGAGCCACCAGCTAGTCATCTCACCCATGTCTACCCACTGAACCTTGCATCTGCCAAGCATCCTGGCCAAGGCCACTGACTTCCATGTGGCTGATGAGGACACCCAGTATACCATAGATCCTGGGGTACTCTGCCATGATCTCCACACTGTTAAGTGCCAGTACTGGACCCACGCCACTGACACCAACTGGTGGGAGCAGATCATCTTGGGCATCTGGGATGATGAACAGTGGCTCCAGACCTCCCGTATGCACTGGGCCACCTTCATGGACATTGTTGTCCAGCTGCCCCCCCTCCCATCACCTGCCAGGATTTTGGGGAGTGGCCATCACCATCATGAAGCTGGCAACCTGCATCAGTTACTATTGGCTCACCAAACACTTCAGTTTGTGCAGGACCATGGCCAGAGAAGCCATTCAGGAGGTATGTCTGGCTATCCAGGATATCCTGGTCAACCACTTCATCCTGACCTGCAGGAGGTGGTCTCCAGCTTCTACTGCATAGGCTTCCCCAGATGTGTGGGGCCCAATGGATGGCATGCACATTTCCTCCTCTGCCTGGCCCAGGCCACCCAGACATTCACCAACCACAAGGGCTATTTCTCCATTGTCCTGCAGGGCACTGTTAACCATCATGGCCACTTTATTGGCTGGGCAGGCAATGCCCATGATGTCCATGTCCTTTGCCACTCCCCACTTTCCAGGCTGATAGAAAGTGGGCATTGTGATCCTGGGGACCCCAATTTCATTATCAGAGACATCATTATCCTCACCTCCTACCCATTCTTTCCCTGGCTCAGGAGGCCCTATGCGGGGCAGCTGGACTCTGAAAGGATCACTTCCATCTGTCTGAGCAGGAGTGAACCGCATGATGGTGAAGCATGCCTTCAGCTGCCTCAAGGCATGCTGGCAGGCTCTGGGCACACACCTCAAGGTGGACAAGGTAAACCTGATGTGACTCATCATCATTGTGTGTGTCTTCCACAACATCTGTTTGAGGAGGATGTGGTCTTCTGCAAAGCCAGGGCTGAGGAGGCATGGTGCATGAGCACATGTGGCACAGGGATGGGGGAGGGTGCAAGTCCCCTGTGGTACAGTGGCAGGCTGTCCAGATCCATGAAGCCTTGGCTGACTACCTCCTTACCTTTGTGGAACAGGAGCCCTCACAGCATGGGCTTCAAGTGCTGGCCTATTGGTTTCCTGTCCCGAGTTCCTCTGGCCTTACATCCTTGGCAACACTGCCCACAACCCAGGTTGCCCAGGCACCATCGCCACCACAAACCCTCCCCCCACCCAAACCAGGCTGAGGGTCATAGCTAGCCAGAGGGAGGATGCAAGTCTGGGAAACTTTACTAACTCTTGTCAGTGACAGCCTGGGAGTGGAGCCAGCCCAGTGCTTGGGCAGAGCAGATGAGCTCTGACCAAGGCTAGAGCACCACCCTGTGAGGGGGGAGGGGGAGTGAGTGGGATGCCATGAAGCCCCCCAGGATGTTGGTGGAACGTGACCTACCTTTGTAACAAAACCCCCAGGTTTTTCAATTTTTTTTATTTACTTAAAAATATGACATCCCCTTTCCCCATCATTTCTGCCTTTTTCTCTCCCCTCCTCTATTCCCTATGGGTATGTATATATAAGTTATAAGTTAAATTGAAACCCTGTGTGCATAAGTTCCCTTTTATAGTAACCATGAGCTATTGTAATAGTGCTTTCCTGTGTGTGTTGGATTACTGTAATGTATTTCACCATATAGCTATTGTGTCTTAAATGTCTCTATGTTAATACTGTATTGTTTAGGCCTGTGTCTGTAAAGTTATGTCAAGTTTCCATCTTGTAATGTCAAGCCTCCATCTTGTGTCCCCTGATGTTGTAACCTATGACTCATAGCTACCCCTCCTATGTAAATTGGTTCCTGAATGAGTGGGGATGAATCAGGGTGCTTGAGAGACAATGGCAGTAGGTCTAAAAATAGCTCCCTCTGAATGACCAAAGCATCAACTCCACAACCATCACCCTGCATTGACCCTCCCTGGCTCAAGATTTGAAAGACAAAGACTGCTGCAGAAGCCACCCAAGCCACCATTACAGACACCTGAAACTGTGTGTCCTGACCTGGAATGCACATGCTCAGTACACCAGGGGCTGGCCCTTGCCTGGGTAGGCCCCCTGCCACTGGGATCATAGAAGGTCTGCCCCTATAAAACGGAGCAGTAAAGACAGACCCAGTGGGGATGCCATCTTCACTTGGACCAGACCTGCTCCACGTCACACTGCCTATCAACCCAGAGGTCCTGCTGGCAACCCCCACTCTGGACAATACCTGCTGGAGAAAGACCCCGACTGGCCCTCAAGGACCCCCTTCCAGCCTGGATAGGTAGGTATCACCCACATCCTCTCTTTAACCAAGGACTTGGACTCTGTTTCTCTTTCCTACCTGGACTCCAACCCTTCCACTGAGTCTCTTTCTTCTGCTGCCATTGTGTGAGCGTGTGGGAACCAAGCTGTACGATACAGTGTTCATTTAATAAACTGTTATTTGGAACCCTGAGTTGGGTTTTGCTTTACTACGGTTCTGGCTCTGCTCCAACCTCTGCTCCTCACCCCTCTAACTTCTGTCTCATTTCTCCCTCTCCTGCTTATGGCTCACCACCACCTCCAACACCTGTCTCATCCTTCTATGGCTCCAGCCTTCCTGAGCTCCTCTCTGCTTGCAAACTGCTGTTTCTTTGCTATTGCTGCATCTCCATTGCCTTTTCCCCTGATCTCTGCCACTTGCTCTTTAGTTACAAAGCATAAGCACCACAGGCACCCACACCCACCCACCCACCCACACACACAGTCACCTGAGTCAGTGTTTAACCAGTATGTATGTATGTGTATTGTGTATGATTTCATGTCATTATAATTAGAGCATGTATGTGTTTGAATTGGTGATGAGTATGCATGTGCTTAGGCTGGTAATTTTGGATGTGTATGTGCCTGAGTTGGTAGTGTGTGTGCGCGCGCCTGGTGGGGCTGTATGCACCTAGAGTGTGTGTGCGTGCCTAATTGATTTTTGTGTGTGTGTATGTGCAATTGTACACCACGCCCTCCTGCTTAGCAGCATGATATTGAGATCCTGAGCATTGGCCTGACCCCGCAGGGCAACACCTTGACTCGTGATGACATCAGCACAGACATTTGATAAAGCACTCTATCCTGCAGTGCCTTAGTCTGATACCACATCCATCCAGGGTTAACATAGAAAGGGATCCACCATTCTTAAAGGACTCTGTGCTGTCTGATGATCTGTAGAGTGCTTTCTGCATGCTTATCATGCAGTAAGTGCAATAATGTCTGTATTTAGCCTTGAACAATGGTGCTCAGCCTTGTTTATCCACGAGCATAAAGTTTAGATATGGAATATCCTCTTCCATCTCCCTTCCAGTTTATGATTGTTCCCTGGAATATATTTACTAATGGTTTGTCTACTCTAGTCTACTTCTAAATATCATAAAGCATATGTGGCTCTATTAAGGTAACTATATCACTGCCTAATGGAAGTTACTGCATTGAAACATCCCATCTATCTAAGTGTGGGGCATCTCTTTTTCTGCATGGCAGGAAAAGACTAGTTCTTTTGCATCATTTAAATTCTGCATAGACAAGAGTACAAATACAAGCTGTCTTAATTTCCCTTGATCAGACCCAGGAGAGACCGCCTATGGTGGCATGTTTCATTAGATTTTTTTTTTAAGAGTACATGGTGGTGGGATATAAAAGCATTAATTTTGGCTCGCTCAGTTGGCATAGTTCATTCTGATTTAATCTCTTGTCAATACTGTTGTCAATATTTTTTCTGATAAAATGTCTATCTTACCCTACATCCTCATATACATGAAATTAAAAGTATATTGACGTCCTTTAGTACAAAGCAAGTATTCATTTAATTTGCTTAAGCCTTATTTGTCTTTAGAATGCTGCTTTAGAACACATTTAGTGATGCTTTTTATTTCATTTATCAGCTGATGAAATAGAATGGTTGCCCTCTTGTTCAGCTCCAGCTTTCTGCAGAGAGTAAAAACAGCACAATGGTTAGACACAGCTCCATTGCAAAACATATGCATCTGGCATCACATGCAGACATCATCTGAGATTTAAAAGGTCACTAGCTTTCATATGTGTTTCAGTTACATAGGAACGATACAAATGTTTTCCTGCATAAACATAGGAGATATTGTAATGTCATTTTCTGACCTCAAGCTTGGAAAGTTTTAATCAGTGCCAATGCCTTAATCAACAGCATTTAACGCCCTCTCTGTTTGTTCCTACTGCAGATTTCTTAAAGCAGTAGAACACTGGAGTTTTCTTCTGAGTAATTGGGTTTCGTTGGAAAGCACTAAACAAAAATTCTAGTAACTTTCCTTATTTTCTCCTTCCTTTGTCCAGCTCTTCCAGAATCTCCTTTATTGTGTTGTCCCTGAGAATTGCATGTGCAGCTTGGATGGAATTTACAGAAGGTAAATACTCTTCTAAGCACGGGCCGGCTCTTCCCTAGTGCATCCCTAGTGCATCAACCCTAGTTAGTTGTATGGAGTAGGCTTTCCCAAAGTAACTGCATGACACATTTTATTCTTAAGTGATCCATTCCTCTTCCTTTTCCTAGTATCATCTGTGATACTCTCTGCCATGGAGACTCTGCCAATAATCAGGATTCAGAATAAGCTGTTATTCTATTTGAAACCCCAATGCTCAATAAGCAGCTTAAAAAAAGACTCCACGCTCCTAGTCTGTTAATGATTATTGAATCATTAGAGTCTAATGTATCCCAAGGGGCTTGTTGTGCAAAATCACAGATAAAATACTCATTTCCTGCAATTTTAATGGTTCAGTAAGAAGTACCTTACTTGCAAAAAGTTCTGTAGCTGTTTATAAGTCATGAATGAGTCTTTGGGGAGGTCAAAAGAAATGGACAAAAAGAAATATATGTACTAGGTTTAACTATAACAATGAATATTTTCCTCATCAAAATGTTAATATGAAAATGGTATAATACTAGTCAATTTTCTTGGTAAAATCTATCTAATTTAGAATTTTATTAAAAAATATTTGCTCACATTTTCCAATATATTCACTTCCTAAGTTTAAGGAATGTCACACCATACTTCAGAATTTCACAGACTTTTTTACTCTAAGCTTTTATTCTGGAAAATAAAAACCAATCGCAGCCATTTTCAGTTCTGTCATCTTTTGTTAAAGTGAGTGGCTACTCATTGACTGTGTAGTTTTGAGTTACAGGATGCTTCCTGTTCTTTCTTAAATAGCTGATGAATAGTGACACAATTAATAATGTTGACATTTGAATGGCCATCACCAGCATTGAATTAGCACCTACCAAAATGGAAAAAGGAAGTTCAACCCTCAGAGTTATTGTTGTAAGTTTTCTGAAAATGAAGGCAGACAGTTCTGCATTATAGTTGTAGTTGGTTTACATTTGCAATAGTATCATTCTTGTTTAATAGAAAATGAAATATCAGCTAAACTTGGTGATTTGCTTGAAGATTCACAATGTGTCAGTCGAAAGGAAGAGATTATCAATTCAAAACCTTTGACTCCTAGTTTTATGTTTTTGCCATTAGGCCTTAAGGGTGAAATCTATGTATTTTAATCCACCAAAAACAATGTATTTTAAATTTTAAAAAAAATTAAAAGATAAGTAATATTTTCCACTGAAAGATTCTCTGGTAACCTACTGCATTAGAACTATCCTATATATTAAAAAAGAATGTAAACTCCATGCTAGAAAGGCAGTGTAGTATACATTTTACAATGCAGGATATGCTGGTGATTTTTTCTAAGTAATTATGCACAGCCATACCCCCAACTAAAGAGAAAAGAATTTAAGTTGTGAAGCTGAGCATTCAAAAGGTAGGAAATGCCAGTCAAACCTTAATTCATCCTCTTTGGGTGAATCTACAGATGAAATCAATGCAATGTGCACTGGAGTTTATTGTTCCTGGACTCCACATTTACATGTGCACCTGGGACCACAGCACATTAAGCTGGGTCTGAGGAGCCCTGGCTGGCACAGGGTCTGGGAGAATCAGCCTACAGCCCGGGGATGCTCTGACCTGACCTGGCTCAACATGCTGCTGAGGGGATGATTGGGGCACAAGGGTGGTTCAGTGTGGGGCTAGCTGGCAGGCAGTTCCCACACTGGAGCACCTTCATGCCCTAGCCAACTCTGTCAACAACTTCATGTATTGCTGCACACTAAAAAATGCACACTAAAAATGCCACTATAGGATAGTACTTGTGTTTTCAAGTACTAAGCTATGGCAGAGTTAATTAGTTGATTGTGGCATGGGTAAATGCTGAGACTTCACTGCAGAGCTAGTGAGGGGGTTCTGCAGTAAATGTCTCGTGTATATGTGCCCTTTGTGTGTAAGTGTTATGCTGTAGTCTTTGCAAGATCACATATTTTCTGCCTCCATGTTAAGGGACACTGTTAAGGGACCTTGCTTTATTAGTGAACATGATATAAGCATAGTTATGCCTGTGTTATACTATGGGTATTTTCCATGCTTCTGGGCTTTGCTGGTTGCCCCTCCTGTCTTTCTACTAGATGCATCAGGTTGTTTTTTAGATTTCCACAGAGATACCGGGTACTGACTGCAGCTAGTTGCTACTGCTGGCATTTAAAGCTGGAGGTTCCTGACTAGAGGGTCTTGCCCCTCCATTCAGAGTCAGACTGACCACCATATTTGGGGTCAGGGAGGAATTGTACCCAGTGGTCAGATTGGGACAGACTATGGAGGCTTTTGCTGCCTATGTAATGGGGGTGGGGAGGGTCACCCTTTACCTGAAATCTCATGACTGTGTATTAACAACCTTATATAGATGTATGACATTGGCTTCCATGGTTCCCCTGCTTTACCTGTGGAAGTTTAAGGTGTTATTTCTTGTGCTGTGTTAAGGTTGACAGTAGTCTTACCAAGAGGTTAGATTATGGATTTGTATAGGATAGATTGGATAAGGGTGATTCTTCTTCAGGTATGGGGTTTGACAAAATGACCTCAGGAGGTGCCTGCCAGCATTTTCTATGATTCTCTACTTTTCTATGTTTCCCTAGAAAAGTGGATTCCATTCCTGCCTATGTCACATTGTTGCTATTTGAATTCAAGACACTAAATTTAGAGGTGCACCAATACATCAAACTGATATTGGATCATTACTAATATAAAGAAAACTGGCTATATCAGAGCTTTATTGTAAGAGGTCTGTCTGGATGACCCTCCTCCCCACAAGCTTGAGAACAGCAAGTAAGAAGCTGAGGGTTGGTAGGGGACTGAGACCCAGAAGGAAGAAATAATTTAGGAGACAGCCATCAGGATGAGAGTTTGTGTTATAGCCAAGAGGCAAGAAGTTTAGATATAGCCAGAAAGGCTTATGTTTTGGTTAAAGTTTAATCTGGTGGTTTGGAGGTCCTATAGTGCCTGGGGGCTTATTGATCTCATTAGTGTCTAAAGGGCATGTGACCACCTGGAGCCTTGCTAGGGGTCAGGCTCAAGGCACAGCTAGAGGCTGGCCCTGGGAGCCAGAGAGAGTGTAGCTGCTGGCAGCATGGTTGCATCAGGGCTCCTAGCATAATCACTGAGTTGGGGAAAAGCATAACTGAGCCTGGGAACAGGGCAAAGAGGCCCAGAGGCTTGGGAGAGCAGGGCCAGCGCATGGGAACAGCATGCTTTGCAATACATAGGTCTGGAACAGGAGTGGGTGAGCCCATAGCTTGGAGAGGGGTCAGAAGGAATAGGGAACCTTGTGCCCAGAGGTCTCTAGCATAGAAAGGGCATCATACCAGGAGGGACCAGAAGAAATTGAGGGTGTGGGGCCTGACCCCAGCCGCATGTAAAAGTTGTGATAAGATGTCTTATTCAGAGTTCATCTAGTAATAGGAACCTGAGAAGTTAAAAACATATTCTGAGGAAGGACTTGCAAAGATTGTAGCTATTCACCTCTAGGGCTAGGGACAGAAATTCAAAAAGCCTGAGCTTGAATTGATTCAATCTTTGCAAGTTAGTCTAACCTGGCTAGTTGGTGGGGGGAGAGGGAGGGGAAGGGAGGGGTGGGGTGCCAGGGCAACCATCCCTTCCCTTCCATAGCATTGAGAAGAGGGGGAGGGTGGGGGGGCATGGCCAGGCCCTGGCAGAATGCTCTAATTAGCTCAGCAGGGAATTGATGTTTATTACCCTTAACTTGGTGTATATCACCTCATTAAGAAAACAACATGGGGACATTACCAACTACCTGTTGATTCTGCCTGTTGATTCAGCATGGACCATAGCCAGCATGTGGTCTGCTAGCTAATGCACAGATACCTCCTCAGCAAGGCAGAGGGGAGGGGAGAATTCATACTTAGCAGGGAGTGGTGAGAGGAAGGGGTGAGTAGCCCACAGTCTGTGCTGGAGCTCCAGCCAGGGAGCAGAGAGGAGGGGCCAGCCCTGCTGTGGAGCAGAGAGCCCTGTTCAGTCCAGAGAGCATGCTGGGATGCTGTGGGTCTGGTTTATCCTAAACCAGCAAGGCATCTGGGACAGACATTGTATAAATCGATTTGACCCAAATCAGTTAAGTCTAGTACTACATTGAATCAAGTTTATCTCAAACGGCTTTCAGCCCTTTTCAAACTGGTTTATGTGCATCGAACATCTGTTCTGCTACAGGTTTAAAACAGTTTCTGATCACTTAAACTGGTTTATGTGTAATGTCTGTCCCTAGCCCAGCAGGCCTCTTCTGAGCATGTGTGAACTAAGCCTCTAACTTGGTCAATTTTTGGGTGGATTTTCATAGAAATGGTAAAATGTATGTCCCTGACAAAAAGGCCAACTACCTGTCAAATCTCAAGCCCCTGAGATTGCTCCAAAGTGTTGCTCAATTGAAAAGAAAAAAAAAAAGGTTACCACAACTTTTATCACCGGCAAATAGACTCTTTTTTGGCCTATCTTTATTTTCAGAAACAGGTGAACTGGTTTGATTGATATATAAGTATGAGACAGACACAAACATGGCAAATTTTCACCCCATTAATTAAAGCTGTCAAAGGCATAAGGTATGAAAATTGAATCTCTTAACAGGAACAGTCAGACAACCTTAATAGTGGGTGCCACCAAAACATGACTATAACAGACGTCAATAATAGCCAATCAATCCTTGAATGATAATGCTTATTTATTTATTGATAACAGTCATCTTATATTATAGATGGTAGTAAATTTTTGGTATGCAACATCCCCCACATATAAGAGTTATTAAGGGAGATTCACTGATTCTATATAAATAAAGGTATTACTATACATGATTCTTTTGTGACTTTTAAGAAGAAACCTGCCACAGTGATTTACAATGAAATTCAGTTTTGCGTTTTATAGTCATATTTTAGATGCTAATCTTGTACAGCTTGTTTAAAGTTTTTGTTTAAAGTTGTTCCAACCACTATCTGAATGAGATTAGTCATGTAATAATAAAGGCTAGATTGTGCCTTTAGGCACAGCCCTAAGCAAGGGTTAATGTACAAATGTACTGACCCAGGAACACCCCTGTAAGGCATCTTGTGCCAGATGCAAGTCTCTGAGAGACAGTTTCCTTTTTGTTCTTCCCTTGCCGGTGGCAGAGAAAGCTGGTTGGGAGCAATAATTTGCTGTTGAGTTGTAGGGCCTTGTTATACATTGCATTTTTTGTTGCTCAAATGTTTATTCCTGTTAGTGCTAGCTTCAGTTAGGAACAGTCGTACCTTAAGGCTAAAAACCTCTGACTGCCCCCACCTGCACAACTGTGACTTGCCACAGTTGGTGAGCCTGCTGGGACCTTACAAGAAGATATAGCTGTGACTTGCCACTACAGGACTGGTAAGCCAAGAAAGGCTTCCACCTCAGCTCTAGGTGGGGTTGTGAGGGATGCATTGGAGTGAGAGGCAGGAGCATGAAGCTGGAAGGCAGAGACTTAATGGGATTAATGTGGGGAGGTGGAATGGAAATGGGGGTGGGGAAATGAGGGAAGTCACCCACTGAAGGATAAAAAAAAAAAAAAAGATAAAAATAAAATAAAAACTAGTTAAAAAAGAGTTTAAAAAGAAATAAAGAGGAAGTAAATTAAAGGACTCATGTTTTACTAAATTGGGATTTGGGATTGGGATGTGGGTCTTGTTGCCCATGCTTCCAAGGGTGGAAGTGGTAAAGGAGGTGTTTTGGGGGGCACTACTACCCTTTCCCTGGGAAAGAAACTCCATCTTACAGGGACCCAATCTGGCCCCCTAGCTTGTTCCTTTCCCAGCCCCCTAGATATCACTTCTGGATCCGTAGGTGCCCTGTGATCTGGCTAGCTGGCATGTGCTCTATTGTCTGCTTGCATGGGGTTACACCCCTGAGGGTGAGAGCAGGAATTGGCTTGATGCTAGAACTGCTCTCTGGACAGTAGAGTTCAGGGGGTAGAAAGTTTGTCCACACAGAAAGGAGGGTGGAGGAGGGGACACTGCATCCTGGGATGCTGGAGGACTGCAATTTGGGTGGCTTATCTGTAGGGAGTGGCCACACATTAATGGAACCGAAGCCGAGTAACATGGATCAGAGATAAACCTGCCGGGGAGTGGAGTAATTTTAAAACTGCCTAAGGTGTGCTTAAAACTAGTTTCAGGTGTTCAAATGTGGATAATCTAGTAGTTGAGAGCTCCAGGAGATGCTGAAAATTAATGTGTATCAAGGCCTATAGTAGCAGGAAAGTATGACATCCTTCATTCTGACTAATATATTAAATTGTGTACAAATCTCTGCTTGCTTCACATCCAGCTGCTTTTTGAGACCTGAGGTCCAGGTGGGACCCTAAGAGATGTATGAGAGGTTCGTATCCCTCATTACGCTTCGGTTATACAGGCATGTAGTCAAATCAGGCCATGTCTACACAAAACTCTGACTGCACAGTTACTGTGCAGTCATTTAGTACTTGCATAGCCAAGTACTAAATGACTGCACATTAACCAGAGCTACTGTGGAATAGTATTCTTTCACAGCTTCCTGATGATGCTGACTACTCAGTAACTCATTACAACTGCACAGAAGTAATGAGCTACTGCATGGTAAGTGTTACGTGTAGATGAGATCTCATAGTCCAACCCTATATAAACTGCCTAACTTAACTCCTAATATTCCCATAAAAAGTCAGCTTCTTCCATATGAGGGTCATGCCTACAGTAGAGTTACTGTTCATTCACAGTTAAAAAGAAGGAAGAAAAGAAAAAAAAAATGACCCTAGATAACATAAAGGAATATTAAATTCCAAATTTAAGTGATCATTTACAAATTGAAACAGGCCCTCTCTCTTTGTTAATTCTAATTACTGGCATTACTCTGACAAAGAACCTGAGGCTATACTATCGCTGTGAGGCCTTGCTATCACCAGTACTTGTTAAGGTGCAAGGAATAAGAAAGTAGATGTAAGGAATAAGAAAATAGGTTCTGCCACTGCACACTTACAAAGTGTGTAATGGCAGAACAGTGCAAATTATTTTTCATCCTAGAAATAATGGGGTGAGGGAGGATTCATTGATGCTACACAGTTCTAAAAAGATCTTAATATCAACAGAAGACAAGTTCTCTCTGTGCCTCCCCATTGGCTCCTGATAACCCCTAAAAGCCTTTTCTCTCCTCCTTTTCTTGGATATGTGGACTTCTTGGGATTCCTGCAAGACCAATACAGGTGACCCTCACCATTCACTGGGGATATGTTGTCGTATCCCCCGCGAATGGCAAAATCTACCAGTGGCTGGGGAGCAGCATGGCTACTCCTAAAATACCTACTTCAGTGTTTATTGAAGTTTACTGAACATGAGGTAATAAATCCTGGCCTGGCCGCAAAATCCCCACTATTGAGGATGGTATGAAAATACAAAGAGAACTTGTGGTTTGGCTTTCAAATGGGGAAACAGGAAGAACAGTTATAGAGACATCATTATTTATCTCTGTCATCACTAAAGTATGACAAGTAACATTAGAAAATAAAAGAGGGTCAGGTTTGAGATGGGGCTTCTCTGTGTCTAGATTTGACCCCTGATTGCAAATGTGACCAAAATATATATAATAATAGGTCAAATTTTCTTTTCTTTTAGCTATAGTGAAGAGGATTTCATTTGATAGGTTAATTCCACTTTCAGTGGAATCTTATTGGTGGTTAGATGTAGCATTGCAGTAAGGAATATCAAGAGGAGCATTGGAGTAATATATATTCCCCATTGCTGTGTGCCAGAAAATATATCTCCCAAATATTTATTTTGTTGATAAATATATATATATGTATATATATATATTCCCTATTGATGTATGTAAGAATATATGTACAGTCCTCACCAAACATTTACATTTATTTCTGTCAATATTTTGTTTTGGTTTTCATTCAGGTAAATATTGGCCATCAGCTTAGCCATAATGAATATTCACCTTATGTATGAATTTATGAATCAATTATGAATCAATTTATGAATCAATTATGTTGAAATTGGCCAAAACAGTAATCAATATCTGTTTCTTATGACTTTATCCAGAGCTGCACATCAAAATACTAATAATATTTATAGTATTCTGATTCCTTAGTGCTGTCTCTCTGGTATGTACCAAGCAAATCGCTTTGTTTTGTTTTCTTTATATGTTTGTATAGAACAATGTTTCTACAGATTCTGTGGCCATTTTGGGAGAGAGAGCAACTGCAGCATGTTAAAGAAAAGGCATTTTAATCTTTTGGCTTATGATTAGTCAAAGTTTCTGTAAACTTAAATATGATGAAAAACATTCATAGTTTGAAACAGCCTGGACATTGCTTCAGGTGTGTTTAAAGTGTGAAAACTTCAGACATGCTGTTTTTGGAAAAGATGTAGAGAATAGAGCACTACAAGCTGCATTATAAGCATCTGACCCTAACAGGTATGGAATATTAGTTGTGTCTTTAGTCTTAATGTGTCTGATTAGACTTTAATCTGGAGTTTCCAAAAATCTGCACCACAAAAAGTGTAAAGAAAGCTGTACTATTACTTTTTTTTTGCTTCATAATTAAACAATGAATGCCACTTCTTTGAGATATTTTATAAAATAGGGCAAACTTTGAATTTTGTTACAACCATGAGATTTAATTGAAATTCATGGATAGATCTAGGTGCAGTGGTACACGCCCTCTCCCAGACTCTCCTCTCTGCCAGGGTGGGAAAATTAGTCCACAGGAGCAGCAGTAGGGACTTTTTTTTAAAGTGCCTTGATCATGAAAGAATCTTTCACCCTGCCTTCCTTTCCATGATCAGCAGCACATCCATCCCCGTTCTCACCCATCCCCTGCTGCTGCCCCCACTGTCCCCAGCTGACCTAAGTGCAGGTTGAGTGTCTGGTATCCTATCCTGTTGCAGAAACTTCCTAACTCTAAATTAAATACTATTTAATCCTAGGTATGGTTTGGTGCTTTATATTCTTTCTTTTTGAAGATTATTTTAACATTTGCAATTAAAACATAGAAAAACAATCTTCAGGGAGAAAAAAACAACAACTTTGATTCTTAGTTTACTTTAAAAGTCAATCTTCTACATGTTACCAAAAACCAAGAACAGATTTCTAATAAAGGAGCTAATTATTATTAAAATTCTAGCATCAGCAGAATACTTCATCCTTGCAGACAGAAATGAAATATTAGTTCACAAATATTTCTTCTAAGTTTCCAATAAGTACTTGGCAAAAATTCAATAATGTTCATTAAATACATAAATGGGAATATTAAAAATAAAGATTTTTCCCTTGTGATTTATTACAGAGTGTGTCTGAAAAGCTAAGTTGAAGAAAGGAGTCATTATCTGGCAGAAAAGGTACTCCAAAAATGTTAATTATATTGTATACTCATAAGTAAGCCAGTGAACAAGAAAAAGCTGCCTGGCTTAGAATTGGCAACCATATTTATTCTGGCTGGGTGGTTAAGGACATGAAAAGATTATCATTAAATAATGCATGCAATGCAATATAGTTCAACACTTTTCCTTTCGGATTATATAAAATAAGCAAAATCTTAACAAAAATTAAAAATTAAGAAGCCTATCATAATGAAGAGCTTGGAAACTAACATAAGCAGGGGTTTACAAATATGTCTGAACCATCACAGATGCATGCAATGGACTAAAAGGTATACTGGGGTAACTAGCCCTTGTGCTACGAGACTGCCAGATGGGGCAGCTGAAAGCTGTATACAGATGGTATGCTTCTAACAGGAGAATCACCACTCTTCCAGTAGAAACTGAACATACACACATTTGTTCAACTTCTCCTGGGAGAAACCAGCCCCTTCTGGGAGAAAGATCTTCAAGAGCATCCAGGCAGAAAGACAGTCCTGGCTACTGGGAATCAATTGGAGGAGCAGCTGCTCCTTCTTTTCTGCTGCTCCTAAGTCTAGGGACCCTGGTCTGGGGAACAGGTTGCCTCACTGCTCCTTTCCTGGAGCAGACCCTGGTCAGGGAGGGGAGGAGAGGGAGGCAGCCACTGATCCTCCCTGCCTCTTCCACAAACTAGGCACTTCCTGGCTTGGGGAAGGAGTTGGGATGTTGCCCTGCTGCTCACTCCATTCCACTCCAAGGGACCAGAAATGGAATGAAGAAGTTGGCTCCCACCCATTTCCAGACTTGGGAGGATACTGGAAGTCTTTCCACACCATATTATTGCCCCAGGGGCCTGGAAGGAGCGGACCAGACATTGCTCCTGGCACCTTTCCCAGACCAGGATGACTCCAGTGTGTTGAAGGTGTGGAGAGGCGGTGGCTGTAGGCTGAACACCTGTACACTACCTCTCCTGGAAAGATTTCTAGTGGGGGAAATTTCTCAGAAATTTCCGTTTGTAGAATAAATGGCTGTTTCTGGTCAAAGTAAGGGGGAGGTGCAGTAGTGCAAACATAAACTCCCTTCTGTTTCCACTGCTTCTGTCCCTTCCTGACTTTGACCTCAGACCTGCTCCTACTCCAGCTCCTGTTGTGGGCTACTGTTGCATAGGGTGCCAGGCTTGCAGAGGGAACCCCCTTCCAGCACCTGCTTCCTGCCTGCCCTTCCCCACAGGTGTCCTTAATTGCAGGGAACAGGCCCTGGAAAAAGGAATCTGCACCCTGCCACTGTCCTCAGGGAGCCCCAGAGCCACTCCTGTCCTGCTCCTGCCCTGTGCTGCAGGAAACAGATGTACAAGAAGCTGGGCTTTCCTGGACACTGTGGCAGCAGTGTCATACAGGTTCCTCTTTCTAGTTCCTGCTCCAGGCCAGCTGGGGATGTGTGATGGGAGACAGGAGCAGGTACTGGAAAAAGGAACCCATATGCCACTGTTGCCACTGTCACCGGCACAGCTGGGCACCCCGCACAGATGCTCCTTGCAACATGTAGCCAGAGCACCTCTGGGGCTCCCTGTGCCCATAAGTCAGCCAGGAGAGCACCAGCAGCAGCAGTGGAGGCAGGGTCCCTCCACTTCACGTACCTGATCCTTGCCTGGATCCCTGGTGTCTCCCATTGGCCTGGAGGCTTCAGACAGGCTTTCCCCATCTTTCTACAAAGGACGGCATGCTGCACCCCTTTAGGAAATCCTGGATATGCCAGTGACCAAAGTTGTTGTGGTGCTAGAATCTTTTGGTGCTATAATTTCTATAGTGAGGGAGGAACCATGGCTATGCTCATTTCTTTTTGCTTCCCTTCCCATCAGACAGCATAAAAAGCCTTGCAAGGGAAGAATATATGCCACAAGCTGTCAAAAAATGGCTCAGCAATGACATTCCTACACTGTGTCCATTTGAAATCTGAGTCTTAATCTTTTATCTTAGTACTTTGAAAACTAGACCAAGAAAAAAAAAAGAAATGGGTTAAATTATTTGATTCTAGTGTTAGTTGCGTCTGCATTTGATGTGATCTAGTATGTACAACAATCTACTATGTGCTGTACAGCTTGTACTATGATGGGATTTACAATGTTCTGAGTTTAAGAGAATGGTTTAAGTTTGTGTTTCAATTTCTTTTTTCTACAATATGTTTAAGGTGTATTTTAAAAGTTACTGGCTGTAACTTGAAGCATATTATTGACACCTGGCTAATGTTAATTGCTGTTTTAATAAAGGCTTTTTTTCCCCTAGGAATATGGAGACTAAAATATTGTGAGTATTTAATCAAATAATCACTATCCTTATGTGGATAATTTAATTGCATAGATTAATGTTCCTTAGAGCTATTGGAATACAGTTTCTACAAAGTTATGTAGCTCTCTTTTTAGCATAATATAGTTTAATTTTTGTAGGTACTTCCATGAAAAAATGTTACTTTCATGTTCAGGTATTACTTCATACTGCTAGAGCACCAGCACAAGCTTCATTTATTGTGAATGATTGTTTTAGCTATAGTTTGAATAAAAATAGAAATGCTACATCATGGGATTCTACTATGAAGCATTTTGGTTTTATATAAAATGATATAAATATATATTATGCATAGATTATTCCTGTTTTCTGAAATATGAAGTTTGTGATTCTGAAGTGGTCTGAAGTAAATGTAGATATATTCCTTACTTTCTCATTTAATATATGGCACATATTTGATTAAAAAAATGATGTAAAATACACCAGCCTTTGTAAAACTAAGGCTTCTTTCATCATGGCTAATGGAAATAAGTTATGCTGGGCTTGTCCACTTTTTGAGCACATGTAAAAGTAAAAGTGGACATCTAGCACAAATTTTTCCCTTAGCTATTCCTGCATTGACATACCATTACTGATACAAGGATATAACTGAAAGCAACTTTTTGCCTGTTGCCTTCTAAATAGAAGTCATGGATAAGGCCAAATATTGATGTGATCTTCTCCAAAAGAAACAGAACGAATAATGAAGGCAAGTTTACATTACACTTTGTGTTAGAAGCAGGTTGGGAATACTGTCTACTGTGCTTTTTAAGCCTTATATAAGTCATATATAAATAAGGTGACTATCTGGGACAATGTGAAATCTGGAATGCCTGCCCCCTGCTTCTTCCTATTCCCTTTCCCCACCCCCTGCAGTCAATGCCATTAGTGACCCATTGTTCTTTACTTCACAGGTGTTAACAATCACCTGTAAAATAGCAATTAGTATTAGTAGGGATTCCTATTTCACAGCTCCTGTCATTCAGCCTCCGGGCTCTGCACCCACCCGTACCCCTGATGCTTGTTTTAATTTTCAGCAACTGGCTGGGACTGGCCTGCGAAATCTGGGACTGTCCTGGCCAGTTTGGGACATATGGTCACCCTATATAAAAAGCCTCATAGAAAACATTTATTTTTGTTAAAACCACATTACATTACTCGAGGGGTGTTGGTTGTAGCTGTGTTAGAACCTTGCCTTACATTGTTTGATGCACACATTGCAAAATGTATTGGGTGGGCTGAATATTAAAAAAACAAAAACGAGTAAAGAAATCACTCTGTTTTTGACCAGCTCTCAAATATTTGTAATTGTAGGGGAGAAAAGGACACACGTTACACACCTGTTCTGAAGTAACTTCTTTAACATATCTTTTCTCTGCACTTTTATTGTAAATGGGAACCCCCACAGAGAAACAGAGAAAAGGGAGAGGGGGAGGGCAGAGAGAGCAAGAGAGAATGAAATATATTTTGCAAACATTCTTGATGTCTTGTAAAGCCTGAATGTTCACAATGAACTGTACTGTTCTTTTTAAAACTAAAGGACAAAGAGTCATAGGGACTGAACTCAATTGTATGCAGGTTAACCAGACTTAGGTGTAGCTAAAAGTGTGTGACACAAAGTTGGCACTTACCCTTTGTTTATAAACATAAAATAAAATAGAGCTGATGAAGTGTCACAAATGTATTTCATTTTATAGAACAAGTATAATATTATATGTGAAAATCCAGTTCAAGGACCCTATAGAATCTTTCTACTTACACTCTTAAATTCTATTTCGCTTTTATTTTGTGGCATCAGTCACTGCACACTCATCCATGTGCACATACACACTATTGTCTTAAAAAGAAATAACTAATTGTACAATTTAATTAGTATTAAGCAACTGTTGATCCTTTTGGATTATGGTATATGTGTGAGAGGTCACCAGAACCCTTGACATGTACAGGCAGGATTATGGAGCAGTAGAGGCTGCCCAGACTTCCCCTGCTTTACACCATTGAGAGAGTATCCAAAGGCCAAACTTAGTCCAGAAGTTTGGTGCCTCAATGACTGTGGCTATATGCACATCCAGGAATTGAACCCAGGTCTCTCACATGGCAGACAAGGATTGTATCACTGAACCCCATCAGTGGGTATAGTTTAGTTTTAACTACAATTAAAATATCACAAAGATTAAGAGCTGGGTGTGATTTGTCAAAAGTAAACTATGCCACTGTCTTATTTTTACTAAGATGGGGATAACATTTTGGACTGTGTTCCTGGGGTTTGTTTTTTCTAAAGGCCATTTTGATCATGTCACCATATTTTCTCACTATACTTCCCATAGTCCTTAGTCATAGAGACATATCTAGTCCTGCAGTCCTTCCCCAATATGACTACTTGTGATTTACAAACATACTTTTAAAATTCCCTCTTTCTGTGGAACATCACTTATGTTAGTGCCATTACTTCTGTGGACATTTGGGGCATTTATACATGTACTTCATGAGTGGGGGGAGGCTCTAATTAGAGTGGCTCAGAGAATCTCGTATATCAGCGAACAAGCTTTAGTTAAAGTGCCCTTTCCACCATTTTTCAGTGTGGGGTGCTAATATATGAGATGCTGGAGTTTGCTCGGAGTGCAGTAATTATTACGCTCCAACAGACTCGATTAATCGAGTCTACTCCGACATGCTGTAATTACTGCACATTGGAGCTGCTCATTGCTTGTAGAAAAGCACCTTTGATTACCTAGATGCTTTTAAAAAGAACACTTAGATCCAAAAAGATACGTAAGCACCTAAATTCCAAATCCATAAAGG
The DNA here is from genome assembly GCF_000455745.1 of Alligator sinensis. Lineage (NCBI taxonomy): Eukaryota > Metazoa > Chordata > Crocodylia > Alligatoridae > Alligator > Alligator sinensis. The sequence continues at coordinate 383,593 of NW_005841840.1, read as the reverse complement.
CACTGAGGCAACTATAGGCACCAGTAAGCTATTATTATTATTTTTTTGTATCTGTCCATTGTTTATCTACATTCCAAATAAGAGAGGAGAGGGTGGTGGTTGCTGAGATAGACTCTTGTTAATTATTAGGCCAGACTGGAGTTTGGTTTCTATTGTAGAATGAGGGCCTAAACAGTTATGGAGTGCCTCTTATTCTCTTGCACAGCTAGCCTTCATAGGGCTGGTAATGCTCATGTGAGCTGAGTAGGGTAGAAGAGGAGCTTTGGTTCCCCTTTATTGCTACATGCACCAATCAGCTATGACATGATAGCTGATGTGCAGGGAATGTATACTGTGCCAGGGATAGGCCTGGTTCGGGGGAAAACAGTCTGTCTTCTTGTCTGCTTTTGGGGGCCATGCTAGGGGTTGACAAAGGCACAACTGAGCCTGGACATATCTGTTTCATCTGAGATGCACCACTTTGGCAACGAGTCTTGATCCCAGCCTCCATTATATGCTATTATGCCTTTCAGATGTAATAAGCGACTTCTTTTGGGATTCTCTTTGTTGTGTGCAAATGCCATGGGTAGTCCCACACACCTTCTAATGCAGACTATAAATGACTGTGGTAATGAATTGAGGACAGGATCTGACATGCCATGTGCGCCCTTTTTCCTTGTGAGCTGCAGACCAGTATATTCACAGTCACAGAAAGCTGTTGAATTATGGATTATAACAGCACTAGAACCACTATAATTAATACTTGCTAAAGCAGAAACCCATAGAACACCCCAAATTTAGAGGGGCACAAAGGCATTGTGTAGACACCTTGGTCAGTCTTTCCTTTAGCTGTGCCATTATGTTGCAGGCTTTGAAATGTACAACATACAACCAGACTTACTTGCTGATAAATGCTGGTAACCTAAAGGCAACAAATGTCTTATCACAGTATGTCTCTCTCTCACATACAATAGTGTTTTTAATTGACTTAATAAATACAGCCTGATTCTGACTGCATTTTTATCCTGGGAAGCCAGGAGTAACTCTATAGAATTTACACCTGAAAAAATATGTCCCAGTTTTTTCAGTTATAGTACTAGCAGAGTAGTTATTTGGCTACATATCTCCATAATTGGGGATGTATAGGCAGAAAGATCTTCCTGCTTATTTTCTGTCTTGTCCTGCTGCTCAGGTTGGTATTATGCTATTTAAAAAAAAAGTCTTTTGATTATGCTTACTAGTGATGTTGGTTCAAGCTGTGGTATCATCATTCCCATTACAAAAATGTCTCGTACTGCTGAGTTATTTCTGCATTGTGTCATGATGCTATTTTTACTGTATCCTGAAGTTTCTTTACCTCCCACCTTTGAATTCTAGCATTACTTTCACTTTCTGGGATACATTACTACACACACACACACACACACACACACACACACACACACACACACACACACTATGTGAAGATTGATCATTCCTGTACAATTCCTATGACATACTTATTCTTTACATGTCTATGTATATATTTAATACAAAACGTCTTTCTTTCTGTATTTTTGTTGTCTCATTCACTCCTGGGGCTTCCAAGTCTAGATGTTTTAAATTGATCAAATGCATGCTTTAAAATATTTCTAAACTTTTCAGGTTAGCACATACATTTTAAATATTTTAAAGATGTTATATTTTTGCTATACCAATGTATTTCATTTAACTGCAATTTTTAGCTTTTCTTCAATAGGATGAAAAATAAATAGCTTAGAAGTGTGATTTGAACAATACAATGTTTATAGTTTACAACTTCCTGATTTTCATTATTGTTTCTTGTCTTTTATTATTCACTTTGCCTGTGCTGTAGCCTTATGTATAATGCAGCATCACGTGTATCCTTAATGTAGATGGAAAATCTACAATAAAAATCATGCTTATATTCAAAGTATTGTAATCTTCATTGCACCCAGAACCTTCACCAAATGGTGGTGCTGTATCTTTATCTTAATATATTGGGTTTTAATTTTTTTAATATTATTTTCTGTTTGGGTGGTGCGGGTGAAGGGGGTGGGGAAGAACGATAGAAGTTAAGTTCTGCCTCTGTCTACTGATCATGTTCCTTGCACTGTTCTAATAAATCATTTGATTCGTGTAAGTGAGAATTACAGTATGTTGACCCTATCCTTCCTTGCATTTTCTTTGATTTAATATATACAGTTGCCCTGATGCTTAATCTCAGATTCAATACCTTGTTTGATAGATGAAATGGAAATAAGGGATGACCTTGAAAATAACCCTTATTTCTAGAATATTGTAGTCAGTCTATTTATCCTTCCTCATCCCAGTTGCCCAAATACTGTAGTCAGGGCTTCTACCAAGAAAAAATGTCTCTCTAGTAAAAATGTATTTTATCTTCTTGTGACCCACTTTGTCTCCGTGAAGTAAATATATTGGGCTCCTCCACCAATATAGATTGTTCCACATGAATTGGTTGCTTTTCTCCTTGTCTAATGGTTGAAGTCTGGGTTTCTACCTTTCTAATTGAAAGAACTGCACCGGTGACTGATCTTGAGTGTAGTTGTGCAAAAACAGCTAACAGGATCAGAGGGGCCATGATTTCAAGTAGATTTAGAAACTAGTAACTTCCAGTAGTAAATTGTGACCTATCTATAGCAGAAGTAGTGAAATACAAACAAAAGGTTGAAATCCAGTTTACTTGAAGGCAACTTTCTAATGTTTATACTACCTATGAAAATGCTACCAAGTAGTTTAGCTGTCAGTGGGTACATTTACATGGGCCATTAAGGGGATATGATAAACTCCGGCATGAAAACTGCTGCCAGCCGTAGTGTGTGTGCCTGGGACGGCAGCACTGTGTGCGCCTGGGACGGCTGCACTTTGAGCTGGGGCAGAGCAGCCCCGGGCTGGCAAGGGGCTCAGTGGGTCAGCCTCAGATTCTGGGTGGTGGTGTCAAGTGGCAGAGGGGCTGGCTGGGGCACGAGGGTGCTAAAGTGTGGGGCTAGGTGGCAGGCAGCCCCCACACTTTAGCACCCTCATGACCCAGCCACCCCATCACCATCTACATGTGCATTTTAGTGGAGTAAATTACTACAGCAGAGTTAATGAATTTACTGTGCTCTAATACCAGCACATATGTAGACTGTGATGCTTTACTGCAGAGCTAATTAGTCAACTCTGCAGTAGAGTGCACATGTAGATGTACCCAGTGAGATCCAAATCTGATGTCTTCAAATCACACCTAAGTTTTCCAGCAAGAGAGTAAAGAAAGGAGAACCTATCTATTAATTTCCATTTACTAAATTATTGTTACAAAACAATACTATCTTTCTCTGACCCACAAAGTTGAAAATTGTAATTGGATATTTTTGGTCCTACAGTAAAGAGCCTTGCCCCACAAGGTATGATGAAGTACTTATGCCATCTGCTTACATTTCAAAAGTAGTGTTCTGGATTTTTCAGGTCTGACTCAGAATGGATTTTTCTTTTTTTTTTCTCTGCAGTGTACACTTTGGGGCATTCTGAGAAGTTGTCTGAGAGACATGCATATTAGGATTTGAATGCTGCAAGCCTTGCTTTTTCAGCTAAAAGAAATTTATTTTTTTAAGCTGAAGCAGGCAAAGTGGCTCTATAATACTGCAGCAATTAGAACACCTGAGAAGGGGCCCACACATGACAAACAGTGTCCCAGAAGCAAAGTATTTTCAAATGAGATGCAGATGGGATTTTGACATACCAGTCTTCTGGTTTGGATATGGAGCAATAGGCAGCAGACATTCATAATCATATTCATATTTTGCCTCTACTAAATCTGACCTATATTCAAATACTAGTCTGGTGTACAGATCCATTATAAAAAAAACAAAAACAAAGCCCAACAAACGAAACCTTTTTTTCTATCCAATTTCTCTCTACAAAATATTGAATTACTTTTTGTAGTTCGGCATACAAAATCTTTGTGCACAATAAACTCATTTAATCTGCCTCTATGGCCAAAATTGGCCTAAATCTCCTTGTTCTTTTGGGGATCACAAGGTATCTTGAATAAAATCCTCCTTCTTTTATGACTCAGAGAAACAAATTCTGAGGCTCTCTTGTTTAACAACTGTGCAGCCTCTTGCATCAAGATTAAACATTTTGTTCTGTCCCCAGGCAGTTGTGTATTTATTACTCCTGAGGCAGTGGTATTTGAAATAAATGGAATTGAAAGACCCTGAGAAATGGTTTCTGAAACTCATATATATTGAGTTATTCTCTCCTACATGAGTAGAAAATACTTTAGTTCCTTCTCCCACGCACCCATGCAAAGAAAAGAAGCTGATGTAGAATGTCACATGATAGGATTATGAAAGGGAAGATACTTTTTATCCTTACTCACTGAAGCTTACTGCTTCCTATTATCCTGAAAATAGCCTCCCTGTCTTTAATGAATTGGTCTCCCTCATATTCTGTCTCAGAAGGTATAGGATGAAAAAGATGATGCTTCATGGTATGCAAGTAACAATCTTAAGAAATTGTCCAGACTGCTGTCTTTTTGACTTACGACATGGCTTATTTTCCACAAAGATTCTGGTCACCAAACAGAAGGTAACCAAATGCCTTTTTATGTTATTAGAAGAAATCCCAATGATACCATGAAGAATATGAATAAAACAAGTGGAGGCTGTAGTTTATGTTTGAAATAAATCTAGAGCTTATGACATGTGCAAACCAATAATCCTAGAACTAGTAAGCCTGTATTCATAAAACAAGAACAGAGTTAACATAGGCTTCCCACACTATCCCATTAACATACCTCAGTGTTTTTTGGAGGAATCACACTGCAATTATTTTTCATGCCTTTTTATTCTTTATTCTCTTTATGTTGAAACTGCCAACAAGGGTATTGCTTATTACCATTTCTAATGGTAACTTTTTATCATGTGTAGCTTTGGGAGGGAAGGCAGCTGTATTCTAGTATGAACCCCTACTTTCAGTAGAGCAGAAACTATCCCCATGCTGGTTATCCATTTTATACATGTAATATTAAATTCAAAGTGCAGTGGGCTGGTGAGGAGGCTGAAAATGGGCCTGGTAATGCCTTGGCTGTCACCTGGTAAGTAGCTACAGTATTTGATAGGAAGCAGGAGATGCAGGTTCAAACCCCCTCTGAATAAATGGGGCCTAGAATGTGAGTCGCCTGGCTTCTTGCTTCTAAACACTATTCTGTTGGACTAAAACAGGGAAGGACAGGACACTCATCCACCAATCATGGGCTTTTGCTTGACTAATATTTTGGCACTATCTCAATGCCATGCACATAGCTGAGCAACTCTATTTTGTTGCACAGCTTCCCAGCCACAGCTCAACCCTACTGAACATGCTCAGTGAATTCATGCAAGCTGGCATTCACAGAATTCAATCACAAACAGCTGTTCAGGCACATAAAGAGGATTCACTTCGCAGAATCTCACTGTTAACAGGATTCTGAAAGCTGGGGTGACTAAGAAAAACTAAGACTAAAAATTCTATCAAACATTGAAAGACTCACAAAATAAAATCATGAGATGGCAATACTGGATATGGCCTTTGACCCTTTAGGCACCCAACTGTGAATACTACTTACTTCTACATAGTCATCATGACCATATCATGGCTCTTTAATTACCTATGACTGATAATTCATCATTAACTGGTACTTGTTACTGGAGTGGATCTAACTGAGGCCTATGTTAAATAAATAGGCCTATGTTTGGCAGCATCCCAGGCTGTTTGTGTAGACCTCTAGCCAGGGATGTAGATTTTCATAGAAATGGAACAAAACCTTGAGATACCTTAGTTCTCTGTGTGGGGAGCATATCTGGGTCATGACTTGTTGGGGAACATTTGGCAACCTTTGAGAAAATGACAGCTGAGAACAATTGCCTCTCTTGTACTCATAACTATGAGGAAATGTTGTGCCAAAAAGCTTGCCCGACATCTCCCCCAACTATACAGTTGCTCCAATAAAATACATTACCAAATAACTCATACTTTCTGTCTTCAGTGACACTTTGAAGAATATTACCAAACTGGTAAAATGGAAGTCCTTTTGAATAAACTGGCAAGAAGGTTGGACTGCTAAACCTTTAACCATATTTAAAGATCTGAGTCATGGTTTTATTGTAAAACTCTACCAAACATTGAAAGACTCGCAAAGTAAAATCATGAGATGGCAATACTGGATATGGCCTTTGACCCTTTAGGCACTCAACTGTGAATACTACTTACTGCTATATAGTCATCATGACCATTACATTGGGGATGAATCATCTAGATTTGAATAGTCATGGAGTTATTCAATATAAAACTGCTGAAGTTTGCAAGAGAAATTGACTGAACTTTCAGCATTATCTTGTCTCCAGTTTTACTAAAGATCTTACATTTAGGATTTTCAAGAACTTCAGTGTATCCAGATTCAACACTAGATATAACCAAACTGTCATGCATATTAGGCATTACTTACATGGGGTTTGTCACTCATGTTTGAAAAGGGAAGTGCAAAAGGAAACTCTTTTCATGTTGTTTCCCACCCTGATAATATCTTCCCATCAATTACATAAGTATACTTCTTTCTCTGAAATGGGGGTACTGGAAATGGAGCTAAATTATGACTCCACAAAGGGTAAAAGTTTGTCAAATTCTTAACTTTCTTTTCTATTTTTGGACTTGATCTTTCATTCCTTAAGCATCCAAAATTCCCATATACGTCTATCTAATCCTAACTAGGCAAGGATATACAAACTTTGCTATATTTTATATGGAAGTTCATATGGCAGGGTTAATATTACATTAAAATACCTCATCAAAATATTAGCACAGCTCTGAAAATTGAATATATGATAGGGTGAACCAGAAAATAAATGTTACCTATTGAAAAAATGATTTCATTCATAGCCAGTAGGGAAGATAGAGACAATGACTGAAGTGCAATTTATGAAACGTGCATTTTCATTGTCCTATAGCTCTAAAATGATGTCACTGATTACTTCTACACCCTAGGTAAATTAAAACCATCATAAAATGTGACAGCAATCTCCATTAATATATCTTGATACCACCTCACTGAAGTCTATTATTTAAAATAATTTCTTTGACTCTATCAATGTTTACACAATACAGAATCATCAATGTTGACTTAAGGTTATCTGTATGTCCCATAGCTAGAATACAGAACATTGTATATTGATTTCTTAGCCACATTCTCCTACTTTACTATCATTAAATGAATTTTGATTCATAAAAGAAAAACCCATAGAGTCAAATGTCATCTATTATCCAATATATTGCTCTCTACTGCTACTAAAATAGTCTGCATCTCATCTGGGAAGCATAATGTATATGAGTCTTCTGTGAAAGAATTTCAATAAAATATTGATGCAAAGTACTTTTTTATATTTTGCATGATAAGATGTTTTGGAGATTCAGGAAAAAAAATCCTTTCTCATTCTGGGTCATGCTTTGTATTCTAAGAGCTATTGTTTTGAATCTTTTCTTTTGAATTCACTATTTTAATGCATTTCTATTATTCTAATACTGGACTGTGTTTGCCAGTACAATTTTATTTTCATCACAAAGTGATAACTGCTCCAAAAACTATATTTTGTTTCATGCCTTATAGGAAAATAGTTTATGGTACTCTGTCTAGGAAACATTTTTTTTTTCAGTTTTAACCAATTCTATGTTGGAATTATAACTAGGAAAAAAAGTATTAAAAAAAAATGTACCAATTCCCAATTTTGTTTCTCCAACATGTCGAGGTCTCTTGTTATTCCCTGTTGACAAATATTTGTCCATTCATTATTTTGTAATTATAACACTTATTATGAACAAAACATGTTGATTATAAAGAGCAGGGGTTTCAAACATACTGTCTGCGCGCCAGATCTGTCCTGTGGGTTACAAACCAAACCCACACACTGCATGTGGCATGCAGAGCGTGCAGACTGGTACCAGCATCAAGGGTGCTACACATGGCCTGGGGGAAGGGGAGTGGCACAGGTGCACATTGCATGTTGCACCCTGCTTGATAGGCTTCAGAACATTGGCTCCAGGACTGGTTCAGATCAGACTATGCCAGAGACAGCACACAGAGCCTGTCTGGTAGGGCACTGCGAGCAACGTCTGCCCCAGGCCAGCCCCTGTGCCATGAACAGCATATATGGTCAGTCCATCCCCATGCACCACGTGGGGGCCGGCACTGGACATGTTCTGCATGTTCTACCCCACTGGGACTAGACCTGCATGCTGGCTCCAGTATGGCCTAATTTGAACCCACCCTAGCCAGTGCTCCAGGGTGTAGCATGCAGTGTGCACCCCATGCCAGTCCCCCTGCACTATGTGCAGCACTCATGATGCTGTTTCTAGCCCATGCATCACCCACAGTACAAGTCCCTGAGGAGGGCCAGCACATACTACATGTGGCACAGGGAGCTAGCATCGAAAGCATGGTGCCTACTGTTCTATGTCCTGGCTCCTGCAAGGCTGAACCAGGCAACAGACTGACCCAGCAATGATCTTCTGGCCCACAGGACAGAATGAGTTTAATGCCCCAATATAGAGTCAGACTGTGATAGCCTCAATCATGTCAAATAGTACCTAACTTCACAAATTATCCCTTTGGTTTCAACTACGTGAACTGAGAAAGGAAATGAAACTTCACAAATTATCCCTGTGGTTTCAGCTACATGAACTTGAACAAGGATGATTAAATTTAGTCCACAATAGGGAGAATTATATAACCTGGAAAAAGTGAGGACCAATGCCTGAGCAATTAAGCACCTCCTACAAAGTGCTGTGGACTTGATTCCCATGGATTCAAATGATCTTGAAATTGACCCTTTGCAATCAATGGGTTTTTTTCCAGTTCACTTTCATAGAAGAGATTTGGGCCCAATGTAATTTGAGAATGCTCAGAATTTGCTGGGTCAAGCTTAGTACTGTGTACTTCAAACATTTGAGCCAAAAGCATGCCCTGCTTTTATCTGCTTTCGGGTTTTGTATGCCAAAGATTTTTATTGATTATCTTTTTCCAACAGGAAAAAAAAATGAAGAGCCTTAAAAAAAATCTCTTGCTATGGTATTGTGATAGTTTGTTTTTTCCAGATGGGCTGAGATAAACTACCTTAATACATTTGTCATACTTATGTGGCAGGTTGGCTGGTGGACTCACTGGCCAACCAGACTGTTAGCTTGAGCCTGAATGGCTCAAGCCCCACATTGGTGGAGGCACTCACCTTTCTCCACCGATCAGGGGAAGGCAGAAGGAAGGCTGTCCCACCCTGATCCAGGGTGAGGGGAGAGGACCTGAAGGGGAACTAACCCCTCAGGTGTCCCTATTGGTCCATTCCCAATCCAGGTGCGGAGCCTTAAGTGGGAATAAAAGCCCACTTTCCAAGCACATGGGGGCTCTTCAGTGAAAGACAATGACGGCAGGGGCCTTAAGAAGTGCTGGTAGAGCTGATCAGCAGGGCAGAGCAGTTGCCCCAGAAGTAACGCAAAATCTCCTCCTGCGAGTGGGAGGCTGTGTCCCAGCTCCATCACAGGAAGAGCTGCAGTGCCAGGTCACAGAGGTTCTGGGACCTTGACCATGTATGAGATAGCGTGGTCCCCAACCCTGCACGAGGCCGGAATTTATGATGCATGGGTCGGTGCACAGGGCTGGAGGAGCTGAAAGAGACCATCACAGCTGCACGAGGCAGTGTGGGTCTCCAACTCTGCATAAGGCAGGGGTCCCATGGTGCACGGGTTGGTACACAGAGCCTGACAAGCTGAAAGGGACTTCCATGGCTGCATAAGGTAGTGTGGATCCCCAACACTGCACAAGGCAGGGGTTGCATGGTGCACGGATTGGTGCATGGGGCCAAAGGAGCTGGAAGGGACTGCAGCTGCATGAGGTAGTGCAAGTCTCCAACTCTGCATGAGGCAGAGGTCCCATGGTGCATGGATTGGTGCACGGGGTGGAGAGCAGACTGACAGGCCAGGTGGCTACACAAGGCAGCTCAGGCCTTCCCACAGCAAGCGGCGACTGGGGTCGATCACTCCAGGGAGGGAGGATACACCACCCCCCATAGCTAGAGATAAGCCTAACTCTCCAAAGCGGCAGGAGGTGTGAGTTACCCAGGAAGGGAATTCCTACATGGAGGAGGGCCTCCCTACTGTGAGGCAATCAACAGGGAGCCCCTGACAGGGAGGGTGCAAGTAGCTTTGACACAATGGGGGACCCTGGGCCTTGGGTTTGTCAAGGGGTGCTTACAGGGTTATTGGCTCCCCCTGGTCAAATGACCTTGAAAAAGACGATCTTTGAGGTAACGGGAGCTCCCCCCGACACACACCCTCCCTCCTGGTGCCACAATTTCTTTGGACACAGCTGCTGTGCCTTTAATTGTGGTTTGGTCATTTATTGCCCTTGGGGTTCTGTTTGTAAGAGTATGTCCCTATTGTTGCTATATGAAAGGGTTGTAAGGTCATTATGTCTGAATCTGTTGTATTGGTTATTTTTGCACATGTGATATAACTTAATTGTGTTCTGTTCAATTATGGTCCTGTTGCGGCCAGGTATTCCTGTCGTTGAATTGCTGATTAACCTGTGTTCTGTTATTGAGTGCTCCTTCACCTGTTGAGGAGCGGGGTGGTACACTGAATGGGAGGCCACAGAGGATTAAGCTACACACACACACACGCACACACACATGTATGTGTGTGCGTGTGTGTGTGTGTGTGTGTGTGTGTGTATATATATATATATGTATATGTATATGTATGTCTGTGCGTGTGTGTGTGTGTCTGTGTGTGTATATATATATATATATATATATGTGTACATAGAGAAATATTTGTACGTAAGTTTATGGTTATAAGTTTTATGTTGTATCATTAGACCTGCAAATAGTTAAGTATCACTGGGTGTTCTGTTCTCAGCTCTGTTCTGTAGGAAAAGGAGCTGTCCTGCAGCTAAATAGCCATACCCCCACAGCATTCCCACACCCGCTGACATCCCTTCAATTGGAGGGGGGTACCCACCACTTACCGCCCAGTTTACACTTACTCAAATGCAAGATGAGGTTCCCCCAGTCAGTATGGGTTTCGGGGGAAGCCCCTTATTTTATATTTGCATATGAAATGTGGCGGGGGGGGGAGGAGCAGGCTGGAGCTGGAGCCATGTGTGATGAGTCCTGGGCCCTGCATGTGGGGCCAGTCCAGTGTGTGCTGCATGTGGACTGTAGGTCAAATTCAGACTCAGTGGCAGCACCAGGGGCCAAATGATGGGGTAGGCAGGCTGTATCTTTGAAACACATGGTCCAGGGAAACGAGGCTAAGCATATCCCTTTCACAAATATTTCAGTACTAAACTGTGACAAACTGGTTTTAAAATGGTTTCTTTTTTTTTGTCTTACCAGGACTAAT
>NW_005841840.1:365001-372153 GCF_000455745.1 Alligator sinensis | reverse complement strand
CAGGAATGATATTTTGCTAGAGCATAGCTTTTCAGGAAAAAGTCATCCTGGAAAATTACAAAAATCCTGGAAATGCAAGTTAAAGAAATAAATAGAAAACATGTGCACCTAAAACTCGCAGTGATGTAAATGCTGCAGTCACTACAAATGGAAGGCGAATGTAGGGTTGGTGCAAGTGAATGGAGATGTGATTTACAAAGTGAGAGAACAGAAAGGAAACAATTTTTCAGGAAAAGATGTAAAGAATTTGGTTTAAATAAGTGCAAGATAAAGAGGTTCCATCTGCTTTAGCTTTCATCTTTTTATACCCACTTGGTTATTTTTGCTGTTTCATGCCAGAAGGATGGAAAGATAAGGCTGTAAGTTACACTAACTTACGCTCAGACTGATTTATATCAACTTACCGACATGTAACTTAAATTGCCATTCCTGTCACCTCTGAGCATGGATCATTGCTACTGCTTCAGAACCAGAGCAACCTACATTTTATGTGGGTGGAACAGTTAGTTAGAATATACAGAAACAGCACTACTCTGGGTTTAGTAGTGAAACCTAAATGGATGCTTTTTATTCTATTACCTTCTTTAGTTTTATACAGTATTGATGAAATTGAAAATCAGTGACCTGACAAAAACAAAATAACATGGCATGAAAATTGCTACCATGATTTCATACTGTGTTAATGCAAGGATGTCATTCCGGCTTCAGAATAATAACAGCATTCTGCTTCTGAACTTGCGGCATCTGTCTGCTTTTTAAGAAGAGATGCAGCCACTTTGAACTACTCTTTAATCACATATCTTTATAGTTTGCTGGAGAATGGTCACTATCAACAAATAATTACTAGTTTGTATTTTTTAAGTAAGTGGCATTTCTTTACAGCACATTAATGAAAAAATTCTATAGGAACCTTTTCTTATAGTAGAGTACAGTATTTGATGCAGACATAGAAACAATAAGATATGTACATCTTTAACATGGTTAAATGCAGAGATCCCGACTTCATTAAAAATCCTTAACTAGTAGGAATCACTGCCCCAAACTATCCAGCAATTTTGTCCAACACAACTTAAACTGGACACAGTTACTCTGGACTCAACAAAGTGGAGGGATAGCTATGGCAGCAATAGTTCTTTTCCATTTTCTTGGCCAGAAAGGAAACCTCCACCTTGTTCCCCTCTTTCGTGTGGGTAGTAGGAGAAGAGATTAGGAGAGCCATCTTTTGGTGAGACACAAACACATTCCTCGCTCTGCCTTCATGCAATGTTGTGCTCTGGTGTCATGCCCAGGCACATCTTTGGGTTACAGGAACCTCATATTGGACCGTTTCTAACCCATGAATAGTAAAACCTAACAAAGTTACAATAAAGTAATTCAAACCCAGGTCTTTTTGGCAGTTGATGGGAGGTAAAAAAACCCAAAAACAACCAACCATGGCAGATGTCCCCAGTGTGATAGATGACCCCACTCAGTAGATAAAGATGTGGGGGGAGAGGGCTGTTGTGTAATACAAAACAAAGAAATGAATACCATGTCCTTCAGCACTTGAGTGCTGTCCATTAACTGTCTCCCATCAAAGTAGTGACAGTTCTTGACTTCACCTTTGGGATCTGACAGGATTTCAAATAATTTCATAAGTCTGCACTTTCATAGATTTCGTAGATATGAGGGCTGGAAGGGACCTCGCGAGATTGTCGGGTCCAGACCCCTGCCCAAGGGGCAGGAAGTCAGTTGGGGTCAGATCACCCCAGCAAGATAAATATCCGAGCATTTCTTAAAGGTGTCAGAGCAGAGCTTAGTGGTTGAGTGCCTCGGCACAGTGGAACTTCCTAGCACAAGGCACGGTGAGATTTTGTATGAGGGAATTTCTCAGCACAGTGGAGAACCCCGGCGTGGAAAGGTTCCCACCACTCATATGCAAATTCACACATTATTATTGGCCGGTTCTAAATTATTCCTACGTGGCGACTAGCAATTGGCTCGCTAGCTGTATAAAATGTTGGAGCAGTTTCCGCCCAAGTTGGAGAACTCCGCGCCCATCTCAGAGTGAACGTGGCGGACTGATCAACTGCTGATGACTCCCCGTCGCCGACCGACCCCAGTGTACCCCCGTGTCCTGCATGCTCGTATTTAGAAAGATATCTCGTCGATATCTCGGTTAAACTGTAACTGAAGTTTGAAGTTAACTTTCTTCCTACGCTGTACATCTCGACAGTGTAAGTAAAGCCATCTTTGTTTGAACCAGTACGCGTTTGTGCCTAATTCTACTCCAGCGGTCGAAAGTACCCATCTGTACATGCCGGGTTTGTGGCCACAACCCAGCCGACCCTTTCCCGGATCTCCCTCGGCCCCCACAAAAGGTATTCAGAGTAGGTGCTTGCACCACTTCTTGGGGGAGTCTATTCCAGACTCTGGAGACTCAGACGGTAAAGAAATTTTTCCTTATGTCCAGTCTAAAAAGGTCTTCCAGCAGTTTGTGACCGTTGGACCTTGTCTTCCCTTGCGAAGCTCTGGTGAACAGATGTTCTTCCAGATCCTGATGCACATCCGTTATATACTTATAGGCTACCACCAAGTCACCCCTGAGCCTTCTCTTCTTCAGGCCAAAGAGTCCAATGCCTCTTAGCCTCTCCTCATAAAGCCTGCTCTCTTGACCTCTAATCATGTGCATAGCTCTCCTCTGGACTCTCTCACTTCATTTACAGTAACATTTATTAAATAAAATGTTGTTCAGGGATGCCTTTAAAGCGTTGTTCTTTTTAAGTAAAACTGTATTTTATTACATGATGAACTACATAGAAAGCATAGGTTAAATTTTCAAAAGCATTTATTTACTTACAGTGGGAACCTAAACAGAATTTGTGCACCTAAAGTAGGACTTAGAACTGAAAAGTCTAAGTCTAAAACTGTGATTCTGACAACTGCTGTTCAGCTTTTGCTAATTTCATAGCTATCTTACTTCTTGACTTTAAATGCTCACCTATCTAACATTCTGCTTCTGAACTTTCCCAGAAACACCTTGCTCTTGCCAGTGCTGAGCAGTTTGCTTGCCTAAATAATTCCTAAGCTACTTGTTGGGATCCAACAACTAGGTTGACTTGCCTAAAGAACTTCACCCATCAAGCATGCTCTGGGAACATTTACCATTCATTTACAGGATTGGGCTCTGCACAAAATGCAATGGTGGTCATTTCTTTCATTTAAAAGATGGCAGGAAAAACTGTAATCACCTTCCTTTTATCCAATAGTCTATCTAATGGTTAGTGCAAAAGTTGTGGGAGACTCAGATTCAATTCTGTATTTTCCCTGAGGGGATTCTTGCACCTTCCTAAACTCCATACTAGAGATTAGGAACTCTAGACTCCAAACTCCAGCCTATAGATTATTACAGGGAGTAGTAGGGGACACACTTCACTTTCCTTGGTGAAGCTGTTTCTCTGTGCACAAGAGAATTCAAGATTTGTTAGCTGTAGAAAAGGAACAAGAGATAGCAGACTGTGTAGCCTACTGTTTAGGTCACCCAGTTGAAATACCTGTTTCATATAAATATATAAAGAGCTCCTTTGCAGCAGCACTGGAACTTGGAACTCCCCCTCCCTGGGGAGTCCCCTGATCCATAGGCTTTAGAAAGAGGTAGGCAGTCATAATCACATCCCTTTGCCCAAAGAGTCTTGATGAGCATATTCCTTGGGTGAACAGGAAACATTCCTCAGAGTTGGAATATGTGGGTTTTCATCCTCAGGAATTTGCGTGGAAGAATGCTCTAACTACAAGGATATTATACCAAAGGAGGGCACTACTTTTTTTTCTAGTTATGTAGTAAAAGAAGAGGGAATCCTATTCAATTTTTGAAAGAAAAGACCTAAATAATTACTTTAAAGATTAAAACTGCTATCTACCTTTCTCTAAGGATGAAGTTACATATTACACGTAGATGATACTAAGGGCGCTTAAAACATGAGCATTTGCAGGGTTAAGTTTGTTAACTCAAACTAAGTGCCCTCTGAGTACCTCATAATTATGCCATATCAGGCAAGGGTTAATTCTGGGCCATGCAGTCTAGCTCATGTTCGGGTAACTTCAGTCTGCACCACCGAGATACAATGAGAAATTTGCAGTCCTCCAGCATCCCAGGATGTGTTGCTTCAGGATGCCCCTCTGTGCTCCACCCAGAGCAGGGATAGGGCTCAGGTGTCCTAGTTCCTAGCCATGCCCCACTTGCCAGTCCTCTAGTGGTAAATCAGAGCCATGCAGGAAAGAAACAATATTAACCCTTAACATGTAACTGCTTGCAGCATGTTTTAACTTTAACACTGCTTACCATTCCACAGATTTAGTTTGGTCTAAGTGTCACGTGTAAATTTTCCCTCATGAGTTATGCTTCATTGAGCAAGGATTATCTCCAACAGTTAGGCAGCTCATGTTATAGCTCATATTAGAGTTGTACGTGTTAGTGAAACAAAGTTCTTTGGATAAACCTGATATCTTTTATTAGACCAACTAAAATAGTTGGAAAAAATTGTCTTTGCAAGCTTTGGGGTTTAAATCCCCTTCATCAGGCTGAGGAAGCCTCTGCAGTTGGTGTGTGCTCTTCCTGGATGGAATGAATAGTAAAGAAGCCAGAGGCTAGTATGCATGCAAGAAAGCCAGTCAGTGGGCGAGACACAGGCTGTGGGGGGAGAGGAATTAATGTAGCTGGTAAAGAGTGGAGAGGTACCTGGGGAGTCAGATGTTAGACAGGTTATAATGTGTCATAAATCAAATGTCTATTATTAATCCATGATTTTTTTGTATCCAGGAGGTTGATGAAGTGAAGTTCATAGGCTCATCTGTGAAAAGTGTTTTATAAATTCACTTTGAGGATTAGAACTGAGAGATTGTGGGGAGAGTGGTTTTCTTGTGAGAAATGTGCCTCCACAGGTAATTGGGTATTCCTGTCTTTAACAGATTTCCAGCATGAGTTCATTCCGGTGCACAGTTTTTGTTTGGTCTCCCCTACGTATTTTCCATCAGGGCATTTGGCGCATTGAATGAGATATATGACATTTTTGGAGGTGCAGCTATAAGATCCAGGAATGGGGATGGTTCTGTTGTGGGGTGTAGTAATTGTGTAGGTGGTGGAGATGTGTTGGCAGATTTTACATTTCTTGTCATGGCATGTTCTGAATCTATTCAGTGTGTTTTTGGCCATAGGAAGTTTGCTTCTAGTGATAAAGTTAACAAGGTTTGATGCTTGTTTGAAGGTCAGGATGGGTGGTTCTGGGAAGATCTCTTTAAGAATTGGGTCTTCTTCTAGTATGAGTTGCAATTGTTTGAGGATTTTCTGTATAGGTTTGAGGGAGGGGTGATATATCATAACCAGTGGTGTGCAATTCATGGGGGTTTTCTTTCTGTACTGCAGCAATTCTTCACGTGGTTTCTGGGTGGCTCTTTCAAACACACGATCTATATCTCTGGAGAAGTATCTTTGTTGAGAGAAAGGCTTTTTGAGATTTGTGAGGTAGCAATCCTGGGTGTTTTCCTCAGTGCAAATTTGGTGGTATCTGAGGGCTTGGCTCTATATTACAGCTTTCTTGGTATCTTTAGGGTGATTGCTGGTTATGAGCAAATGTGTATGTTGGTCTATGGGTTTCTTGTATAACATGGTCTGTATTTTACTGTTCTGGATACTGATCATCATGTCTAAAAAGGAGATGTTAGTGCTGGAGTATTCAAGAGATAGTTGGATGGAGGGGTGATGATTGTTGAATTTCTGATGGAACTCAATCAGAAATACTGTGGCATACTGTGAGGCCATTTTGGTACCCATAGTTGTGCCCCTAGTCTGGAGGAAGTGTTGATTATTAAAAGTTAAGTTTTTGTGTGTGAGGATGAAGTGTATAAAGTCATCAATATCTTTGGCTCTGTACTATGAGTTGTCATCTTGCTCTTGTAGGTATGTAAGGCAGGCTTGGATGCCCTCCTGGTATGGGATGTTGGTATATAGGCTGGTAACATCCATGGTAGCTTGGAGGATGTTGCTGAGAAGGTGGTATATGTTTTTAAGTCTTCGTAGAAAGTCTGTAATGTCTTGGACAAAACTCACTTTTTGGGTGACAAGTGGTTTTAGGATTGTTTTGATGAAACATGATATTTCCTCAGTTAGGGTTCCATGGACTCCCCAGGTACCTCTCCACTCTTTACCAGCTACATTAATTCCCTCCCCCCGCACCCCCACCCTGTCTATCACCCACAGACTCCTCAGTCTACATTTTCACTGACTGCTTGTCTTGTATGCATACCAGCCCAGCCTCTGGCTTCTTTACTTTTCACTCCATCCAGGAAGAGCACACACCAAGTGCGGAGGCTTCCTCAGCCTGACGAAGGGTATTTAAACCTGAAAGCTTGCTAAGAAGAATTTTTCCAACTATTTTAGTTGGTCTATTAAAAGATACCAGATTTACTCAAGGAACTTTGTCTGCCTATGTCCTTAGATGAACATGGCTACAACCTATACCCCTGTAACATGTTAGTGAAGGTATTAACCCTTAATGTTACTACCCACAGCATGCAGCAATGTTAATACCACTTAACATTCCCTAGAGTTAGCAAGTGTAAATTATATTGTGTAATGACACCCTAAGTCACCTAAGCCTTAAATTTAAGCTGCATTTTCATCCTAGATAGTTCCTGGCTGTGCATATTGACATCACTGGCAAGGTTGTTTTAAATCTCATTCTGAGGTACCTAACTTTCTCCATTTTAGGTACTTTTGAAGATTTCACCCTATAGCCATATTATATTGGGACACATCTAAGGCATGCAACTGAAGGAAAATATGTAATTCATGCTAAAAGAGAGCTGCTTTGTTACTATCATCATTCTGGGGAGTTTCTGTTTGTGTGTTTATCTTTCACTTCAGTGTCATGCATTTGAAATTAGTCTACTAATTCCACCCATTTCATTTTTTTTCACCAACCATCTGTGCTTTGTCTTGCTATATGAAGTGCCGTCTAGTTTAGCTATAGGTTTACTTCTTAAATTGTTCTTGCGTTGTTGGTACTTGTATGGCTGTTTGAATTTTTAGCATCTTTTGTTTGTTCTTGTCCCCTGCTGCTTTACTTCATTGCAGCTGTCTCTGGGTTTTTGCTATGAACTGCCCATCTGATGGGT
>NW_005841840.1:362965-364978 GCF_000455745.1 Alligator sinensis | reverse complement strand
CCTGCTGATTTTACTCTATTGCTAGAGCTCTAGCATTAGCCTTACTAACCACTGGAGCAATGTCCATTGGCTGTCTTGTCTATAGGGATGCCAGGTGCTTCATCCATTCAGCTCTGATGTCTGATCTAGTCCATTAGCCTGCAATTTTGATAGGCTCCTCTGAGGTTGGCTGAATGTAACAGCCAGACTTTGGATAAAAGGAATTTATTGACTTAGTTTAGAGCTTTATTGTCTGAATCGTATCTGTTTGGACTGCCCTTGCATTTTTATTATTTGCTATTTACATCCCATCTATGTATGTCAGAATACTTTATTGAGTGTAGTTATATGAGTATTTAAGTATTCTATTTCTTTATGATTTATAGAATTGCAGTAATGTACAATAAGGGTGTTTTGTACTTAAAATGGATATTTTATGTGAGGACATATGTATGCATATTTCATTTTCCTAAATGCTATGTATTACCCACTTTGTTGTGCACTGCAAAGAGTATTCAATTTTTTTTAGATGAAAATAAATGCTACAAATGAATTCTTTTCAAAATTATTTCTTTATGGAAAAGGCGCATTTGAATTTACTGCGGATGAAACAAGTGGGATTTTAAAAAGTAAATATAATGGTATAAAAATAACGTTTATTACCCTATGGAATTTAATATAGTTGGTGTGACAGACATTCTATGGACTTTTTAATTCGCTTTGGAATTTAACTCTGCTAAAGTTATGTAAATTGTTTCAAAAAATTTATGGGGAAAAATATTCTCTTCCTTCCTGAATTTTATTGGACTATTTCATAAGTTTGTCACCAATATGCAGATATATAAAGTATAAGGATTGCATGAAAGAAGCATTTTTTTTTAGAATAGAACAGAAGTTAAAATAAGTTTGCATAGTACATTGGTTTTTTTGTGGTTGTTACATCTAGGAACAATCAAGAATGAGGCCATGTTGTGATAGACCTTGTAAAAAAATATAATTATAGTCTTACAGCTTAAAAACACGAGAGAGAGAAAGCTTGGGCAAGAGGAACCGAATATAAAACTAAGAACACAGTGATGGTATCATTTTTATGTTATTAACACAATTATTTGGAGTTCTTTGAGATATGGGCATATGATTTTTAATTTTTTTTTTATTATACCAGGAGGGTATTAGTTGAATTAAATGAGAAAGGAAAAGGAGGATAGGACAGGGAAGAATAAGATAGGAAGGAAGAGAAGTGTATGAAGTGAAGCTGATGTGAAAAGGATCTGTTGCAAGGAGCAGGAAGTTTGGGGGAGGGGGCTGACAAACAGCCAAGAAATACAGAATATATCCAAAATAAAAATGGAGAAAGCAATGTTACATCATTATTATTGTCTGAAAGTCCCTGCTGAGGATCTTTGTGCTTGAGTTTCACTGTCCTCTCTCCCAATGGACAGTCCTTTGGGGTTGGTCCCTCCTTGGATTTTTTTTGTATGCTCTCACACGGTAAATGATTAGGGAAAACGGGATGCTGTATGTGTTCTAGTGACTTGGTGTGGAGAAGACATCACTTCAGTACATTTCTGAGGGGATTAGCAGTTTGAGGTAAAGACAGTCTTGCCTACGTTCTTTCTTCCTCCTCTACCAATGTTTGGTATTTGAACAAGAAGAGCCTCAAGAACACTGGATTCACACCCTTTTGAATGTCATCCATCTGTATTAAGGGATCTAAATTAAAATGGCAGATTCACATATCCTGAAGGGATAAGGGCTACTGAAGGACCATAGAAGGTACGGGAAGCAAAGAAACTCGGCAAGCTCGGGAACAAGAGAATATTACCTGGGCAGAGAAGAAAAAAGTTTATGCAGGCAAGGGGCCTTTGTTTTGACATTGATACTATTGTTTGAGTTACAAACCTTGAGCCCTGCTGGAGATAGGCTCAGAGTCTACAGAGAACCCACGATCCCAGAGAGGGCTTGAGCAGGGATACAGAGGATCCCCTAGTCCACAGCACAGGTATAGTGGGGCTATAGAGGATCCCTCAGCCC
>NW_005841840.1:332684-362934 GCF_000455745.1 Alligator sinensis | reverse complement strand
CAGGAATACAAAGGATCTCCCAGCCCAGAAAATGGTTGAGCAGGGATACAGAGTATCCCTCAGCCCAGAGCACATGTTGAGAGGGGATACAGAGGACATCCCAAGCCCAGAGCAGAAGCTGAGCAGTGGTAGAGCAGTGGTACAGAGGGAACAGAGTCTCAGCCCAGGCATGGGATGAGAGGTAGAGCAGAGGACCCATAAGCCGGGGAGGGTTAGAGCAGGGAAGTAGAGGATCTACAGTCCCCAAGAGGGACTTGTGAGGGGCCAGGGATCTGAGGGCCCAGAGGGAGAGGATGGAGAGACTCAAAGGATCCAAGAGTCCCAAGAAGGGCTAAGAGAAAGAAACATTTGAAGTGTTAACACCCATAGGGCTTGGGGTGTGCTGTAGGGGATGAATGGAGCTACACAATTCACCCTTAAGGCTATAGGTACCCTGTGGGGGCACAGCCAGGTTGAGAGAGCCTATATAGCATAAATGCTGGATTGAAACTAGTGGGGTCTGGGAGAGACCCGTTGAAGGGACTCTTGCTCACTGTAAAACCTGGGAGCAGCCTCCCCTATTTAATCTGAATAACAACAAGGCATGGTAGGAAAGCAATAAAATGAGGGCTACATTAGAGACAGAGCCAGGCAGCAGCCAACAACTACTAGGGGATGTTACAGCTGCTCCTGGGGCTCAAATCTGCCATGGATAGCTATTCCAAATGGAAGAACATGGCCACACACACATATTGAAATATCCTGAACCAAATTGATCCTAAAGGTAGTAAGCTCCATTGTCTAAGCTGAAGCAAGTGAAATTTAGACTACAGATATGCTAATGCTGAATTGAGAGTAATTAACCTTTGAAACAACACTCAGACCCCCCACCCACACAGAAGTGGGAGATCTACCAGCTGCCACCACTGTCCTCAGCTGGCCCAGGTTGGGGAGGCTCCAGAACTTCTTATGCCCTGCAACTGTTGGCTGTACAGGATTCTAGGGTTGGCCAAGGACATGCAGTGGGTGGGTTCCCCCTTCTTGCCCCTCCTCCCTGCCCAGTACCGCTGCATGTTTCATGTTGGCTTGTTGGAGCAAGTGTTGGAAGAGGAAAATGTCTATTCCTGTCACTGTCACAAGACAATCCTAGCTCCTCATGAAGCAGCTCCCTGCAATTGGAGGCCCTAAGATAGTGGGGGCAGGGGCAGGAAACTATATGCCACCAAGTCCAATACTCTCTACACTCCCTGCAGCTCCCAGCTGGAGTGCTCCTAGGCCCCACATCAACCAAGCACAGAAGCAATGGGCAAGTGGGTAGGTCCTCCTTCCCTCACCTGTTCCTTGCTCGGCCTCCCTGGGTGTTCCTCACCAGCCTGGGATTCCAGCCAGATTTCAGACTCTGCAGGGCAGCCAAGCATCAAGCACATGAGCTACACTGTAGAGGAGGGCATGACAGTCACCATATTGGATTTGCCCCTGTGTGAGAGTCAGGGGACTAGCTATAGTACTTAATGCACAAATGGACATCAGTACATGACATAGTGGTAACTCTACTGTTGGGATTAGTGTTTTAGTTTAGATTGTTTTGAGCTGTTATAAATCCATTTCTTACAGTTACAGCTCTTAGCAGTCTTGATTTTTTATATAATTACTGAAAAGACGTAGATAGAATACAAAATTGAGACATACAAAAGGATATCCACATTTATTGAATAGCAATATGAATTATTACAGTGCAGAATGCATATCTCAGCAAGTGCTTGTTAATGAACACGTCACTCTTGTTGTAGTACATATTGGTGTAACTGTGTAGTGATTCACTACTACATATACTCCATATTAATATTCATTTATATGATTCATAAAAACACAATTCTCCTCTGTCCTGTTCCATTTTAGGAATTAGAGAAATTAAGCTTCTTTTCTTTTAATTATATCTTGCAGAGGGACTATAATCTCTTAATCTCTATAAAGCTTCTCTCTCTTCCACTACACATTGGCATTCAGTCACACACATCACACAGCCTACATTAGAAACCAAAGTCTACTACTGGATTCAGCTGTGTGCTTTTGCAAACTAAAGGCCAAATTCTCCCATCCATACACATGTGCAGCATCCATGAACTTCAGTGCAAGTCATCTGTGAAAGAGCAGTGAGAATAATTGATTTTTCCATTCCATGACCAAACTAAAATATACATTTAAAAATTGTTTTGGTTTGACCCCTAGGAAGGTAAAGAACAGAAAAAAAAATGCATTTGAAGATAAATGAATCACTGTATTTTTGAGGAATTTTTCAGGAAATAAAGGGCTAGATCCACAAAGGCATATAATTGCCAACCACAAAATGGAAAAAAAAAAAAAAGATTGTAATAGCAACTTCCTTATATCCTACTGGTTAGGACACCTGAGGTGGACTGTGGCGAGTCCATTGTGCGTACCTAATTCAAAGTACAGATCTGAGCCATCTTGCAGGAAAGTATCTTAAGCACTGGGTAATATTCTATGGTAAAACTGCCTTGTTTTGAATCTCTTTCACTTTGTATAAATTACTTAAACAATTATTGAACCAGAAGGGGAAAATAGCTTTACTTGCTGCCAATGAATTTTTAAGTAAAAGTGGAAAAGTGTTAACAGGAGAAATGGAGAAATCCCTACCCGAGAATAACTGATCAGCCAGCAGTTAGGTTGCTCTTTTAGGAGATTAAGATCTCTATTCAGTGGATTTGAATTTGAGTCTCCTATAGTCTATAGTCTGTGCTATGTGGTGTAATGGTACATAGTTCTTCCTGTTTTCTGATTCAAATCCTGGAAAAAATTAGCACTCCCCCCACCATTACATTATCTCCCATTTCTCTGGATTCCACAGACTTTATTCCAGGGTTTGGATACTTTAGTGGGGAGTTTCCACAACACAATAAAGAAAGAAAAGGTTGAAGTAAAGAATGTACAACATTCCTAATCCTGGTAAGTTTGCTCAAGGATTATTACATTCAGTAAGAGGAAGCAATATGAGCCCAGAATAATGTCACATCATATGAATCAGCCATGCTTGTTATAAATGAAGCCTGTTTGTTTTTACTGTCATATGAGCTTCGCCATACGTTACCAATTATCCTCTGTCATATGGTCTCAGATTTTTACTATTATGTGCAGCATCCAGTATACTAATATACTTCTCAAATATTTTACAAGAGAAAGCATAAGTTCCATTAATTAGATATGCATGAGAATCTGATGAAACAAGGCTTTATTTTTGCTGTTCTACAAAAATGCAAAATATTTTATGGGTTTATCTTGCATTTTCTCCTACCCTGAGTCATGTGGACAAAAACAATATGCTTTTTTGTCTTGACAGGGTTTATTTAAGCTTAAATACATTTCCTCTGTAAAGGGTGGTTTCTAGTGAGACAAAAACATTTCTTTTTTTCCACAGAGAGGTAGTGTATTGTTGCCTGGTTGCACATTTGCAATTTTTGCAAAATCCCCAGTTCTAATCATGTGGCCAGTTGCTCCACTTTTGAAAAAAAGGACCACGAGTGGATACTTTACATTCCTTAAAGTAATACACAGACTTGTAGTGATTTTTGAAAACTAGGAACTCAAAATATACATGTGAAAATACCTTAAAGTTTTAAATGGTGCTATCATTAACTCATTTTTTGCTCAGATCTTTTCTTCACATCACCTTTGCTTACTGGAAAAATGCCGGTGAGAATTTCTCTCTCTCAACTGTAATAACTCTGTGACAATCTCATAGATGTCTATGGATAAACTCTCATGAATCCTTCATCAGGCGCTTTATGCTGTATTTGAGGCCCCTTCAATGTGTTACAGGTATCATGCAATTAACTGGTTAATTGTGTGATTACCTTGAGACCAGTTACACATGCAAAGTCCTTATCACACAATAAAAAGCTCCAACTAGCTATAAAATCAGACCTCAAAAAAGTGTACTAGCTTCTTAGCTGGTTGCTATTGAGCTTTAATTTGCACATGTAGCAGGGTCTCTCCTGCAGCTGAGAGCCCCATCAACTGTTACCTCCCAGCTGAGGCTGTGAGTCCTACAATTGCTAGGGACTATCAGTCCCAGCAGCTGCAAGCTTGGGGTCCCAGCAGCACCCTGCAGCTGCCAGGAGCCAGAGTCCCACAGATGCAGACACTGGGTCCCTCCAGTGTGCCTCCTGCTGCCAGCATGCAGCTGGGTCCTAGCATCCACAGGGGGTGGCTATGTTTTCCCAGCCCTCAGTGTGCATGAAAGTCCCAGAGTGGAAAGATCATGGTTGAGGCAATCCCCACCTCCCCCACCCTGCATCCTGGGGGTGCATGAAACCCCTGGAGTGGGAGGATCCCTGCTTTGGCAATTCGCCTGATCCAGGGGTGCATGGGCCCCTCAAATGAGGGGGCTTCCAGCCATGAGAATTTGCTTCTTGTCAGTGCGGGGGGAGCCGGCAGTGCAGGGGGAGCCTGGGAGCAGCCTCCTCCTGCACCTGCAATAAGTCACAATGGGATCTAATGTGCAATTATGTGAATTATGCCCTAGATCCCATTGCATCTTTACCGGCATGGGTAGAGAGGGCCTGAGTAATGCTATGAATAGGGGCAATGGTGGCAGTCCATTGGGAATTTAAACCTTTCCCTAAACCTGGAGATATCAACAAGGACATTTATCTCTGTCTTTCATTTTCAGTGAGGCAGTCAACATATATTGCATTTAAATGAGTTGATACAAGCAAGACATTGACTTATTCATTATATTTTTAAAGAAAAAAAAAGAAAGTACTGTAATACCAATTTTTAAATCT
Organism: Alligator sinensis; assembly: GCF_000455745.1. NCBI lineage: Eukaryota > Metazoa > Chordata > Crocodylia > Alligatoridae > Alligator > Alligator sinensis. Next base: position 358,150 of record NW_005841840.1, on the reverse strand, counting down.
CTTCATACGCTGAAAAATTAGAGAACTTGAAACATGTAATTTGCTTCTCAGTTATGCTGTTTCTTATTGCATTTCACTAATTGTTAACAGTTTTTACTTTTTTATTTTTCTCATGGTAAGTTCCACTTCTGATTCCAATATTTAAGCTGAATGGGTGTCTATACACATGCTCTGACATGTTCTAATTGGAATGCATTGGATTCTGATTAGAATGCTTTATCATTGCCACAGCATTATGTGTATATGCCCCTGCAGGTTTAAAAATGCCACTGGGCCCATTAAGTTAAGCTTATCAAATGACCTTTAGTTAAAGCATTCCATGACCATTTTTAAGCATGTGGGGGCTTAATACACATGACGGTATTTTAATTAAAGTGGCTTTCCAGCAACCGCTCTAATTATACCCCACCTCCCCCAGCCCCAAGCATGTGCAGCCAGTGTTTCTTAACCTTTTCAGTTCTGTGACCCCCTTATTCAAGGTGAAGCATTTTTTCCAGTTCTCATCCAGTTCACTTTGACTTAAAAATAGGAGTGAAAAAGTCATCCCTTATAGCACTAGCAAGCCAAATTCATTTGTTTGTTTGAGAGACTGATATAACACACTTGATCTTTACCAGATGGAATATACAGGGAACAAGGGGTTTGGGGCTTGTTTTTTTTTCCTTAGATTATAATAAAATTTTCAGAGTTGAATAGCACCACCCCTACCATAATTGTCAATTGTGATGATATGATGTGTAGCCTGAAACACTTAAAGGAGTGTTTCAAGGCCAGAAACAAGCTAATTCTTTTGTATTCAATTAAAAAACCCACAAGAAAGCCTTGAAAGTAGGTTTTTGAATATTAGAAGGATTCCATTTATTCAGCTATTGCCCCCACTGAATCTAACTCCTTTGTTTCTCTAATGACTATCTCAGAGAGAGGAAGTTCTAACTATGGGGGCGGTGGGGGGGCATGCTCAGTAAGAACATCCATCCTACTGTAGCAGAAAGCCCCCTTTTCCTCTTGCCTGCATTTGCTCTCCCCTCTTTGAATATGTTTTTTCTCTTCTACCTTTTCTTCCTTCCTCTTTCTTTCACTTTAAGATAAGGAATTGTGTTTTAAAATTTGTGTGTGTGCATTTTGTATCTCCCCTTGTATTTTGGTATTTTTATCTATTTGTGTGCCATGGCATTACTTTTGTAGCTTATATTTTATACTCCTCACCTTTCAACTTTCAACTATAAATGTGTTTAGTAACAATGTTAACAAGGGCAGGAGTCAAACTGCCACTTCCCTGTATCAGGCGGGCCCCAAAAAGAGCAAGTGAATCAGTGAGTGAATGCGTAACACAGTAGCAGACAGCAATTAACACCTAGGGAAACCGCAGATAAACCAACAGAAGAAATCAATAGAAGACAATGTAACAACCAGGAAATCTCTAAACGTCACTGTTCGAGGCTAGAAGCCCTGGTCTGAGTTAATCAATGCTGGGAACCAACTTTTGGGATGAATATCTCCAGATCAACCGCTCCCAGAGCCCTATTCAAAATTCATCAATGGACTCCCAAACCTGCACGTACATGCGGATGACCCCTGGGCTGACAGATGCCATTCAGTAGCCACAGAGGGGGAAGTCCCACGAGGGTCAACGACCCGTGGATTGGGCAAACCAGACACCTGGGGAGTCACCAAATTCTGCCAAGGACAGATAAAAAGCAGTGAAAAGTGACCCTCAGTGGTGCCCTCTTGATCTCCAACTTGACCAGCACCCGACTTGTCCAGCCAGAAGGACTAGCCGGCGACCCCCTTCTGGAAGATAACGCCACGCTGAAAGAAGCCTCGATGTTGGACTCCAGAGCCTGTGGGATAGGTATACCTGACTCTTGTAGCTTGCTACTGTGTATATGTGCATGTGTGTGTGTGCGTGTGTGTGTGTGTGTGTGTGTGTGGGGACCAGCCCCAAGGTTTATGATTTAACTTCATTACAGTGCTTCAATCTGCCTAATAAACCAGAATTTTAAGGATCCCAAGTTGGACATTTGTAGCTAACACTACTTAAAACTTTTGGTTAGGTGTTTCCACACTGCAGTTGGAGATGTTATTACATCATGTTTAGCATAACTGACCTAGCTCTTGTCTAACAACCTAAGATCACAAAAGCATCCCAAAAGCCATTAGCTGCACAAGCCCATCTGGAATTCTGGTACTCAAGGGGCTAACTTCTGCTGAAGTCTGTCATAAAGGATTTACTGATTTTGGTACACAAGATTCATAGATTAAAGGCTTTGGAAAGGATGTTATGGAAGGTCACATGTGATGTGGCCTTACCCCATTGGATATGGTTTCTAAATTTGAGGACAATCTGTCCCAAAGGAAACAGTGAGGGTAAGTAGTGTATCATAGAAAAGTACATTACAAGTGAAGGAAAACACAGCTCTGTTATCATCCTACTGTGTGGCTTGAAAGCACTTTCAACTGGGTTGCTCCTTAATATTGTTTTTTTTTATTGTTTGATTTTTGGATAGTTAGAACAGAAACCATATTATGTTTAGGGTTGTGTCATCCTAATATAACCCTCTTGATGGGAACCAGCTACTTTTACTTTGCTGTTACTAGCTATAAGTATCTCAACATTTAGGAAGCTTGGTGTTTTTGTTATTTTTGTGTTCTCTTAATAACTTTGCTTACCTATGAGCTGATATACACACTTCCCAGGTTTGTGATTTTAAAATGTCCAGAAAGTTTTAATAAGAAAACCCAGTTGCATTAGCTCAGAGGTATCTGATTAATCAGAGATAGGCTTGCACCTCAAACTCCTTGATCTGCAAAAAGAAGGGGTGATCAGAAGCTTTGAATTTTATTAACTGGATAATATCTATTTCTTCAAGTCACAGTTTCTTGCAAGTATATATATATATATATATATCTGCAAGAAATAGTGACTTGAAGAAATAGATAAGTTCTGACAAAACTCTTATTAGGAGGCAAAGAAATTTTCAGATCCAGGATGGAATTTCTGGTTAGATGCAAAGACCACTACAAATAGTCAATAGCCCAATTGTTAAAGCAGTCCCTGAGGATGTTTATATATGTGCTATGGGAGTGGGGAAGCATGGGGGCGCTTTAAATTAGAATCGCTCTAATTAAAGTGCCCAGAGCATCATGTGTATCAGCATCCTTGCACTGAAAAATGGGGGTCAGGGCTCGTTGAATGAGCTGTAGTTAAAGTGCCCCCACCCCCATTTTTCAGTACAGGGACAGTGATACACATAACATTGGAGTCCTCTGGAGCATGGCACATTCCATGCTACAGCAGACTCAATAATCAAGTCTGCTGCAATGGGCTTTAATTATTGTGCATTGGAGCAGCCTCACTGCACGTGTATCAGTGCCCTGAGATGAGGGAGACTGCTCTCAATCCCTGATCTGCTAGATGCAGATGCTTGAGTTAATCATTGATATTGCACATCATAAGAGGTTACCTTAACCAAAAATTACTGTGTATTTTAGGGTCTTTCTCAGTCTTCCCTGTTGTGGTTGATTCACTTTGTATAAATAGTAAAATAGTCCTTGGAGAGGGGCTTGAATCTGAATGTCCTTCATCCCACCTGTGACCTACACACAGGGACTTTGGTTATTCTGGGGTAGGGCTTGCTTCCATTTTGTGACAGATCTTGGTTAGAGCATGACGAAGAAGAGCATTTCTGAAATCTTGATCTGTTTCATGAGATGATAAAAATGTTACCTACCCAGCTTTTGTGGCAAGGCCATGATATTTAATTTCCTATCAATCAATCAATAGACATATATATTATGTTCCACTCCACTGGAAGGCCATATTGGCTTTTAAGGCTCCATTATACCTTGGAGGCACAATGCTTTTAGAGTCTGCAGGCTGCTTTCATTTCTAAGTCTTCCTGGTCAATGTGTAAGGGGAATTAAGAGTAAGACTAAAATACCTTAAAGGAACTAATATTGTTAGTGATGATAGTTATGAGTATCTTCTTTCTCTTTTTGTGCACCTCTGTGTTGGTACAGAGGTTGGTTTTCACACTGAAAACATCCATATTTCCACTCTCTTCAGTTTTCCCCCTGTATCTTCTGTTCACACACAGTACTGTTTCAGTTCCTTTTCATCATCTACCATTTACTGTTTTATGTCTTTTAGGACCATCTCTTATTTTTCTAAAGTCAATAAGGAGAATGTGGCTCAACTTAGTTTATCATATGCTAGGGACTATGTACATGTAACCAGAATAAAACTTTCATCAATTTAGAAAGAATTATGTTTTCACTTCTCTGCCTTTAATTGTGGGGTACATTTCACATAGTTAATAACATAAAACTGCCAAGTCAGTTCCTTTATACTGAATTCAGTCATTGCTCATTCAATTTTTTATGATTTTTTTGATAGTTGACACTGATTGCATGCTTTATACTCATCTAAGGAAAGACACGTCTTTCAATTTTGTCTGGATAAACTACTATATACTACTAACAAAGAGAGAGGAAAAGAACTGAGATGCCTATATAAAAAATGTACAATATATTATCTTTTGATTTAACTCCAAAAAATATGGGTAATGATAATTGTCAGATTTAAAAGGTGTGAGGAGACTTCATTAGTTGTACTTCAATGCCCTCAACATACAGAAGGGCTAAGTGTTTTTCCTATTCATATAGTATTTGCCTATGAAGGTACATGAAAGGTATAAGATAATATAATAATAGGCACCCTGATGTATGGAAATTAACACTGAAAAGAACTAAGTCTACATATGTCATATTCTTCAGCTTTGAGGATTGGATTTTCAAACACTAAGAAATGACATAAATCTGTTCCCATTAGTCTCAGTGATAAAAGTTCCAGTCTTATCAGAGTTAAGTCAATGCTTTTGAATATGTACCCCTAGTATCAAGTAGCCCCCAAATAAACTTCTATATTATTGTGAAACAATCAAGAGATATATGATTAAGGCACAACTTAAAACACACACACACACAAAGATAGATAGATAGATAGATAGATAGATAGATTAAGGATAGTTAGCATTCTTTCCCTTAAAAATGAAGCTATACACATTTCAAAAGCATAAGAAAAAGGGGCTGGTTTAAGAGCTATATAAAATTCCCTGCCTATGTGCAGCTTGTACGAAATCTGTTTACTTGTAACATTTCTCATTTAAGCAGCCAATCCTTTTATCATGTAAACATCAAGGTTTTCCTGAAGCCAGAGGCTTAGTGAAGAAATGGAGTGAATGCACTTATTTCAGTGTAATTTTGTTGCCCTGATTTTTTTAACCCTCTGGCATTTGTGTTATGATAGTGTGTAAAAGAAACAGGGGGTAAATCATGATTTTAAAACCATTTCTTTTATTTAAAATAAGATTAGTAATCCTGGCCAGTAGGGGATTGATGTTAGAATAGAATCGCTACTTAGAGATTAAGTGAATCTCTCTGGAGAAGAGGGGTGGGAAAGCTTCATCTCTTCTGTGTGTTATTAAATCAGAAACCTGGGCTACAGATAATGTGAAATGTGTGTATTTTATTAATCTTTAATTTCAGAGCAACGCTCCACCCGCTATCACAGTTTGTGTATACAACATTAACAGAGACATATATGTTCAGCAGTGAATGTCTTTTTGTGATATTGATTATCTCGGAGGTGACACATCTCGTTTTACAAATGATTTAATAAGGCTGAGATCAGATGTGCGGGGAACCATTCTTTTTATTCACATAAACTAATGTAGAAAAGGTTTACTCAGTAAAATCATGCTCAGTATACAACACATCACACTTATCTGAAGCTTTTGCAATTTATGTACAAACACTTTCGGCAATCTAATGTTAGAAGTAGGCAAAAGTGAATAGAGACTTAAACAGAGTTACCCCAAAATACCTCAATAACTTAAACAATAAAAAGTATGTTGAATGATAAAAAAGTGTTTAAAACACTTAATAATCAAACATTCAAAATATTAAGTACTTAATAACAGGAAAAAATCTGTTAATATCTGTCTTACAAAATGCTAATTGCTACAGGTGTTAATGAAAGCTGGAGCATATTCATAAACACCCTCCCCCCCAAACTTCAAAGATGCCCTTATCCACATCAATCAAAGTAATCCTACAGTAAAACATTCTTGAAAAGGGAATGTGCCAGGTTTGGATAATGTCAATGAGTAGAAAAAAAATGTTCTAGGAAATGCCATACCAAATGAGTTATAAAAATAATATGTGCTTCTCAAATAAGAATCTCAAATAGTTCATAAACATTAAGGGACATATTTTACACAACAGCAAATTGAGTTAAGTGACTTGATGAAGATGAACCCAGTGAATCAAGTAGCAGAGTAAGTAACAGAACCCAATCTGTTGTAATCACTGGCCCTTCCTTGAGGCTAATACAAACGATGCATTGCTGATTCAAATTCACTCCCTCTTGAGATAATGATCAAACATGCTGTCAGTCTGCTGTAGAAGTATACCTTATGCTTAGGCCACAGTTTATACAAGGAAGCCCTGTTTGAAGAGTGTATAGATGTGTATATGTTTTCTAAATAATTTGAAAAAAAGACAGACTGGCTTGAACCTGACTAACAGTTATGTTCCTTTTTTGCCTGCCACCTTAACAAAATGTACATGCTTTGCCCTGATACCCTGCTTCCACATTGGCATTCTGCATCTGGCAATCATGATCAGTCTCATCCTCAGTATTATTCCTGTACAGTTCCTCAAAGCAGTTAACCCTCACTTTGGAGTTATAGGAGCACTGGACAAGTGTTCTGCATACAAAATTTAACAATATATAATTTTTCAAAATGTGGTGTTCAGATTGCAAGAGCCAAAGAGAAGAAAATAAACCTAAAGAAAAGTGTGACAAATATAAATGTAGTAAAGTTGTTAGAGGAAATTTACACTGATGAGTGAATTCACATGGAAAGACTTTCATTTCCTGCAGAAGTTGATTAGGATACTTAAATGTATCCTCATGAAGTTATAATTGTGTTTTGATCAGAAGGATCACAATGTCTCAGATGAGATGTGGTTAAGAAAATGATAATTCAACATTATGAGTCTTTGTGTAACTTCAAGGAGACAACTGTAAAGTCCAGATAATCAGTTGCTTGTTATAACATCTAAACAAGTTAGTGACAAAGTATGATGACCTAAAATGTGCTTTTAATGAAGGGGTTCAGAGAGAGAAAGAAAAACAGTAATGGGAGAAGGTTATTTGATTTTTAATTCTCAAAAACAGAAAGGAATAAATTATAACCCCTAGCCACTTCCCTCTAATAAGAACAAAGAAGAAACCTCTTTTTTACCTAGAATGAATGAAGAGCATGAAAGTTACCTTGTTAAAAGTGTAAGATAATTTAGTAGCAAAAAGGCACCCTTTAATTTAATGAAAAGAAGTATTCCAACCTGCAAACTTTCTGAAGTTAGGATATATTCTTAAAAGGTGCTTCAGGCCAGGGTTTGTTTTTCTTTTTTCACTGGTACATTAGCTGTATTATATTTTGGCAGGCAATTTGTTTTCCTTTTTTAATATGAATTAGACAAATCCCATAAGGTTTGGTTATCCTTTTGCTGGAGTAAAATGACAGTAATTTCACTGAAGTCATTTGTGTTTTGATGCTATAAAGCCAGTGTCAGAAACAAGAGCATTGGGTTCTCAAAAAGGATGAGACATCATCAAACAAATAAAACATATAGTAAACGATACATTATGCATCTCTATTTGTTTTCTAATTCAAACTACCCTATTAAACAATTCACTTTCATTTCATACAGTTTAGTACATTCAGGATAGCCACAGAAGATACTTTTAAACACTACACTCATTTTCAGATGACCTACATAAAGCCAAAGTGTTTTTATGGCACTAGGGCTTGCAGGGGGAGAAAAAAAAAAGAAAAAAATGTAAAACAAATTAAATAATGTAATTAATAAACAGTGACTTCATATATCTACAGTGCTTTGAACACAAAAAGGGAAGATCTTCTGGTTGTGGCAGTAAGAGATGTAGGAGATCTGCTTTCAATTATGGCTATATTACTTTGGGCAATCCATTCACATATACATTGGGATTTGACCTATGAATCTATGGAAGGGGATAAGACTCCCTCTATACCTTCAAGGTTCTCCCAGGAATTGGATTTTGGTGTACAGAACTAAGCAGGTACTGCAAAATTATTTAACCTCTCCCTTTTCCACTTCAGAGCAGGTAGGAGCAGGATTACACAGGAAGCAGGCCTGACCTTGGCTCTGTTTCACTAGTTCCTAGCCAGCAAAACTGAGCCAGCATTACTGTCAATGGATAGAAATAAATGACACCTGTCCTTTGCCTTTTGGTCACCATAAAACTTTTTTGGTGACACAAAGTCAAAACAAACAGACATCTTTGTTGTGCCACAAATGCCCCAAATTTGTGGCTGCAACTAAAGTATTAATATATGCCACTATTTAGTGATGGACATCTATTTGCTTTGTGGTGGGAGCTGACTACACTCTCCAGCCACCCCAGGCAGGTACTCCAGGGGAGCTGATCCTGTGCACTCTGGGAATTCACACTGAGTATCAAGCCCCTCAAACCTCATGAATGCTTGCAAAGCTCTTACAGAGATGCACCCTGGGGAATCATGGGGTGTGTCTCTCTAAGTGGAAAAAGCAGGGTTTCCTCCTTACAAAGATTATCTAAAGATCCTGGAAATGTATCTCCAAAGGGGAGGAAATTTGGGTTTGCCCACTTGTAGACATGCCCCTGGAGATCCTGGGGGCATTTCTATATGTGAGGAAAGCTGAGGTTCTCTGCTTACAGAGATGTGCCCCCAGGATTTCCAGGGGTGCATCTCTATAAACAGGGTTACCCTAGATTTCCCATTTACAGGGACATGCCCCTGGCATATCTGGGGATACATTTCTGTAAGCCAGGAGGCCCTGGCTTTGCTGCTTGCAGAGACACACTCCAGGGAATGTGTGGGCATGTCTCTGCAAGCAGGAAACACCGGCTTTCCTCATAATTGTATCCGTGTAAGAGGGGAAAGCTGGGTGCTCCTTTGGCTTGAAGGGCCCTATCCTTAGCAGGAAGTCCTAGGGTGTGCAAGACCCAGGAGAACGTGTCACCCATTGTCCTGCAAGATCAATGGGTGGGACAATGGACCACATGTGTTTTATCCAATGAAGCAGATCAGCTGTGCCAGGATGTGTCCAGCTGATCCACTACATTTAGTGACTTTTATTTCTTGCCAGTGATTCTCAAACAGGGTGAAGCAACACCATGGGGGGGGAGGGGGCTTGAGATCCTTTCAAGGGTGCTGCAGGGTGTCATGAAATGTTAGCATTGTTAGGTGTGCAAATGTGATTCATAAGGTAAGCACAGAGATTTCAAATGGGAATGCACAGAGTTTAAAAATGTTTGACTTGTTGGGAGTCATTCTGAATTCTTTGCAACATAAAAATTGCTCTATTTTTATAGTAAAAAAAATATGGAAAACTAAGAGCTGGCATTTTCCAAGAGGTGCCTTGAATCTAAATGCTTAAGAACCATACGCCATTAGGGAACCAGTTGTGGCTCTGAGGTATGTGCATAACCCACGTTACCCATTGCTGGGCTATCCCTGAGGAGGCAAAATTCATGTACCATTTCTTGGTCACAGGTAATGTAGATAATAATCCAGCTCTTAATCTCTCTGTTGTTTTGTTTCTTTGTCTGTGAAACTAAGATTTCCTCATAGACATTATGAAGGTAAAAATGTTAGCACCTGTGTGGTGGTGAGGTGCTATTGTGATGTGGGCCACAAAAGCAGGTAGATAAATTCTTAGTTTCACTGGTTTTGAGATACTACAGCATCGGTGAGTTAGAAGTAGGCAAATAATACAGGCCAGGGTTAAAAAACCTTTTGCTGGCATAGGCCACCCTTTGCAATCAGGCCCTTATTGTGGGTCATAAGTCTCCACCCCCTAGAGTGACCATCAACCTGTGCTTCTGCTCGCTGCTGATCTCTATCCCCTCTGCAGTGAGGGTAAGTGCAGACATCGATGAACAGCAGGCTCTGCAACATAGGGAAGTGTTGCAGAGGGGATGGGCAACCCAACACAACTCTGAGTCATTGATCCCCAAGGCCACATCAGACCTGCATGTTTGCAAGAGTCAAAATTTGAGATAATTGACTCAACAAACTTGATGTGGTCAGGGTAGAACAAGAAGGGTTGGTAGGATGAGGCTGACCAGACTTGGAGCCTTCATCACACTGCTGGCTAGATACCAACCTGAATCTTGTTAGTGCATTGTGTTAAGTGCTGAAATTTGAATATTTTAATGTGTAATCAGGGATTGACAACCTACAACATGTGGGCTGGATCCAACCCACAGGAGGTCTGATCCAGCCCATCTGTAGTCAGAGCATTTTCATCCCAGCTTGTAAATAGTTAAAAGATGTAATGGTTACAAGTTACAAGAAGGTGCAGAAGATACAACTCGGAGGGCACCTCTACTCAAGATGCAAACAGAGCAGTAGCCTAATAATACTGTGCCTCATTTCCCCAAGGTGTAAAGATGTCTGTGTGTGCATGCCTGTGTGTGCATGTATAGCCAAGATTTGCTAAGAGTTGAATTCAGTTGAACTCCCACATTCTGTGGTGTGTGTGTGAGCATGCAGCAAAACACAACTGAGATAGACATACACACATACATATATGTATACACACACAATATGTGGGAGTTCAACTTAATTAAAATCCTTGGCAAATCTTGGATCAAAGACAGCAGAGGAGAGCAAAATAGTATTTCTACATTCAGCTAAATTCAGAATCAAGGCTCTATAAAATGGTGCATAACTAGTTATGATAAAAAACATTGAATTTTATGTAACTGCATATATAATTTTCTCCTTGCAGTCATAGTCAGCTGCCATTTATAACCCTGTGAGACAAAAGTATTGCCAAAATATTAAACTAATTACAGATATTAAAACAAATATCAGTCTTCAAACCCTTGGTTGCCTTTTTTCTTTCTCTGAAGATTGCTGCTTCTTGTTATTATGGATACCTATAATAAGTTTTAATTTGAATAATTCAGAACTCTTCATTTAATTTATATTATGTGTCTTTCATGTTGTTGCACTGTTGTCTTTGGGTTTATAATTGATTTTTTGTTGTTGTCAAACACTTTGAAACTTGTGAAAAGTACAGCATAAAAAGAATAAAAAATGGCACAGTCATAATAAAAAGCAGAGATATTTTATTAAGGAGAATCTTTCATGGAATTTAATTTTGTGATTTTAGTATTTTCTGAACAATTACAATAGCATTAGTACCAGGTTCATATGAAAGCAGTGGTGTGTACTTGTAGAACAGGCATGGAAAATGTCACAAATATATGCCTTTGATCTAAATGACAGAAATAAATTTGCTAAGGACACAGTAACATTAAGCATGTTTAAACTGACCCATATTGTTTGCAATGCAGGTAGGATATTTCTCATTTGATAAGGCCATTTAATTTAAGGAATAAATGAAATTAAGTTATGTGCATAATATGTATAATATAATTTGGCACATTAACACTTACAGATGTAGGTTAATATTTTATTTGCATATATCCCCTAGTTTGTCCTGTTCTGCAGTTGAATTTATCGCAAGTCTGCAGGCATGGCTTGCTGTTCAAAATGGACATGAACAATTAAGTTTTCAGTCAGAAGTACAGTGAAAGATTCCACTCAAGCTGCATTTACTAAGTCTATCATAGCTGCATTGATAAGGCACAAAGAAGTTCAAGTGTGAGAAATCTGAAGTGGAGATGCAAATCTCATGCTTGGTTGGTATTTTGTTATCTAAGAATATGTTGATCCTGAGTGGCATCAAACTAGCTTTGCTATCAGGGTAAAAACTCTTTTAGAAGTATGCTAAATCCTTTGGCTGTATTACTATTTTCTTATCATTATAGAGAACTCAAATACATTTGTTAATGCTATGATGATTATAGGAATACAGTTTTCAATTTCACATGCAGGGTTGGAAACAGCTCATTAATATTCCAAGTTTGTGCCCCAAATGTCATAGATTTATGTCTAACATCCTGTCAGACACTGTTTAATCACTTTTCATCAAATAATTCAGTTGGATAAATTGTACTTTCTATTTTTAAATGAATCATAAATGCCTTCAAATATTCTGGCGGCATTTTATAACATTCAGCTCACTGTATACTCCTTGTGTGCTGAAAGGCCCCACAATGCTACAAGATATGTATTTAACAAAATACATATATGTATTTAACCCTAAAATATGTATTTAAGAAAAATAGGAAATATATATATTAGTAATATAGACCCATAAGGAAACAGGATTGGAAGAACCTCAAGAGGTCATCTATTCCAACTCCTGTTCAAGTCAGGAACATCCATGTATAAACCATCCTACCCAAGTGTTTGTCTAACTTGCACTTAAAAACATCCAGTGATGAAGATTGTACACCTCTCTATGTAGTCTATTCCAGTGCTTGACAATGCTACAATCATAAAATCCTTCCTACTATCTAACCTATATATTCTTTTTTGTAATTTTAGCCCACTGCTTCCTATCTTGTCTTCTCTGATCATGGAGGAAAAATGATCTGTATCTTCTTTTTAACAGCCTCTTTTTGTATTTGAAGACTAATTCTTCCTCAGTATTCTCTTCGCTAGTATAAATGGGTATGTGTAAATGAAACAGGGGCCCTAAATTGAAGTGCTGGGTTTTAAAAAACACCGCTTTTTTTTAAAGCCCTGTGTCGAGGACATACCACGCTGACTTACCTACCCCTCCAGCAAGGAGTAGAGGGTGAGCTGCTGGCAGGTGGAGGGGTCCCTGGGCTGCAGGCAGGGGCTGTTGCTTCCCTCCACGCATCAGTGACCCCCCACCATGTGGCATCCATCTGCAGGCGTCTAGTTCGGGTGGTCCAGGGGGGCACCACAGCAGTGGAGGGAAGCACTGGGCCCCCAAGCAGTTCAGGCAGGCATGCAGGCTCCAGGGGGAAAAAGAAGAAAAAGATCAGAGGCTCGCTGCTTTATTGGATGGAGCTGCTTTCCTGGGCTACTTCCAGGCTACCTGCAGGGCTTCCTGCAGAACTGCATGGAGCCTGGCGCTTCACTCTCCGCCTATAGGGACAGCAACCTAAAACTCCTTGAAGGAGCTTTAGTTTGCTGTGCCCCAAGTCATTTAAGGTGCATTACACCTCCGAATTTCCTACAGTGTAATGCACAATACGATACTGAGGCATGCAAACACTGACACCATTAAAGCAGTGCAAAAGCATTTAGCCCACTTTAAAGTGTCGTACACACATGCCCTCATTTCATCTACACATAGCCAATAATTCTAGATTATTCCAACTTCTCCTTATGTCAAGATAACTGGATTTTAATACTTTTGTTGCTCTTGTTTGTATTCTTTTCAGTCTATTCACATTTTTCTTAAACTCCAGTGTCCAGAACTCTGGGTGAGGCCTGATTGATCAAAGCTGAACACAGTAGAAGAATCATTCTTGTGATCTACGTAAAACATCCCTGTTAATACATACAGGTTGCAGGCATGCAATTAGCTTTATTTATTTATTTATTTGCAACAATATTACAAAACTGATTCGAATTCAGTTTGCAATCCACTTGAAATCCACTAAATGTAGTATTTTGCACTTATCCCTGCTGAATTTCATCCTAATTATTTCAGGCCGTATTTCAAATTTATCAAATCCTAATCCTGTTTTATGAATGTACACTACTCTATTCTACCCAGCATGGTGTTTTCTAAAATGTAGGTAGACAAGGTTCTTTGGATAAATGTGATATATTTTATTAGATCAGCTAAATAGTTGGACAAATTGTTATTTGCAAGGTTTCAGACACAAACACCCTTCTGTAGGCATATGGAGAGTCTGATGTTGTTTTGTGTTCTTCTGGATGAAATAGAAGCCAATATACAAAATACAGGTCTGTTAAAATGCAAATGTGTGGCAGTAGATCAGGCCAGCCCTGTTCATGTGCAGGGACTGACAGAAGTTAATGAAGGTAATCCACTTTGGAGCACTATCATCTGAACCCCTATTACATGAGGGTTAATTTGCTATCTGATCAGCCACTTTTAAAGTGCTCTGCAGCCATGCACTTCTGTCACAGCATGGCTATAGAGCACTTTCAGGAGGCCAATTATATGAAAAAAGTCACTTCTGCCAGCACTAGGTGCGGCCGGTGAACTCAGGCTGGTGGGGTGGTGGAGTGTCCCAGGGGAGCAGGGGGAGGGAAGGGGGCAGGGTTTGCAGCCAGCCAGGCACTCTGGCTGGTAAAGTGGAGGCTATAGACCACCCCCCCACACACTCCCAGAAGGCTGCAAGCCCCCCGGTGTCCAAGGTGGTCAGGAGAAAATATGTAGAAGTCCCATGGATTTGTGTATCCTGCTCTATGTAGATGATTTTCCCAAGCCATAGTGATCTCAGGAATGCCTCAGGCCTCTGGCAGATGTGCAAGTAAAGGTGCCATGGAGTCTGATGTGAGATCTTCACAATCATGCTTCCTACCATACCACATGTGCATGGCAGGAGATGTGATTGTGGGATGGAGCATCAGATCCCAGGTGTAGTGCACTCCCACTGTCTAATTAAACAGTCTATTAAAGCACCCTCCCATCCACCCAGGAGCACATGTATAGTCACACCTAGTTTTGGAAGTAACATATTTTTGTTTGCATATTTATTTTGTTACTTCACCCAATAAACCTCACTCACAGGAAGTTACACACGCACACGTGCACACACACACACACACACACACACACACACACTATTACAACACATACAGTTTATCATAGGAGTGTTTCTGTACAGGACAGTAATTCCAAAGATTTAATGCATTCATTCTACAAGTCATATGATTAAGTAGTTAAGTTATAAAGTTAGGCATGTGAACAAGAGTGGACCAAAACCAAGAATTTGTTGTTGCAAAAGGTGCTGATGTTTGGAAATTGTTTCTGTTCCAGTTCAGAATGAAACAGCTTTTTAAAAGTTGTGAGAGACAGAGTACCATATTTACTGAAATATAAGATGACCCTAAATATAAAATGACATCCCCAAATAATTACATTTTATATATGGCATACAAAAAACTAGAACTCTTGGTTCCAAAATGATACCTTTTATTAGACCAACTGGAAAATGGCAAGAAAACTGTCCTTTTCTGCAAGCTTTTGGGATCAAAGTCCCTTCATCAGGCTCTGGGAAAAGTGTAAATGGTGCAAGATGGTAAAAAGTCCCCATAGGTAGGAAATAAACTTCATTTTTGCACAGAAGGAGCTGAAGATGGAAGGCTGTCCCTCTGGGTCCATGAGAGTGTCTTTGTGAGCTGTGTTGAGGAGCTCTTTGATGTGTTGATCAGGTAGAATTCCTTCCCTGGAGGTGTCAGATGGCAGGCAGGGAGGTGAAAAAACGTCCTTGCTGTTCTGCAATGAAGTTTAAAATCCAAAAATGGCTAAAATTCAGCATCTTCCATGTTTCAGGGGTGTACTTGGTAGCTGTGTTGCTCTGAGGCAAAAAGACATACAAAAAACTAGAACTCTTGGTTCCAAAATGATACCTTTTATTAGACCAAATGGAAAATGGCAAGAAAATTGTCCTTTTCTGCAAGCTTTCGGGATCAAAGTCCCTTTGTCAGGCTCTGGGAAAAGTCTAGATGCTCACAAAGACATTCTCATGGACACAGAGGCCCTTCCACCTTCAGCTCCCTCTGTGCAAAAATGAAGTTTATTTCCTACCTATGGGGACTTTTTACCATCTTGTACCCTCTAGACTTTTCCCAGACCCTGATGAAGGGACTTTGATCCTGAAAGCTTGCAGAAAAGGACAGTTTTCTTGCCATTTTCTAGTTTGTTTAATAGAAGGTATCATTTTGGAACCAAGAGTTCTAGTTTTTTTTTATGTCTTTTTGTCTCAGACCAACACAGCTACCAAGTACACCCCTGATTTTATATATGGGAAATTTATAAATTTGTTATAATTTTCCATGTATAGAATCTAATTATTGGGGATTTGCCTTGAATGTGCCCCTCCTACTCCTACAGCAGGGAAAATAAGGCAGGTTGCACCCTTGCCTTCTACCCTCAATTTCTCTCCCCTGCAGCACCTTCCCTTCCATACTGTCAGATCTTGCTTTCCCTGACCACATGGAAGTGAAGGGCAAAGTGGAAACCACCAACTTTGAACTAAACATGGCTATAGCATCCGCAGGCTTAGTTTATCCAGAATTGATGCTTTTTACCTTTTTGAAATTGCTACAAGTTTCAGCACAGGCACTCCATAAATACACTTTTAATTAGCACTTTGGCCTACTTAGACAGAGTACAAACTATGCATGGTATTAGTTAAGAACCAAAGGACTTGATTTACCATATAGTTCATTGGGTGTCAACAGTATTTCAAGTCACAGCTCAGTACTGCTCAGGGTGTGTATACTCCAGGTATCCCACCTCAAAAGATACATGCACTAATTAGCCTCCCACTTACGACTGGAACTGAGTGTTCTTGTCATGAGTTCTGGGATCCTCCAAAAATTAATATGCAGATAAGGCACAGGACAACCTGGTCTGACTCCACCTATGGAGGATGGGGCCACACTAATTATGTGCCAGGCTGAGAGAGGAGTTAAAAGAGGGATTCTGGGTGAATTGTTTGGGGACCCATTTGGTGATGTTTGCCAGACATTTAATGCTGATGAAGAAACCGGAATAACTGGAAATAGGGGGAAAAAAGGCATAGCTCAGCTGTCGGAGTGAAGAGGAAGTTGAAATGTATTCAATATAGCAGCTCACTGTGTCTTGAAATAGTCAGTACTGAGGGGGACTGAGCACAGTGTGCATACCATATATCATAACCAGATGTGCTGCACTAACCTATCTTTGTGATAGGTTCCTACCAGTATGTTTGTTCAATATAGGCAATGTGTTTTATAGTCATGTTCAGTGTTGGCTGCATTTAATAAACTTCATATTTGTTTCTATTACTGAGCACATGCTGCTTTTGGCAGCAATTTAGTGATAGACAATGTATTTAATGAGGTTTTCTTGCATGTAATGTAAGACAGGGGCTTTTTCTCTTAAGCTGATTGGGGGAAAAACTCATTTTATTTTCAAGTAAATACAGTAACAAGAGTAGCTCATTGACTAGGCCACTCACTTGAGCGGGGGGGCACCTTGAACTTCAAGTGCCTGCACTGCCTGATTGTAACAGAACCCTATTTAGTCCCCAGTATAAGGAGGAAGAGAAAGGGTCTTTTAGGAGGGACAAAACAGATTGGTAGGACTACACTGAGAAGAATTGACCTCAACAGTTAGAGACAAAAGGTCTACAGCAGTAGCAGATAACAGAACTCATGCCAGAGAATGCCAGACCAAAAACGCTGGCAGTAAGCAGCCTTGGAAAAACCTGATTGCTAAAGTTCAGTCAGGACAGAAGGCAAGATGGGGCTAGCCAAGAATTATACAAAGAATGAATGGCAAGTTTAAGAAAAGGCTGGTGCAAGGAAAGAATACACAAAGGCTAAGAGAATACAACAATACAACAATACCCAAGGATGGGTAACAAACTCTAACAGGTATTTCAGAAGGGAAGATCAGCTGTAAGAGACGGACGGCATGCTAGGAGACCCTGAAGCATGCTACACCCTGTCTAGAAGGCTCTTGCCCTCCAGGTATCTGTCCACTGATAACAGCAAGACAGCCAGGCAGACAAGTCAAGTGGGGAAAAGGGAACAGGGAGAGAGAAATTTGATTTGTACAGAAACCCATGGACTGCACTGTACACGGAAAAAGGAATGGATATTATTTAAACAATGGGGAACAGTACCAAGAAAAGGGTTTCAAGTCCCTTCTCTGAATCAGGCACAGAAGGTAATTGAGTCTTCAAGTCCCAGCTGAGCATTGTTATCATTGGGGTCTAGCTCTGGTGAGAAATTTCATTTTGGAGTGAAACAAATTAGCATGTTCTGATTCAGGTTCACTGCAAAATTCTCAAGCAGATCCTTACCTGAGTTTTCTTGCAAAAGAATGAATGAAATCAGTGTTAAAACCTGTTGTTTAACTTATTTGTAAGCAGGGGAGAATGAATTGTAATTACTTCACAGAAGTCTGACTTATTACAAAGGGCTTGGAATTAAAAAGAAATATGAACAACTCTTATCCTAGGTGAGATAAAAACCATCGTCTCCTACCTGTGCATATTTCCCTAAGTAATGTCCGAATGGGGGATCTCTTGAGGGTTGTCACCAGCAGAAATACACTATAGAGGATTCTCTGGCTTCCCTGAAGCCATGTGGACTGTTTTGGAGGCAGTGACCATTAGGAGATGGCTAGTACAGGGCGAGGAGAGGGGGAAATGGAGGTCTCCAGTTGAGGAAGCTAATGGTGACTTGAGGGTAGGTTGACCCCAGGGGATTTTCACAGGATTTTTTATGAGGACTAGGTGGTAGTCTGAATGTAGGATAAGGATTTTTATCAGTTTTGTGTTATTGTATTCTGTTGCCAAAGCACCTGGACACTTTTTCTTTCTTTAAGCCATTTGTTCATCTTTGTAATAAACCCGTTTGTCTTTCTGTTACTTTACCAGTCATGGAAAAGCATGATTTGGGGGCAAATTAATAACCTGGATTTATTCATTCAACAGAGTGAGGGACCAAAAGGCTTACACAAACCCAGGAAGTATCTCTGGGAGCACCCCAACACCCTAGAGTTTTGTCTTAGTCATATGGAACATTTACCTTCTTGATAGCTCAACAGTCTTGGTTCCAGACTATGAAATGTCCTGTAAATCCAGTAGATCTAAGCTATGCTTCTGAATTTTTAAATTAATTAATTAATTTTCTCTAAAATGTTCCCAGAGTTTAATGACGTGTAACTGCAATACTAGAGTTCCCACTCAAGTACATATAAAGAGGAATTATATTGCATTCCTGGAACCTTAACATTCCACCTATTCTACAGAAAGGGAAGAGTCCTCTGTATAGCTAGTTGGTGTAATTTCATTACATTTATCCTGTAGAGTGCCAGAAATGTAGTACCCCTTCACCTGTGAAGTGATGTTTCTCCATATGCAGCACAAAATTTTATTGGCTATTTTTGCAGCCATTTCATGTTATAATAGACTATCTAGTTTACATGCTAAGAGGAAGTATAATTACTAAATCACAGAGGTTGTGTCTACACATGCACCCAACTGCGCAGTAACCGCCAATTCTGCGTAGTCCTGGTGCCACATGGGTCATTTCCAATCCTACTGCACACAGTAGCTTGTTGCTACTGCACAGTAACTGCACCATCACAGTTCATGTTGGCTGATGCTATGTCACCGTAGCTTGTCACTATGGTGACAAAGCATCTAATGTAAATGAGGCCAGAGTGAATAAAAGATGAATTTCTTACAGTGGAAGCCTCAGGTTCACAGTTGGCACTTCTATATGTTCATCAATGTGCAATAGTTACTGTGCACTTAGTTTAGTACTTGCTTAATGAAGTATTTTGAATACTTTTCTGCTATCCACTTAGCAGAAGTGAGGGAGGGCTCCAATACACCTGTCCCATCCTCTACCAGAAGCTGAAAAACCCCAGACTGAACTCTCTCTGCTCCCTTTCTGCCAGTCCATTCTGAAAACAGCTCAGAGGCAGACAGAAGACGCTCACTTTTGAAATGTCTTCGCCTGGACCCTCATGCAATGAGGGTTCAGATTTTCACCTGTTCAGCCTTTTTTGAAGTGTTCTGCAGCCACGCACTTGTGTCTGGTCATGGCTGTAGACTGCTTTCTGTGGCCAGATTTGGCAAAAATTGTCACTTCTGTCTGTGCCCTAAAGTACACTGTTCTGACTTGCCATTAGAGGTCTGGCAAAGAGCTTCCAAATGGCTAGAAACTTCCAAGTCTGTCTCTCTCTCCAGCTCTATAGTTGCTCCCCGCTCACTTTCCCCACTCTCTTGCTGCCTGCTGGCTCTCTGCTCACCAACTCACACTCCCCACTGCAGCTGCCTCGAGTTCTGTATGGTAGACCTCCATGTGGGAGAAGTAGGAGGGCTGGGAAAGGTGTATCCTGAGATACTGGAGGACTGCAAATTAATGGTATTGACCTCATGGAGCAGACTGATGTTGCTATAATGTAAGCTGCCTAACACAAGGATATTCCTTGCCCGAAAGGTATAACGTTGAGATACTCATGGAGCACTTAGCTTAGTAACAGACTAGGTTTTCACCATGCTAGACACAGACTGAACATAAACCAAAGGAAAAATGCTCTATCTCCTGAAGACACTTCAGAGTGAGTACACTGGCACGAATAGCAGAGGACACAGTAGACAGACAAACCAATAAAACAATACTGGCCAGGTTGTCTGAAGGATTGTGTGGCTTCCAAGGTATGAAATTGTGGTGAAAAATATAGCTCTGACAAAAATCTTGTTGAATTCAATGGAAGCCTTTAGTCTCACTTTGGATATGGTGAAAAATGAGGGATTTATGTGTTAAGGAAACATGTCATCATGGTAAATCAGCATGTTATTTTACAAACTGAAAAAAAACAGGAAAAAAGTCTGCAAAAGCCTTGTTGCTTATTATTAATATTAAAATAATAATTATCATGGCTTTGAAATAATTATAAACATAGCAATTATTCATAAGATAAATAATAGGGACTGAAAAATCATTGCATACAAAGCTATTCACCAATTAAGTAAATCAACCCCTGGTATAAAGAGTTCATTAAAACATACCATAGAGACTTAGAAGAGAAAAATGAATATCAAGTCACTCATTATTGTGGCTATGTTGGGTATTTTTGAACAGTGATGAAAAGTTGCATGATACCTCCTAGTGATAAAGTAGTCTATAAGGGAGAAAGAAAGGAAGAAAAAAGATGTGTATTGTGCTTTCATAGAAGATGCTAATATATCTTACATGATTAACTCCTGGGTAAGATAGAACTGTACGGTGATGCAGAAATAGGATTAATCAAATGACATTTAAGTCCAAAATACCATTTTAAAAAAGGTGGTAGGTACTAAATGTTTTAGTTGTATTTTGTCCTTATACTTCATCTTACCAGGCTCTAGTAGAAAACATGAAGTCTACAAGAACTGAAAATTCTTTCCAACCTATGTTAGGAAACAAGCCCTTTGTTTAGGCAAAATCTGCCTCTCTCATATAGAGACTTTTATCTCATCAGAAGTTCTTTCTTCCTTTTCTTTTGAAAGCCTATCTTTGCCATTAATTTTATTATTTTTGCCATTCAAAGAAAAAAAAAAGACAATGCAGAGCCTGAAGAAGCAGAATCCAAAATAATACCTTTTATCATTCATAAAATAAAAATCTACCACCAGAGAGTTTACCTGACTCACTTTGTGAGAAGCTTAAATGATAACTGAAAACAAAAATAAGGGCCTGGCCACACACTGAAACTTATGGTTGAGAGTGAATGTGTCACATTTTGCAAAGTTCTCAATTACTAACTGTTGCATGTCTCCCTTTTACTGAGGAAAGGAAAAGGTACAGCACCTCTAACTTAAGAATCTCAGAGTACAGTTGTACCAACACCGTGCTGGCTAGAGGCAATGCCAGTCCCCAAGAGAGCTACTTCATTGACATGCCAAACTGTTGTGTGTGCCTAAGCCAAATTTTTCATGCTCAGCAGCATATTAAAACATTTATATATTCACTTAAAATGAAAAATCTGACTCTCTGAACTGAACAAACAAAACATTGAGCTAGAAATTCAGCTGGAGCTTGTTACCATTTCAGATTAACCTCATCACTACTGTAGATTTAGTATGGCATAAAAGATCCATACATTTAAAAAAGATATATTTCCCAGCTTCTTCTTTTGGGTCTACATGTTATCTAACCTATCTCTCCTGTCAGGCTAAGGCAGGTGGTGCTCAGCCTTCAGGTCCCATGGGTGGGGTTGGTCTGTGGGCCTGATCCATTGTGGGATCAGTGAATGAGATCAGTCTGTGGATGTGATCCAGTGCTAGACTGGCCCCTTTTACAAGCCACAACCCCATGAAGCAACCCCACACACTGACCTGGCCCAGTATGCCAGATCTGCATGCCAGCCCAGCCCTGCACTCAGAGTTGGACCAGCACGTGGGGTCAAACACAGCTGGGTCCAGTGCACAGAGCTATGCCATCCAGACCACAGGGCTCCCCACAGATCCATAAATTTGGTGGTGGGGGAGTCCCATGTGCTGAAGTCATGGCCCCATGGACAAGATTTGGTCCAAGGGCTGGAGGCTAGGCATCCTCAGCTAAAGGATTTCAATGATTTTAGTCAAAGGTACTGTGATGTCAGTTGTCTTATGGATGGTATCACCTGTCGGTAAGGTAGCCCCTTCCCTCGACTCACCTGCCACAGCTTTGCTGTTAAATTCTCTAGGGTTCTAGTGGAGATCTTCCCAGAGGGGTTCTCCGACACGGTTGTACTAGCAGTTGTTAGCCACAATGTTCCACGGAGCTCCGCCTCCCCTACACCCCGTCCACTTGCCAACCGGTCATGTGCTAGTCGGATGTTAACCTCGGTTTTTGCGGGCTTGCCCCACAGTAGACCTCAGATGGAGGGAAGAGCACGCAGCTGAACAACTTAGCTGGCTCATGTCCCTTCTCGCTCTATTTCTTGGATTTCCTTCCTGAACTTTAGTGTCTTTTCTCCCTATCCTCTTCAGAAATAATATTCTCCTGGGGAGGAGTGGGATGTGGAGCTGCCTTCCCTTCCCCAGTAATTTCTGGGGGACTCCGAACCCCTCTGCTGTTCTACTTCGCCTAGGGGAAGGGCTGGTCTCTCCTTGTCCGCCTTCCGCAGGGAGCTGCTGTGTTTCCCCTGCTCTGCCTCAGTCAGGGGCTCAAAGGTTTCCCTTGCCTTGCTTGCCAGTAGTGCACGGGCTACAGCATGCCACTTCCCAGCAGGAGCCTCAGCACACTGGACGTGCTGCCAACTGTGTCTCTCTCTGGCTCCCCCTCCCCACAGGTCCTGTCGGGGTTTTTAAACATTCCCGCAGCAGCCATGCCGGCCACCGCAATTGGACCGGCTGCCTCCCACACAGGGAACAGCTGCTTAAATAGCCAGCATAATTCCAGTTTGTGCAGCTGTAGCTGCAGCTGTGGCTGCTGCCGCAGTCCCAGCTCCGGCACCACTGAGTCTTCCGGAGGCAAGTTCTCCCCTCGGGGGGTCTGCTTCTGGGTTTTTTGCTCCCCGCAGTTTTCCCCCACCTCTTCTCAAGGCCGTGGTGGCACGTCGCTGCCACAGGTACAATATATTCAATGCCTGTGAGCTCTTTACAAGGAAAGATGTCAGTATGAATCCCTTAAAATGCCCAATCTCTTGAACATTACAGGTATGTGCCTAAACATTGAAGGCCTAGACAAACTAGGCTTGGCACAAAACCAGAGCAGGATAAGAGCAAAAGATGGCCTTGAAATATCTTTTCACTTTCCTAGTCCTTGGATTAGTTGCTGTCCAGATGGTTCACAAAGATGAAGTAGAGTAGCTCTGACTTACACCTGACTCCTCCTAACCCTATAGGAGGTGTAGCCACAAAGCAGCTAGTGACATACATACATGACATATATCTCTTTTGCTTGTATTACCTCTTTACATACATGGCCAAGAGACAGTATGATGTAGGACAGGGGTGGGCAATTATTTTGGGCAGAGGGCTGCTTACTGAGTTTCGGCAAGCCATCGAGGGCCACATGACAGGCAGCCCAGGGCAGATAAATGTTAATGTTCTAAATTTTTTAGGGCCCTGCAGGCTGGATAGAATGGCCTGGCAGGCCATGTTTGGCTCCCGGGCCGCATTTTGCCCGCCCCTTATGTAGGACCATTGTGGCATCAATATGCTTTCTGGGAACCCACCTGAGGCAGTAAGATGAGTTGTGCTTCCAGAGCAGTGAAAAGCAGCCAGATTACAATGGCAAATTAGGGCTGTCATGCATCTGATGATCTGTAAATTTAATGATATTGACCAAGCAGACTTCTTGTGAAGGGATAGCATTTTTTTTTGTCCCTAAATCCTAAAACAATGGATTCTCTTAATTTTTAAAAATATATATACACACACAGAGGTGCACACAAATAAAAGAGTAAAGGTGGCATCTCCCCCCACTCTCCGCCCCCCCCCAATATCATCTAAGTTTTTTAGTTGTCTACCCACAATTTTTGGCACTGATGCCCAAGTAGCCAGTCTATCCCCAGGCATGAAACCCTATATGCATAGACAACTAAATACATATTTACCTGGACTCAAGTCTCAGCCAAAAAAAAAAATTAAATTAAATTTAAAAAAAGGAGGAGGATAAGGGCCTATATTTTAGCTTAGCTGTATGGTTCAGTTACTTGCCTGGGAAGCTGAAAATTTGGGCAGTTACACACATGCAGGGAGGCTGCTTCAATGCACTTTAAATCCACTGTGTCAGAGCAGACTTGATTAATTGAGTCTGCTGGAGCATGGAAGTTAATGCACTTCAGCAGCCTTCATCATCATGTGTAGGCAAGGATAGACTTTCAAAAGAAAAGAAAGAAAGACTTTGACTTTTAAGAGACATTTTTTCCAGGGAGGGTGATAACTCGGAGCCAGTAAAGAGCATGTACAGGTACGCCTGAATATCTGGGCCTCATGGACAAGGCCTGGGCTCATGGCCTGCAAGACCTGCCCATACACTCTAGACTAAACAAAACAACACACACACACACACACACACACAAACTAAAACACAACGAACATTAGGACTATTTACAACTTTACAGTTCTGCCAGCAGGGACACCCATGGAGGCCTCAGGGGTTGACCCGCATGAACAAAAGTCCAAGGCCTCGGCCCGCTTGACGCGTCTCCGCAGCTTGAGCAGCCGGTGGTCTCACAGTACGAGGATCAGGCATCCCGCCTCGACTCAGCACAGCGCCCCCCCAGCGCTCCTCAAAGGTGGGCACCGTCCGCCGGAGGACAGCGTGCTCAAACTCAAGCGAGAGGCGGGCCCGCACGAGCAGGTGGAAGAGCTGCAGGGCGTCGACCATCCCGGTGCCGGTGAGCCGGTTTCGCCGGCTCTTCAGGGTGGCCATCTTGGCCTGGCCCAGCAGGAAGTTGGCCAGGCTGACCATGGCCCGCTCGGCCGCCTGGTATGGAAAGAAGTGGATGTAGACGTCCTCGGAGAAGTCTCGGCCCAGCACCCGAAGCAGAGCACCCAGGGCAGCAAAGAGAGGCTGCAGCCAGGGGCAGTCGAGGAACGCGTGGAAAATGTCCTCGTCCAGCACCCCCGGGCAGAAGGGGCAGGCCGCTGAGGCCGCTGGGTCCGGGTGACGCACAAAGGTGCTGGTGGCCAGGATGCCGTGCACGAGTCGCCACTGCAGGTCACCTGTCTTCTTGGCGGTGGGCACCTTATACAGCGTGCGCCACGCTGGGGTCCTGGGCCGCGCCAGGCGCTGCCGCCACCC
>NW_005841840.1:332141-332370 GCF_000455745.1 Alligator sinensis | reverse complement strand
GGGGGTCCTCGAGGTGGGGGGAGCGTGCCTCGATGAGAGCTGCCATGAGGCTGGCGGAGGCCAGGTTCGGCACGACACATTGCAGGGCCGGGTTGTAGACCAGGGGCTCTCGAAGCAGTTGCGGGAACCGAGGGTGCCTGGCCTGGGGACAGATATAGAAGGCCGCCCGCCACACCCGCACCATGCTGCAGTAGAACGGGGGAAGGACCGCCCCGTTCAGGAAGGGGAG
>NW_005841840.1:331715-331972 GCF_000455745.1 Alligator sinensis | reverse complement strand
GGGCAGGCGCCAGCGCCACCGCTGCAGGCGGGCCTCCACTCCCTCCTCGAGGCCGTCCCAGTTGTGTGCCATGAAGGTCGTTGGCCCCAGGAACAAGCCCAAGACCTTGAGGCCCTTGCGGCACCAGGCGAGGCCCCCCGGCAAGTCAGGGGGAGGCGTGCCAGTCCATGCGTCAAGCAGTAGAGTATCGCTCTTGCCCCAGTTGATGCGGGCAGAGGAGGCGCGCTCATAGGCCCACTGGCAATCTGTCAGAGCAC
>NW_005841840.1:329782-331045 GCF_000455745.1 Alligator sinensis | reverse complement strand
CGGCGGAGGAGAGCCGAGAAGGTCTTGTAAAGCTCAGCGGGCAGCCCGTCGAGGCCCGGGGCTTTGCCGGAGGTGAGGCCGGCCGTGGCGGCCGCCAGCTCTTCCAGGGACAAGTCCCGCTCAAGCTCACCAGCCTCCAGGGCATCGAGACGCGGTAGGCCCTCGTGGAGTTCCCGCGTGGCCCCGGGGCACGACGGCTCAGCCGTGAACAGGTCGCGATAGAAGGCGACGGCATGCTCGTGTATTTCGCCCGGCTCTGTAATGACCTGGCCCTCAGGAGTCTTGAGATGATCCAAGACTTTGCTCGCTGCCCTCCGCCGCTCCAGGTTGAAAAAGAAGCGGGTCAGGGCGTCAGTTTCCACCAGCTCCTGGCAGCGGGCATGGATCCTTGTGCCACAGGCCGTGCTCTCCGCCAAATCATGCAGGCATTTCCTGCAGAGCCGGAGGCTCTCGCTCAGTGCTGCGTCGCTGCCAGCGGCCAGCAGAGCAGCCTCGAGCTCTGCCACGTCCTCCTCGAACTCCCAGATACGGCGGCGCGTCTCGTTTGCGGCCAGCTGGGTGTACTGCTGGTGGAAGGCTCGGATCTGTACCTTGCCCATGTCCCACCACAGCTTCCAGGAGGAGTGGCTCGGTCTCGTAGCCTCCCACCTCCATCAAAAGTGGGCAAAGCAGTCCCGGAAATAAGAGTCCTGAAGCAGGCTGACGTTGAAACACCAATACGGTGCCCGTGCACAGGCCCTCCCCGGCAGACTCAGTTCGCTGAAGGCCAGGCCATGATCTGATAGACCCGAGGGAGTGATGCGGCTGCTGCGCAGAAGTGGCAGGTGGTGCCTGGTGATATAAGGGCGGTCGAGGGGAGCCATGGTGAGACCACCGGCACCCATCTTGGCCCAGGTGTACTGGCGCGCATCAGGATGCAGGGCTCGCCAGATGTCCATGAGGTCTGCCCCCTCCAGGGCAGCTTGCAGCGGAGGGCAGGTGGGGCTCAGGCCCTGTGCGGTCAAGGCACGGGGCAGTGGTGCAGTTGAAATCTCCACCGAGGAGGAGCAGGTCATCATCCTCGCTAGCGTCACGCAGGACGGCAGCCAAGGTCTTGAAGAAAGCAACCCTTTCCTGGCCATCGGAGGGCACGTAGACGTTGATGAGCAGCAGGCGGTGTTGTGCGAGGGTGACGCGGACGGTCAGCAGACGGCCGGGGACGACCTCCCGCAGCACCGCCATGTCAAGCTGCAGCTGCGGTGATAAGAGTGTCGGCGACCCAGC
>NW_005841840.1:325998-326587 GCF_000455745.1 Alligator sinensis | reverse complement strand
CGCCGCGACTCGGCAGAGCGCCCCCTCGAGGGCCCAGCGTTCCTCGAAGGTGGGCACCATCCACCGCAGGACCGCGTGCTGAAACTCGAGCGAGAGGCGGGCCCGCACGAGCAGGCGGAAGAGCTGCAGGGCGTCGACCATCCCGGTGCCGGTGAGCCGGTTTCACCGGCTCTTCAGGGTGGCCATCCTGGCCTGGCCCAGCAGGAAGTTGGCCAGGCTGATCACGGCCCGCTCGGCCACCCGGTACAGAAAGGAGTGGATGTAGATGTCCTCAGAGAAGTCTCGGCCCAGCACCCGAAGCAGCGCGCCCAGGGTGGCAAAGAGAGGCTACAGCCGGGAGCAGTCGAGGAACGCGTGGAAAATGTCCTTGTCCAGTACCCCCGGGCAGAAGGGGCAGGCCGCTGAGGCTGCTGGGTCCAGGTGCCGCACAAAGGTGCTGGTGGCCAGGATGCCATGCACCAGTCGCCACTGCAGGTCACCGGTCTTCTTGGCAGTGGGCACCTTATACAGCGTGCGCCACGCCAGGGGCCCGGGCCGTGCCAGGCGCCGCTGCCACCCGGTGTCAGGGCGGCTGGCGAGCACCCGGGCA
>NW_005841840.1:324356-324706 GCF_000455745.1 Alligator sinensis | reverse complement strand
GCGGCAGGCGGCCCTCCACTCCCTCCGGCAGGTCCTCCCAGTTGCGGGCCGCAAAGGCCGGCAGCCCCAGGAACATGCCCAGGGCTTTGAGGCCTTCCCGGTGCCAGGCGAGGCCTCCCGGCAGGTCCAGAGGCGGCATGCCGGCCCACGTCCCCAGCAGGAAGGCGTCGCTCTTGCCCCAGCTGATGCGGGCCAAGGCGGCGAGCTCGTAGGCGCGTTGGCAGTCCACCAGGTCCCGCACGTCCTCCTGGCTGCTGAGGAAGACGGTCACGTCGTCCACGTACGCCATCAGCCAGAGCAGGGGGCCAGTGGCGGGGGGTGGGGCGGGGGGCAGGGGGGGGGCGGGGGGG
>NW_005841840.1:322201-323144 GCF_000455745.1 Alligator sinensis | reverse complement strand
AGCCAGAGCGGGGGGCCAGTGGCGGGGCCTGGCGCCGGTGGCAGGGCGAGGCCGGTCAGGCGACGTTGCAGAGCGTGCAGCAGTGGTTTGACGGCCAGGGCGTACAGCATGCCCGACAGGGATCAGCCTTGGCGTATGCCGCGACGCACGGGGAACGGGGAGCACAGCGCGCCATTCACCTTGAGCAGGCCGGAGGTGTTGTGGTACAGGACCCGGAGCACCGCGGTGAAGAGCAGCCCGAAGCCCAAGGCCTCGAGGGTGCTGAGCAGGTACCATTGGTTGACGCGGTCGAAGGCCTTCTCCTGGTCCAGGGAGAGCACGCCGACGTCCAGGCCAAAAAGCTCCGTGGCCGTGAGCAGGTCACGCAGCAGGAACAAGTTGTCCTGGATGGTCCTGCCCGGCACGCAGTAGCTCTGCTCGGGCCCAATGACGGAGGCCATGACCGTGCGGAGACGGTTCGCCAGCGCCTTGGCCAGGATCTTGTAGTCGGCGCACAGGAGGGAGACGGGCCACCAGTTCTTCAGGCAGCCGAGGTCCCCCTTCTTGGGCAGCAGGGTGAGCACAGCCCAACGGCAGCTGGTCGGCAGGGTCCCATCGGCGAGGCTCTCGCGGAAGATGCAGAGGAGGCTGGGCCTGAGGAGGGGACAGAAGGCTCTGTAAAATTCCACGGGCAGGCTGTCCAGGCCCGGGGCCCTGCATGAGGCGAGCCCCCCCACCGCGGCCTCCAGCTCCGCCAGGGAGAGTTCGCGCTCCAGGGCCTCGGCCCGTGAAGCGCCCAGGCATGGCAGGTCCCAATGCAGCTCCTGGGCGGCCCGCGGACAGACGGGCTCAGCCGCAAACAAGTCCCGGGAGAAGACGACGGCATGCTCCTGCACTTCGCCCGGGTCTGTGAGCAGTCGGCCCTCCGGGGTCTTGAGGTGGTCCAGTGTCTTTGCTGCGGGTC
>NW_005841840.1:321862-322187 GCF_000455745.1 Alligator sinensis | reverse complement strand
GGGCTGAAGAAGAAGCCAGTCGGGGTGTCGGCCTCTGCCAGCTCCTGGCAGCGGGCCCGGACCCGCGCGCCATGGGCCGCGCCCTCCGCCAGCTCTCGCAGGCATTTCTTGCAGGAGCAGAGGCTCTCGAGGACTGCCGCGTCATTGCCTGCGCGGAGCAGGGCCGCCTCGAGCTCTGCCACATCCACCTCCAGCTCCTGGGCACGGCGGCGGAGCTCGCTCACCACCAGCTGGCTGTACTGCTGGCAGAACGCCCGGATCTGGACCTTCCCCACGTCCCACCACAGGCGCCAGGAGGGGTAGTCTGCTCGCACTGCCTCCCGCC
>NW_005841840.1:319710-320050 GCF_000455745.1 Alligator sinensis | reverse complement strand
AGTTGCCGGAGACTCTGGCCACCCGGGGGAGGACGGGGACAGGAAGGGACTGAGAGGACTCCCCAGCCCCTCCTCCGGAAGGGGCATCCGCTATGACAGGGGCAGGAGAAACCTGGGAGGATGTCCCAGGCCCCCCCCAGGTGGCATGCCACTGCCAGAGGGGTCGAGCCCCTCGGATGGAGCAGGAGCAGAGTGGGGCTTGGCAGGTCTCCCAGCCCCACCCTTTGATGAGGGTCCTGCACCTGAGGTGGATGCACCATCCTCCCGGGCGGGCGCAGCAGCCGGTGCCTCGGCTGACTGGCCAAATGGGCACTGGGCAGTTAGGTGGGAGGAGACGCCG
>NW_005841840.1:284537-319122 GCF_000455745.1 Alligator sinensis | reverse complement strand
GGAAGAAAGCAGGTGGGGGTGGGGGAGGGGCAGAGGCAAACGAGGCTGCCAGAGCCCAGGGGAAAAACGCTCAGAAAGCGGGGGGAAGGGGGTCCCCAGGGACAGGGTGGGTAGAGGCAAGGTTTTTTGGGGGGTGGGGACAGGAAAAGGGGGGCACGGAGTGCAGGGAACACACAAAAGGCACCCGAGCTGCAGGAGCTCAGAAGGGCTTCACCTTTCGGCGACCATCTTGAAAGAAAGAAAGAAAGAAAGAAAGAAAGAAAGGATGAAATGACATCTGATGGGAGAAAAGTCTCTATATGAGAAAGGCAGATTTTGCCTAAACAAAAGGCTTGTTTCCTAACATAGGTTCATCCCCATGCTGAAAAATGATGGCGGGGTGCTTTGAATTAAAGCTTGTTGTACGAGTTTTAGTTCAAAGTTCCCAAAGTTTTTTTCATTTCAGGGACACTGATACACATGATGATCGGGCACTTCTAATTAACGTGGCTCGCTAATTAAGGTGCCCCCCATGTTTCCTGGACCATTTTTATAAAAGCCCTTCAGTTCTAGTCCCACCTCTTCTTTGCTTACAAGGCATTTGAACATGGGTCCACACTACCAGAAAACAGAATTCTTGCCTTTGTACAGGTAACTAAAATGCCATGTAGATGACTAAAAGACTACTGGTTGTGTGACCATGTGGAAATAGAATGCTGTCCTATGCTTATATTAAGATCATTCCTAGATTCCAAGGATGACTTACTTGACACCTCCTTTTATCTGCTATCTGTTTTAATTTAAATGGATCACATGCCAATTGTTATTAGTTATTTCTCAGGTTTACTATAAGAAGCCAAGAAATTCTAAATTGGTAAATCTATCTCTGTCCCTAAAATTTGAGTATATGGTTATGGAAGGGGCACGGCCTGAGCCTTATTCATAGATTCATAAATGCTATGGTAGGAAGGGACCTCAACAGATCATCGAGTCCGACCCCCTGTCTAGGCGGTAAAGAGTGCGGGGGTCAGATGACCCCAGCCAGATGCCTATCCAGCCTTCTCTTAAAGACCCCCAAGGCAGAGGAAAGCACAATCTCCCTTGGAAGCTCATTCCAAATGCTGGCCAACCTTACCGTGAAGAAGTTTTTCCTGATATCTAGCCTAAACCTGCTCTCTGCCATTTTGTGACTATTGTTCCTTGTTACCCCAAGAGGCACCCTGGTGAACAGAGCATCTCCGATCCCTTGCTGCATCCCCCTAATGAATTTGTAGGCAGTCACAAGATCACCTCTCAGCCTTCTCTTCTCTTGATAATGTTTGAGCACCAAAATGATCCCTAGGAGTATGCTACAGCCAGTGAAAATTACAGAAGCTCAGAGGCTGGTCTGTTGTATCACGCAAAGAGTGCAGCTCAGCTATACCCAAAGTCTTACTCAAAGACTATATTTTCATTCTACCTATCAAGTCTTTTGAGTGACACTAAGATTTTTACTAAATAACATTTTTTTACTTCTTCAGCTATTATTTAAGGAACACTTTCAAATTTTCTTGACACAAGAAAAGAAAACAACATAATGACAAAATAGCAGCATCCTTTTGGTTATCCTTCACCAGTCTTGTGTGTGTAAGTGTGTGCGCTCATGTTTGTGTGTGTATGCATTTGAAGTTAAGCAGTTCAAAACACAACTTTATTATAGATCATCAATCCCAGTCTTGCAAAAAGTAGACAGGGCTTTTACAATAGGTTCTGCTTGCTGGTGTGTTACACAGCTAGTTATAGGTGATGAACAAATAGGAGACAAATTAGGAAGTTTGATTCTTCAAGGAACTAGAAATATCCAAGCCGAAATATGCCCCAAATTACAGACAGTTGAAAAGAGTATAGAAGGTACAAAGTAAATTCATCTGACAAACACAGTTCCTGAAGACAGCTCCTGTGTCTTTTGATGGAAACTTCCTAGTCTCTGAACTTCTCCAGAGAGCTCTGTTATCGTTAACAATGAAGTTTATATGTGCAGAGATAGAAGGATCCTTTTGCAGATTCTTCCTGCAGCAGGGAACTCATTCATTATATTCTCTGCATCCCGTCTTCCTAGCTGAAGAAAGCAACCAAAGAACTAACTGTAATAAATCCAATTTCTATCCACAAGACCTTTATCACACTAAATGTTGGTCATGTGATGATGCAACCCTTATTTACCTTGGTGAGTTTCTCTTCACACAAGTATTTAGAGGACTATGTGCTAATCAATATAAAGTTTGAGTAGAAGCCTTGCAACATTTTCAGGAGTCCTTGTTATTCAAATATACATGCATTGGAAGGAAATGACTCAGACACAGTGCTTTTAATTGGGTAATGCACACTGAACAAAATCTCGGTTTCACTAAATTCAGTAGGAGCTTTGCCATTCAAGGCATCAAGATTCAGACCTTAATGTTTAAAGTGTAAATCATATGCCAAGAGTGCTAGGAGAGAACACTGTCACTTCTGCTCAGTGACAATTCACATAATTGAATAGGTTTTCCTTTAAAGAGATACCACAACACACAGAGGTCACATTCTGGACCCCTGTTACCAAGAGGAGGTCTGACCCTGGGTCTTTCTCAATTCTGTGTATAGCACTCTAACCACCACACCACAAGGCAGGTATTATTCTGGACATTCTTCAGCAGTCCTTTTGAAGCTGAGCCACTAATATAGTTGTTGTTAAAAAAAAAATGAATGGGCTGTGCAGGGGAGAATCTTTTTCTTCACTAGGAGCAAGGGTCCCAACTAGAATCCACCACCCCCTTGCCCCCTCTCCCTTCCAGCCTAGCAGCCTGTGTCCCATTAATCCATTGGTAAAAGAGAATCAGGGTGAATTGGAGGTAAATCCTGCAACTACTGTTGGTGTTACTATTGGAAATGGCTCAATCCCTGGACAGCTTCAGCTTGATTATTTCGCAGGTGTATTAACTTGTGGTTCCTTTTCAAGATGCCTGTCCTGGCTGGTGGTTTCAGTTCCTCCCAGTTTCATGTCATCTAAACATTTCATTAATGTAGAGTTTAATTTCTTGGCATATTTTCCTGACAGTAGGGCATGGATCCTGGGACCGGTACTTCCAGGACTTGCTATGATGATGCTGATGATGTTGTCATTGTCATGAGAAATGAAAAAACATGATTTTGCAAAATCCTTATTTATGTGACTCTCTAAAGGCAAAATGCCCTATTCTTTATGGATGGTGATTGGAACTACTCTTGAGAAGTGATTTTTCATTTGTGCAGAATTACTAATATTGACAATTTGTAATCTGCTTTAAAGAAAGGCCTAGTAATGAGCTGACAATAGCACTTAAATATCTATCAAATCTAGTAGTGATTCGTATTTCCCAAGCAAGTGACAAGGTCACTAGTGAGGTACTATGGATGAGTTTCTGTTGTTCAGTGGATCCTATCTTCAGTTCCATATTTTCACTTCTATGTTTTAAAAGAGGAGAAATGTTAACACACAAAAATTGTTTCTTATTTTTTGCTGTATCCCTAAACAACCTTCTTGGCAAATGCAAAACCAGCTATAGCCAAAACTAATGTTAAACATATCTCAAGCCAAAAAAAAAAAAAAAAGAATAGTTGGACTGTGACTCTTAACTCATCATCTTGTGAATAGCTGCTGAATAGCTGATGATATTGCAGGTTATGCATTAAAACACCTACTTGTGCCTTAATATTATAAGAAGTAAATTGCCTTCACTTAAGGTAGGGGTTTTTTTGTGTGTACAATGTTTCATTGATGTGTTACTTTTACAATGTCGAGACACTTAAGGAAGAAAGTAAAGGC
The DNA here is from genome assembly GCF_000455745.1 of Alligator sinensis. Taxonomy (NCBI): domain Eukaryota; kingdom Metazoa; phylum Chordata; order Crocodylia; family Alligatoridae; genus Alligator; species Alligator sinensis. The sequence continues at coordinate 315,320 of NW_005841840.1, read as the reverse complement.
AAAAAAACCAACTCTGCCTCACTATTATAATTATACTTAATTATATATTATAAATTATATCAATGGGGTCACAGTATCAGTTTGAACTGTCATTGAAAACAATGTTTTTCATTACCTTCATATATGATAAACATTTTTTTTCCAGAGCCAGTGGAGTGTCAATAGAACTAATATAGTGCACGTGTATGTGAAATCAAGGAAATAGTTGGATTGGCATTGTGTAGGATCCTGCTTCAGATCTAATGAGTGTTTATAGAACTGCTCTGAAGTGATCATAATACAATATATTATTAATGAAGCTAATGGCAAAAGAAAAGAGTATCTGTAAAGCTGTAGCAGCCACCTGTTTAGGTAAAGGCACCACTACCTTGTAAGGTCTAAATACTTGCAAAAAGTAAATGATTTATAATATTTATTATGAATTATTTGTAGCACCAATAGGCCTCGGTAAAACAGCTATTTTAGGTAGTAAACATGCTTGTAATAATAAAAAAAGTCTTTGCACCTAAGAGCTTACAATCAAAGTAAATTATTAAAATGAAATGCATATGCCTAGATATTTCTAAATTTACCTATAAACTTTATGCAAGTAAGATAGTATGGCAAATAATGATGTTATAACCAAAATAGAGTTCAGTAAAGGGCAATGAAAATGGTTAGGCTCTGGGGCACATGACTTATGAGGAGAGGCTGATGGAACTGGGCTTATTTAGTCTGGAGAAGATAAGACTGAGAAGGGATTTAATAGCAGCCTACCTATTAGCAGCCTTATTTAGTCTGGAGAAGATAAGACTGAGAAGGGATTTAATAGCAGCCTAACCACCTGCAGGGTGGTTCCAAAGAGGATGGAGCTAGACTGTTCTCAGTGGTGGCAGATGACAGAGCAAAGAGCAATGGTCTCAAGTTGCAGCAAGGGCAGTTTACGTTAAATATTAGGAAGAACTTTTCTTAATAGGTGGGTAGTAAAGCACTGGAACAGGTTACCCAGAGAAGATGTGGAATCTCCATTCTTGAAGGTTTTTAAGACCCAGATAGTCAAGGCTTTAGCTGGGATGATCTAGCTGGGGACAGTCCTGCTTTGAGCAAGGGATTGGATTAGAGGACCTCCTGACATCTCCTCCAGCCCTAATTTTCTATGATTTTGTGATAATATTTATAACTCTCATGCATTTGTAAGCTATTTATCTAATGCTCCCCCCAGTGCTTCCATGAGAGGAGAGCTGCCTGTGTCTAGTGAACTAAGTATTTGCAGTAATTGGTCCCATGATTCCTCAGAGATCTTTCCATAGGGCGTTAAAGAAGAAGTCCTGTGTAGGCCTAACTCCCATTACCTTCAGTTTTGAATCAAGTCCTAGGTGAGCAAGTTATTCTTACCTGCTAGAAATCAGAACATTTCTACTGCATTGCATGTATGAGGCAGGGAGCACACCATCTAGAACAACCATGCTGTTCCCTCTTCTAAGGCACCTTTCCCTATTCTAGCAAAAGCACACTTCTTTTTAGTTATCTGAAGTGGTTTGAAAGGTGAGCAGGAGCAGGGGGAGTAAGCCTTTTGTTCCCTTCAAACCCCAATCTTTTAGCGCATTGGTGATGTTGGTTTGCTACTAGAATCTTTTCTTATGGAAAAAAGAGTGCCTATTGTCACATATATATATTTGCAATGCTTCCCCAAAGCAAACAAAGAGGACCAATTTTCATAGTTTCATAGTTTCAGGGTCGGAAGGGACCTAATAGATCTTCTAGCCCGACCCCCCGCCAGGGCGGGAGAACAACCCAAAAAACACAAACAAAACCACTCACCCTAAAAACAAAAACGGGACTCAAATGAGTCCAGCCAGGTAAGTATCCAGCCTCTTCTTAAAGATCCCCAGGGTAGGGGCCAGCACCACCTCCCTTGGAAGTTGGTTCCAGCTCCTAGCCGCCCTGACTGTGAAGTAGTTTTTTCGGATGTCCAATCTGTACCTCCTCTCCATCAACTTGTGCCCATTATTCCTTGTTATGCCAGCAGGGGCTAGGGGAAACAGCGTCTCCCCCAAACCCTTCTGGTTCCCCCTAGTGAGTTTATAGACGGTCACCAGGTCCCCCCTCAGCCTTCTCTTGTGGAGGCTGAATAGGTTCAAGTCCCGCAGTCTCTCACTGTAGGGTCTGCCCTGTTGTCCCCGGATCATGCGGGTGGCCCTCCTCTGGACCCTCTCCATGTTGTCCACATCCCTCCTGAAATGGGGCGCACAGAACTGGACACAATACTCCAGCTGCGGCCTGACCAGCGTCGCATAGAGGGGGAGGATCACCTCCCTGGCTCTACTCGAGATGCACCTGTGGATGCACGACAAGGTCCGGTTAGCCCTGCCAACCATGACCTCGCATTGTCGGCCCATGTTCATCTTGGAGTCAATAATGACACCAAGATCCCTTTCCGCCTCCGTGCTCTCAAGTAGGGAGTTCCCCATCGTATAAGTGTGCTGCTGGTTCCTACTACCCAAGTGCAGCACCCTGCACTTGTCCGTATTGAAACGCATCCTGTTCCTGTCTGCCCACCCCTGTAACCTATCCAGATCCTTCTGCAATCTCTCTCTCCCTGCTAGCGTGCTCACCTCCCCCCAAATTTTGGTGTCATCAGCGAATTTAAACAGGTTGCTCTCCACCCCAACATCAAGATCGCTGATGAAGACATTGAACAGCGCAGGGCCCAGGACCGAGCCCTGAGGGACTCCACTACCCACCTCCCCCCAAGTCGAATATGATCCATCCACCACCACCCTCTGAGTGCGACCCTTCAGCCAATCTGCAATCCATCTGACCGTGTAGGCATCTATGCCACAGTCGCCTAGTTTACTAATTAGGATGGGGTGAGAGACGGTGTCAAAGGCCTTGCTGAAGTCCAGAAAGACTACATCCACCGCGACACCTGCATCCATGGCCTTTGTGACCTGATCATAAAAGGCAATCAGGTTGGTCTGACATGATCTCCCCCTAATAAATCCATGCTGATTGCCCCTGAGCATCATCTCGGATGCCGGCCCATCACAAATGTGCTCCTTGATGATCTTCTCAAAGAGCTTCCCCAGGATTGAGGTAAGACTGACGGGCCTATAATTGCCCGGGTCCTCCCTTTTCCCTTTTTTGAAGATGGGGACCACATTAGCTACCTTCCAATCGTCTGGCACCTGGCCCAAGCACCACGATCGCTCGTAGAGCCGTGCCAGGGGCCCTGCAATAACCCCAGCCAGCTCCCTCAGCACCCTGGGGTGGAGAGCATCCGGACCCGCTGACTTGAACGCGTCCAGCCCCTCCAGAAGCTCTCTAACCCGGTCCTCCCCAACCTGAGGTCTGAAGGCGATCCCCTCGCGTCCGGCTTCTATCACAGCAGGGAAGTCCCGGTCCCTGCACAAGAAAACGGAGGTGAAGAATTGGTTAAAGAGGTCCGCTTTATCCTCTGACGCAACCACCAGATTGCCCCGCATATCCTGCAGGGGCCCCACATTACCCGGCGCCTTCTTCATCCTCCCAATATATTTGAAAAAGGACTTTTTGTTATCCTTAATCCTGGACGCTAATCCGAGCTCTATCTCCGCCTTGGCCTTCCTAACAGCCCGCCTGCAGGCCCGAGCAGAGGAGGTATACTCCTCTTTGGAGATTACACCCCCCTTCCACCGGGCGTACGCCACCCTTTTGGCAAGCAGGCATTCCCGGACACCCTTGGTGAGCCAGGGGGGCTTTTGGACACTCCTGCCCGCCTTGCTTCTTGTCGGGATGGACACCCCTTGGGCCCCGAGTATCGTTTCCTTAAGGAACGACCACTCCTCTTGGACGCTGAGTTCCTCTGCCCTCAAGGACCCCAGTTCCTCTCCCACTAATCTCCTCATCTCACTGAAGTTGGCCCTCCTGAAGTCTAGGGCCACCACCTTGCTGCGGGCCCTTGACACTCTACGCTGGATGGTGAATTCCAGCACGCGATGATCACTATTGCCCAGGTGGTCAAGAACCTGGAGGCCTCTTACCAGGTCGTCGCCTGCGGCCAGGACCAGGTCCAGCAGAGCATCTCCTCTGGTGGGACTGTGCACCTCCTGAATCAAGTGGAGGTCCTGCAACTCGGCCAAGAACCTCCTGGAGCGGTCCGTCCCGGCTGACTGCTCCTCCCAGCAGATGTCCGGGTAATTAAAATCGCCCATGACAACTACATCCCTTGCTTTTAGTGTCTCCGCAAGCTGGCCTGAAAATTCCCTGTCCAGCTCCTCCTCCTGATTGGGGGGTCTGTAATAGACCCCCACCGTCAAATCCCTCTCGCCTTGCCCCCCCTGGATCTTGACCCAGAGCACTTCAGCTCGCCCTTCCCCTGACCCCATACTGCTGGCAGAGGATGTGTAGTGCTCCTTGACATAAAGTGCCACCCCCCGCCTTTTCTGCCTTCTCTATCCCGCCTGTACAGCCTATAGCCCCTAATGTTAACTGCCCAGTCATGGGATGAGTCCCACCATGTCTCTGTTAACCCTACGACATCTGGATTTGAACTAGCTATTCTGAGGGTGAGTTCCTCCTGTTTGTTCCCCATGCTACGAGCATTGGTGTACAGGCATTTAAGGCCTTGCAAGACTGTGTGCCCCCCCACCCCCTGATTAGCCAGACCATCAGGACCCCCATTACTTACCTTTGCACCCCTTGCCCTGATGGCAAGACCCCCATTACTTACCTTTGCACCCCTTGCCCTGATGGCGTCTCCTCGTCTTCCTGCAGCCCCCTCCCCCGGCGAGTCTAGTTTAAAGCTCGCCGTACGAGATCAGCCAACCTGTGCCCCCGTCTCCTTTGTCTAATTCATTGGGTGGAATTCCAATAGAATGCAGAATTTGGCAGTACAACTGGTTCATTTATGTTGATTCACATTTGCAGCTAGCATGAAGCATTGTATATCTTTGACATCCTATGTGAATTAGAACTGAGCACAAGAGGCATGTCTCACTGCCTTTGAAATGTGCTTCAGAGTGATCTGGTGAACACCAGTCCTCATGTGTTACACCCCCAAAGCATGTAATATAGCCATTTTAACTGTGTTTCTGGGAACTTGTTACTAAGCACACTTAAGAGAGAGAGCAAATGGTGTGTACCCAGTACTTCTCTAAAGGCAGCCACATTATTACTAGGATTATTATTATTATTACTACTTTACTTGTGCAGAGCAGCATGCAGAGTAGGCATACTGGGCTTTATTCTTAAACATTTTAGCACAGTCTGAACCATATTTGGGCATATCTAAACTACCACCAATGTGGAAAGAACAGTTTCCCAAGTAACCTGCTCTTGAGAATCCAAAATCTCAGTGATATATAAAATGAATATTCAAGTCTCTGGTCAAAATTCAGGCCAAAGAAAGTTTTCACAAAATGCAGGCTAGTAGAGAACACTATAGTGACTAGGGATCTAAATTAGCCAAAAAAATTTATAGTAATCTAGAACTTTTTTTTGGAAGCAATTGAAATGCTACTCTTCGGTGTCACTGCTTTTAAAAGAGAACTGCCACATAGTCTTAAGAGTGTTGCACTTTCATTATATTGCATATTATAAAATAAACCATTTAAATTTGATTGCCAGAGGAGGGGGAAAAAGAGGGAAATACCATCTGACTAATAAAATCAAGTTTCACAGGTTGAGTGATATAGTATTGAAAACACAAATCCATTTAAAGCATGATCACATGAACTTAAATGTTCAGAGGATCCTTCTTAGAGCACATTAGCAGTATAGCTTCTTTGCAATTTTCAGAAACTTGTTCTTGTCAGGCAGTTCATTAAAGAGTTAAAAGAATAAAATTGTAAGCGAATATTGCTGCACATCAATCATGGCCAATGCAATTTGAAGATTACTGTTCCTTTTTAATCAGCACATGGAATATATTCTGTTTTCGTGGAGAGGGCAATTTGTGGTTTCATAAGTAATTGAAGTAGGCTAATTGCAAATGATTAGCATTTGAAGAAGGCTTTTAATTGCTGTATGGGACCAGTTCAATATGCCTTGCCTGCACTTCATGCAAGTGTGACTTAAAATACATAATTTAATAAAGGATTTTGTATAAAATAGGATTAAGTATACTTATAAATCTTTATCAGTCATTTTTGCTGGCCTGTAATCCTGAACAAAATGATACTAAAATACACAGAATCATTAAGGGGAAAAATTAAGGTAACTCAAAATTGCTTGCCAGTTGTACTGGATATTCCAGGTATTTTCCCACTCAGGAAACTTCTATGATTTGTATAGCAGCCAGAGGTGTAAACTGAAAATACCTCTTTCCCAAAGCATGAAGTGCAAACTTTAGCTCTTGCAACAATGTGGCTTTCAGTGCAATAAACAAGACCTACATTTTGAAACCCAGTGGCAACAATTTTACCATAAAAATATAAATTTATACTGTAAAGAGACAGTTCTAGACAGAAGAAAAGTGGCCTGGTTTCTGGATGTAAATCTGGGATCAATCCACTAAAGTCAATGTAGAATGAGAGCAGAATTATGACCATCTAAAAGAAGTCCCTGCCTCCCCAAGCTTGCTTGGTTATAGTCAACAACTTGCACAAACTGCATAAATTCTAATTTATTTTCACCATTTTGAGCCTACACATTTGAAAGTGGCTCTTCCTTTCATATTGATGCACATTTTTTAAGACTGAGAATGACAGAGGAAAGTACAAAGCACTTTATTTTTATTTTGGATTTTCAAAAGCCTGGTGAATAGTAGTAATATGTTAACATGGGGGTTGTTTCTCCCAAGGGACTGTCAATTACTACTTTAACACAGTTTGAATAAACCAGATGGGATGAGGATAACCAGATTAGCTTTATTCACTATCAGCCATGTGATCAGGTTTGCTGACAGAGGGGATAGTTGCAGGGGTACACAAATCCAAGGTCTTACTAAATTAGGATCTTAAATACTAACTACCTAAATTATGGATCTTATAGATCTATGGACTTTATACACACATGAATACCTAGTTAGCCCAATCATTAGCTTAAACAAAGTTACATAGGTGTATCCCTTGATCACTCATTTATAGGGAGCACTGGAATCCACACTGGAAGTATGCTGTGTGGCAGCTCCTTTACTCTTGCAGTTTTCCCCATGTGACCCCTACTGCTGATCAGCATCTAGTCAGCAGCAAGCAGCAGGGCCACCAGGGCCCCTCTGCCAATCAGCAATGGGAGGCAAATACCAAAACTTATTTGAAGCCATGGTTTTTGCCTCCCTGCTGATCAGGGGCTAATGACAAGGCCCCTCCACCAATCAGCAGCAGGGGAAGGAGCTAGTGGGGGTGGGGGAGAGGATGCAAGATTAAAGGAGCCTCTGCATAGCACGCTTCTGTCATGAATTCTAGTAGTACCTACTCATTTACTAACCAATCAGAATACTAATCAAGTGCAATGCCATTTTTCCTAATTAGGTGAGCTCTAGTACCTGAAATATCTTCCCCACTAAATTTTGGTATACCATAGTTTTACCTTATTTGTTATAAATCCAGAATGGAGAATCTAGGCAGATAGGGATTATCACTGTTCCAAACTTCCTAATTCTTTCCAGAGATATACCGGGCCTCCCTGGTTAGATATAGCAGTTGACTTTGCTGTGCAGATGCATTCCAAATTCAGTCCATCTCGCATACCATCTCTTCAGAAGGCTTTCCTGATTTAACCCTTCCAAGGGTGTCAAAAAAGGCCAAGAGTGGGTTAAGGATTTCCTTTTTTTGGTTTGACTAATTATCTGGATTTAATTTAGGTACAAGTTACGTTCCACAGCTTAAACAGAAATATAACGTATGACCCAATTGTCCTGTATCAGTTAAGATTTAGTACAAAAGGAGTAACCACTGAATTTGTTGAAAAGGTGGCTTTGGTTGAAAAACTATTCTGGGAACATATGATTTTTTTCTTTAAAGTGAGCTCAGATTAATTCATTTCAAGACCATCTTGTTCGGTTGTCCATAATTAAGAAACATATTCACTTGACTGCAGAAATTGGGCTCTTTGACAAATATTAATATGCAAGTGTATACTCAGCAAATTTGCACTAAAAACTTTTACTGTGGTTGCAGAATTTCTTATACATAAGATTATTTCTTAGATACCTCTTCACACCAAATTTCTTCATGAACTGCAAGCTCTCTAAGGCCAGATACAGACATTACACTTTTACCAGCATAATTGATTAGAAATCAGTCTATACCCATAACAGAACAAAAGTTTGGCATACACAGGTTGGTTCTAAAATGGCAAAACCTGATCTAATGTGGGGGAGGGTAAGATTTGTCCTCCCCCCACCCCCAAAGGACAAATGTGTGTTCTGTTCGCTACCAACAGAAACTACACTGCTTACAGAAAACTGCATAACTTAGATCAATTCCACCTTAGGCTTTTTGAATGTCTGTACCTAGTCTAACAGGTTAAAGTTGAAAGATGCTTCATGTTATAACACATGATCAAATATACCACATTGATGATCAACGCGAGCTTGTTTCATTTGGTCTCGCAATTTTTCCTCCTCTTGCTTCCACCCTTTCACAGTTCTTCCTTAAATGCTTGGTTCTTTCATGATTTTCTTGTTGATTTTCAGCTAATTTCTGTGTCAAATTTATGTAAAGTTCATGTAAAAAAAACTTGAAATCTTCAGCAAAGTGAAACATGGAAATTTTGTCTAAAATTTTGATCGTCTCTAGTAGCTTTTTGACTCTTTTCAACCTTATCATACAACTGAACAAGAGATTTGAATTTGTGCACATCATAGTATTTCCCCAGAATCCTAGGACAAAACTGGAGTTAAAATATAACCAAATAGTCTACTTATCTTTTGAAATCATTTGTGGAACTCAGAGTAGCTTAGAAGAGCATTCAAACACATAATTTAAGCAAACATAAGCGGTTTAAATCATCTTGTAAGTCATAAAGGGGAGATTAAAAGCATGTGATTTTGAGAGGGTGTATTACAATTATGAACCCTCTGGAGGATTTCAGGAAATACCACATTTTTTGTTTAAATACCTTCCATGTTTTGTAATATTCCTTGGTCACTCGTCTGTATAATTTGCATTTTCAGATTGTCAAATGATTTTATTCTTGATATCTGAGGATAGGGGTGTGGTAGTAACATTAATTGCTGCTCCCCTGCTGTCAAAATTTTTGAACTTGGTGCACAGGATCAGGCTGGTGCACAGATTCACACCCATGCACCAACCTTGTGCATGGAATCCAACCCATGCACTGATCCCACGCCTCTCATCTAGCCGCAGAGCCCAAAGTTTGAGCTTAAGACCTTTCCCAAATGTAGATATGCAAAAGCCATGAAGAAAAACAGAAATTCAATGTTCATTATGTCACATAGGAATCAGTGAATGCACTGTAATGTTAGTATGTAGTAATTTTAAAATGTAGCACCATAAGAAATTACTTATAGCTTAAATTATGTAAAAAAAAAAGATGAAAAAAGATGAAAAAAGCAAAGAAATTTCAATTTAAAAGATGTTTAAAAGATGTATGCACAAAGATTATTCTAAGAAGATGGCATTAGTATATCAGGTGAAAATCAGGCAGAGATTTGCTTTGCATACAGTCTTACAGCGGATTGAAGCCCAGCAATGCTGGTCAGCATGCTTAAGACTCCACAGGTGGTGTACATGCATGCTCTGTGTCATATGATGCTTTTTCTATGGTGACTTTTTAAGTAATTTCTCACACTTTTTCATATTTTTTCAAACATTTTTTAATTGTGTGCAAATCTGCACTCTATAATCTTTAAAATAATATATAGTGAGTAGGTATACAGTAACTGCAAATACAGAAGGATGGAGGACATGGTGACAGGCCTGTGAAAGTGGCTTATATCAATATTAATAATTAGAGAAAATAATAACTAGTAACACTTACAAATACTCACACACTAAGCAGCAGCCAGAAATGGTGGTTCTCTGGGCTAACACTGTTACAAGGTATATAGAAACGCAAACATTTAACGAATAGTGATTTTTCCAGGTGGGCCAGAAATGTCTCAGGGCCCTTCCACATGTTCAAATTAAAGCCAGGTATAAACCAGCTAGAGCTGTTACATATTTTCAAGCACTAACTTCGTGGCTGATTTGCTCTTTTTATAGCAGGATGATCATTTTTATGGTGTGAATTACATTGCCTGCGTGGCTGGTCTAAATTTATTGCATAATTCACCAGTTAATTATGCAATATATGTAACATGTAGCAGGAACCTCAGGTGAAATAGGTGTTTTTCATATAATATACTATTACATTTGCTTACTCTCTGTTGTGTCACTCAGAGGTTTCCAGGTTAAAGTCTACATACCTGAAATACAACGTGTGCTAGTGTGCTCAGTATTATAGATATTGAATCACAAAACAGGATTATGCTTTTCTCAGATCCCTCTGCTTGCTTATAATAAGAAATCCAAAACAAGTATTCCTGAGTCCAAGATAAATTCAGTTCGGAGACAGAAATATTTAAAAAATGGAAAGTTGTTTCTCATGGGATATTCGTTTTGTGTCTAAAATTAGTTACTCATATACATAATTATATTCAGAAGAGCATCTTGGCTGAAAATTTGACCCAATCCCTCACCAGACTTCACGATCAAAACAGAACCTGTCACATCCTATTTGTACTACAATACTATGTACTCTATCTGATGAATAATAACCAAATGTGTCAAATAATATATCCAACCAATTTTCTTCCTTCAGTTTTTTTTTTTTTTTTAACTAGATCTGGAGGACAATATGCAGAAGTCTGAAATAAAAAGTAGGGTAAAAATTAGGCCAACTTTTTTTTTTCCTGCTCTAAATTATGATAAAAACAGAAAGTGGTGACAGTGAGTGAAAGACAGAGGAGAACAAGAGTGTATGCTTTGGTTGCCAAGTGCCTGCCACCAAGCAATCATCCAAAGAAAAGAGGATGGTTACCAGAATAACCCCCACCCCAAAAAACGATATAGTGGGCTACATTTTGCTGTATGGTGACATTGCCATGGCACCACACTTTAGTACTTCCCTCTGGAAGAACTAAAGCATGGCTCAGTATGAGTGGTTGCTGTGCTGTGCGTGTGGCAATGGGTAAATTTTACTGCTACGTTTCTGTAGTGGTGCGCTATACCCAGGGAGCTCGCCACTATGGTGATATAGCTGGCAATCACATGTAGATTATTTAAAACTACAACAAACAGCTACATGAAATAACAGAGTTATGCCAGGTAATTGCTGTGCTTTTATTTCAAATGGCTCCATTCGCTAATCAGCTGCATGGAAGCTCTGATGTGCTGTAGCTGAGTGGAGAAGTATTACCTTTTAAAGCGTCATCCTTCACTTGCCACCATGTGAGTTGAGAACCATGTGGATATGAATGATCTAAATAATTTGCATTTTTCACTGCTGCTCTGATAAATGGAAGATAATGCTATATGAAATTTCTGTTTTTTTCCTGCTCCTCCCCCTGCTCCCCCCAAAAAACCTAGCACATTGCACCTTTCTTTAGACTTAAATATAAAATCTTATGAACATTTGTGTGATCAGAGAAAACAAAGTTCTTGACACTTCTAACCTGAATTTTGGGATTCAGGCAAAGCATTTATATGTACAGATGATAACAAATCCTCAGAATAATATTACGTTAGCACTTTTGAATCTGGCTCTCTTTGGGTTCCTTTAACGGTGGCTTTGAGATTAATTTATATGAGAGTAGCATCAAACACTTGTTTATTCAACTTGCTTTCTCTCTGACATAACAGTAATATTCAGTGGCCACATGTTGTGAAACTGCTCACCAGCAATGTAGGAAACTTTTGTTTGCACAAGAAAATACAAAATAAAAGAAGAGTGTGAGAGAGAGAAAAGAAAGAAAAGGGACACCATAGTTGCGGTAAATAGATAAATTGTGATAATTTAATCCAACTATCAATTCCACAATCAGTGAAGTGTACAGCAGGGAATAGTATGGATTGGTAACACTGAAGGAAAGAATATTCAAGGACAAGTTTTTAAAATATACTTCCATAGGTTGAAGACATTAATCACTGAAGTGATTATCCTCTTCTAAACAAGGTATTACTACTATGCAAACAATACCATTACCTTCTTCAGTCTCATACTAGAAATTTCTACATGAATCCCAAGGAGAGCTCAGGAAAAGAGGACACATACATGAGAAAGTTTTGAATCCATGTCTGTGTCAAATCAAAATAATGGATCTTTGGAAGTGGAATTAAGAGGGGGGGGAGGGGACAGTTGGTTTGATTTTGTTTGTTTGTTTGTTTGTTTGTTTGTTTTTTAATGAAACTCTAATAATTTTCATATGGGCACAAATTTCAGCAAAGAAGACTGCATCCCCATCAGTATTTTACTGATACTGATAAAATACAGTAAGGGGTTGGGGAGGTTAGGGCATTCTACCAATATGAGTACTAATAGGAATGCATGGACTTCAGCCTTTGCATATATAACTAAGGTATATAGTTCACACTAGGTGCATCGACATATGTGTACAGATGAATTCATTTTAAAAAAAAAAGAAGAAAAATTATTGTGTTGGTGCTATTTAGGATAACTACGTATTTTCAGATCCTGGTCAGAAATAAGATTATCTTACATATTCAGCCATTTTTACTTTTACTCTGGTGTCTCTGTTCCCAGTAGCCTTTTTCTACTGCCCAACCTTTTTCCAGAGGGTTAGACTGGAAGAAAAAAAGTGGAAAAAATTAGGATTGCTCATCTGAGCTTCCCCCATAAATGAGATCCACCCACAGGAAGTACCAGATTCAGGTGAAATAGTGCAAAGAGCTAGCTTTCCTCACCTCTGAATGCCAGATGTATTGCAGTCCTTATATGAAGAACCAACAAAGCACATGAAAACATTGGCCCCAAAATCTCTTTGCGGACTGTTGTTTTACAGCGTTCAGTGTAGACTGTGCCTTAGAGGAGTGGTATTCAGACCCTTTAAAGTCAAGAAACCCCTACCCCAATCCTATGAGCTCATGTGAAACAAAGCAATCTGGCCCAACAACATCAGCGTACCACCTCCCAGCCTGTTCTGTTTTACCCCTAATCTCTTTGTGGAGCTCCTGACGATCTACTGCAGAACCCCAGAAACTATTTCTAGGGGGAAAATCTGACCCTTTTACTGCTCCTTCCTCTCATCCCTTTTAAGAAAACTTTTTTTTTCTTTGAAGCTATCTCTGGAATGTGTATAGAAACAATTTCTGCCTCAAACTAGATACCCACCAAATGTGGTATAGGTCAGCATTTAGCACAGTTGAGAAAGGGACATTTTGAGTCCATTAATTTTCAACTGGAATAAACTTTGGTTATTTGCTCTTTTGTCCTCTTCCTTACATTTTATATCTGCCAGTATTTCATGTCATTACTTTCAGTGTCTAGAAACCACAGTGTTGTTCATTTTTCAAATGGTCAAAAGAAACTTTTCTCTAAGTGCTAGTAAATAGCTAGACATTTCTTCCCATTTGTTTTCTTTTTTTTAACTTGTAGAATGATTTCTGGAAGGACATAATGTAATTTAGATATATAGATTTTTCTCTCTTTCTCTCTCTCTCTCTCTCTCTATATATATATATATATATATACACTGCAGTAAATAGGAATAGGCCTGCATCTCCACATGCAAGCGATCTGGGGCTAAATTTCATCCCAGGGTAGATCAGCCTACCATGTGCCCCTGTGGCCACTGTGGGGAGCTTCACCTCTGGCCACATGGTTGCCAGCACTTGGGACTGAAGCCAGGAGAGTCAGCTAGCCAGGAGTCCTGGGGCTATAGTCAGGCAGGACAGACCCAGTGGCTGTGCAGACCCAGCAGGGAGGCCCCCTGGGTTACTGTGCATTAACATGTCTACACGTGTGTTACTGCGCAGTAACTAATCAGGTGTAAATTTGATTCTTGCACAATGCAGTTATCAAATTTACGTTCAAGTCAGCATAAGTCACTGTATTTACTGTGCAGTATGGGAGCATATGTGTAGATGTGTGCCCATACCACACAGTAATTTTGGTTACTACACAGTAAATGTGTATGTGTAGACATGCCCACACAGTAATAAATAGTTTAAAATAATTATATCAGAGCAGCTGAATGGTATAAGAAGGTATATTCAAGAAAGAAACATGCATGAATTCTTCTGTATCTTTCTAATAAATAAATGAAAATGTAATTTTAAAAGTTATAAGACAGATAGGATAGCATAGATTGCTAAATATTTAAATGACTGTACTGTTATAGAGACAGATAAGTAGTTTTGACAATTCCATTTGTAATAGAGGTTTCCTTCAATCTCTGTATCTTTTTTTTTTGTTAATTATTTTTTCCCCAATAACAGTCTACTCTAAAGGACCAATTATAAACACAGATATACTTCCATTTATGAAAGATTAGACTTATTGTTCCATGTTTTACTTTCTCACTCTTTCTTAGTTCCTCTGTTCCTGTTCCTATCCTATAAAAATATTTGCATGCTTCTCTTTTTATTCTCAAGTCTTTCTCTATTAGCAGTCCACAATTTGAAATTGTGAAGCATTTATTCGTTTGCTGGAATTCTTATAAATAATTTCAGTTTCTCCATTTGTCTCCTACTTCATTGTGTAGCCAATGTCTACCCCTCCCCTCCATTTTTTCTTGAGGTTTAGAGATCCTCAGGTAATTCTTCCTATTTTTTTTTTCACAAAATATATGAAATTCTAAGCAGTCATCTAACTTTCATTACATTCATGGGACAGTTCCATCATCACCAAACTTCAAATCTGGTGAAATGCTATCCATTTCCCTTTCAATGATTAAAGAAAGGACTGATGTTCAGAGATGCTGGTGCAGATAATCTAATCTACTATGTGGGTATCAGTACGTTTACCATATGACCTGTGTTTTTGCATATGCAGTATGAAATGCTTAAATTATTATTCTGTTGTGTTAAGGTCTCCATTTAATGTATTATTACTTTACATTTAATGTAATGATAAACAAGAGAATTTGGATTTATTGAAGATGAACTGATGGTTTGTAGCTTGTAGAATATAAAGAACTATATAAAGAATATAATGTTTGCATAGAACTGTGCAGGACTGACTTGATGGCAGTATGCACTCTATTGGTACTCAGCTGCAATTTAAAGAACAGCTAATGTTGAAGTAGTGGATGCTTTTGCTTGTATTATAGATTCCTAGTTAATGCCTCCAGTGATAGGTTATCTAGGGATTAATCTAGTTCTGGTTAGATAACTCCTACTGAAGCTTAAAAGCAGCTGCCTCCTAAGATGATAATGTTCTGTACTTCAATCTGAATCCACTCACAACATATGTAATCTACTTTTTTCTTTCCTCTTAATTTTGGATTCTGAATCTGTGGGCTGTAAGCATACAGAAATGAATGGGAGCATCTGTAGTTACAGAAACATATCTAATAAGTAGTCATGTGTGATTCACAGCACCGCCTGGTGTGTGTGATATTTATTTTAATTATTTACATTATTTCTTTAATGATGCATTTAAAAGTAGGACAAGCAAAATTCTGACTGTAAGTCATATCTTACTGGTCACTGTCCTTCCTAACAGCGAATGTCAGAATATTCTGTCAGTGCTTTTCAAGAGCACTAAATCCACTGCAGGCAGGAAAGAAATTAAATACTCCAAAAAGAAATATACTCACTAAGTTGCTGGCTCTCTCAGTCTGAACAGACTCATACATCTTATACCCTCTGCAGCTCCTAGGCTCTGATGTAAGAAAGGAAAGCAAACCATGCACCTTGGAGTAATGACATTTTTATTTATGTCAAATGCATAGGACTGACTCAAAACTCAAGTGTGGCGTGTGTTGACTTTGCTTCTCTGGCAGTGGTGGATATCATCTTGCATAGCAAAACATTTTGATATGTCTCAGTTGTCCTGTATTATTTATTTCAGTAGCACAAAGACTTATTATTTAGCTCTAAAAATAGATTAAATGAACCATGTGTGCCCAACTGAAATTAGAATTAGTTTTTTATCTTAATGTAATTATGTACTATACAAACTGACTATTTTTAGCAAGTCAAAAAAAAAAAAAAAAAAAAAAAAAACCTTAAGGAAAATATCTGCAATTATAAGAGAAGATTTAATTAGGCTTGTCAGTATATTCAGCTTGCATACATTTGTTTTGACCAATATGCCAGTAAAATGACCCCCCAACCAAATGTAATGAACTATGGGAATAGATAAAACAATGCATGAAGTACAAACAAACTTGTGCATATTATTCAGACTATTTTAAAGACCTCGTTTAGCTGGATTTACCCAAGAAAGTGCTTTGGGTACCAGAATAGAAGTAGTAGACCTCGCAAGAAATAATAGATAGGGCTGTGTGAAACTTCAGTTGGTGATTCGATTCAGAGGAGATTTGGCCTGATTCATTGGCTGAATCTCTGAATCCGAATCAAATCAGGGGAACAATTTAAAGGTTCAAATCCATTCAAAGCTCTCTGAATCTTCAGAAAAGATTCGGAGAGCTTTGATGATTCAGGCAGTCCCCAGTGGCTGCAGCAGGGAGCTGCAGCTGAGTCCAAACTGGTAAGTAGTAGGGCTGGGGGTCGGGGACCATGGGGGGACCCCTGCCCACTCCCCCAGTCCCTGCATGACTTCCCTGCCTGGCCCAGCTCCTGGTACTTTAAAGAAAAGCCCCCATTGCTCACTGGGTGCTGCCAGACAGGGGGCCAATCCCCGCTGCCCCCACTGCCCCATGCTGCATTGGGGGTTCTTCATAAGCCCCCCCAACCCACCCCTTGTTCCCCCGGCCCCCGAATGGGTGCCCCACCTGGGCCAGCTCCCCGCCTCCCAGAAAAGCTGAGAAAAATCCTAGGACTTACCACTCCTGCAGTGGCATCAGGGCTTTGGGAAGCTCATGCAGAGCCCCTCATGTGGTGCAGGGCAGTAGGGGCCAGTGGGGATCACCCCTGCTTGCAGGAATGGTGATACCAGGGTTTTTTTCATTTTTGTTTTTCTTAAAGAGTTGGAGCTGGCCCGGGCAGGGCACCCATGGTGGGGCTCATGCGAGAGCCCCCAACACAGCATGGGGTGGTGCGGGGCAGCAGGGATTGCTCCCCGCCCAGCAGTACCCACTGAACCGGGGCTTTTTTTTTTGAAGTGCTGGGAGCTGGGGCAGCCATTGCCGGGCTGGGAGAGGGGCGGGGGATG
This sequence comes from Alligator sinensis, assembly GCF_000455745.1. Classification (NCBI taxonomy): domain Eukaryota; kingdom Metazoa; phylum Chordata; order Crocodylia; family Alligatoridae; genus Alligator; species Alligator sinensis. The sequence goes on along the minus strand of NW_005841840.1, from coordinate 298,118 downwards.
GGCCTGGCCTGGCTGATCCAGAGATTTGGAGATTCTGCAGCAGCCAAATCTCCAAATCAGATTTAGCCGAATAGAATCGGGACAGTGATTTGAATCACCAAATCAAATCGCTGTCCCCCGAATCAGCCAAATCTGAATCCAAAGCAAATACTAGCCACTTCACACAGGCTTAATAATAGACCCCACCAAGCTATAACCAGCTTTTAAATTACAATGTGAACCAGGGCAGCATTGAATAAGTCCCAGGATTTGGAAGCAGTTTCCGACTGTACCTCATGTGTGGTTGCTTAGCAAACTGAACCCAAAGGTACTGATTCATGCACAGTGACTGTCTGATATGATTTTGGAACTGGATTTTGCAAGACCAAAACATTTCTATATAATAATTGCTCTAGGTCACTTCTGACCTGCCCTGAATCTAAAGTAGGGACCAGAAATGAAAGATATTTAAACTACCATCATCTAATTCCTCCATTATTTTTACATTTTACATAGTTTGTGTGTCGTAGGCACTGTATAGTTCATAACTGGTTTCTGTTGACACACATTTACAGTGTAATTTGAAATTACCTAGTCGTTGGACTAACATCAGGTATTGTGACTTCATACCTACACTTTCTTTTATTTTTGTCTTTTCCTCTATCATTGCTAGAAGAATAACTTACTTAAGAACAGGAAGGCATACATTTGATGTTAATTAATATAAATTTTAAAATTTACAGGATATTTTTAGCCCATTACCTTATTGGGCAAATAATGCGTTTTCCTGGAAACATTTAAGATTTCATTAGCCATTTAACATCCTTAAGATAAATATTTTAAAAATGTATAACAGTCTAGTCTTTTCTGTAAAGTAAAAAAAAATGTATGTGTAAGATTAGGAAAATAGTAGCCCTAAGGTTATTCTCAACTATCTGTTAAAATCCATTCCTACCAGACATAACAAGAGCTCAACTTCATGCCAAAATTGATTTGAAGTATATCTTCACTCTTGACTTTCTCTGCAGTGGCTCATTTCCCTTTTCTGTGCTTCTCTGTAATGGCCTTCTTCCAAGCTGTGAGACTGGAAAGTCAGAACAAGCCCTACACTGATTTCAGCAGGGAACTGCAGAGACATTTGCCCTCTATTGTAGATGCAAAGCCTAAATTGAATCCTGAGAACAGCACCTTAAAATTACCCCAGAAATCATTTTTTTTCCGACCAGGTATTTAGATGCATTCTTTTTACTCACAGCATTTCAAAGAATTAGCAAGCATGCTCCTCCTGTAAACAGTTTCTATCCTTTTTCCAAATATGATATTTACAAGCACACTTTTGGTTGGCAATACAAATGCAAAATGCTTTGGAGCAAATTAATTCAGAAGCAGAAGAGCCAATTTGGAACTCAGCACAATGTATAACTGCTGACAGTAGATTTTGATAGGGCATCATTTATCTGATAAAACTAGAGGTCACTATGCATTTATTTTCAGTGCTGGGTTTTGTTGCAAAATAATTTTATTTTGGACTTTATAAGCAATTAATTCATTAAAGGCTGTCATTTGTCATCCTCAAGCAGGCATATTTTCTCCCTTCAAATCAGTAGCAGAGTATGCCCTTTTTATTAAGCTGTCTTTTTTGCCAAAGATTTTATGTTTTAGAAGTTTAAAAGAAGAACAGACAGTCATCTGAGCTGCATAAGATGTATAATGAGCATAAAAAAAAGTTGGGCATCATAGTCAACAGGCACGCAGAGAAAGAGATATTCTGAGAACCCAAAATAGAATCCTTGGTTTATTGTTCTCATTTCAAACTGTATTTTAGTCACTGTATTAAAAAAAGCTTACAGGACAAGTCACAATGATAAAAAGCGAAATCAGCATTGTTACAATATAGGCATTTATAACAACAAACAGAAAATTAACCTTAGTTTTGTGTTGGGGTTTTTTTTTAATATTAAATACATAGAGCTGGGTCACCCCTACAACCACTATGCACAGATTAGTATTTCATTTTGACAATTTTTTACAGTTAAAAAAAAATTCTTTACCTAAGCCTACATTCACAAAAGGACTTTGGCATCAAAATGTCCATTGCTGCAGTGCTTTGGCACTTCAGGCTCTTTGGTATGTAATGGAATCCACAGTCCCAAAGAAAGCACATAGGGTCAGATTGACAAGGAATTTTAAATCTTATCATTGTCAGCACTGCAGCACTTAACTTTAAAGTGTCTGCCCCCCAGAGCAGTATCCAGAGGCCAGAATTAGGTCCCCTATACAGTTCATGGGAAAAAGTAGGCACCTCAGAAGGGAACCCAAAAATACTTTATGCTGTCTAGGCAGTGAGAAACAAGAAATGCTGATGAATGAATTCCTCCTAGTATTTAGGCACCTAACATCAGGCTTTAGGGAAATGCCTCTACCAGCAAGGGAATCAACGTCTTGCTTTTTTTCCCCTCACAAATGTGGCTGTAGTAGGGTATGGTGATGGTGCACAAGTGATCAAAGCACTCACTCAGGGTGTGAGATATCTGGATTTATTTCCTATGACTGCCCATGTACCATATGAATTTTCTGGTCATTAGTCAGAATGTGATCTAAGACCACATTCTCTTAGCATGTTTACAGACATTCACCGCACCTGATGTATGTTCATGCGACTTACTTTATGCTGCATGAAAGTAGACCAGAAAGGGAGTGTACAGGCATTTGCTGCTCTGGGGAACCACATGGGGAACCTGTACTTGATAACTCGGAGAATGGGAAGGTGGGATCAGGGAGTCCAGCAGGTCTGCAGGGGTTTGATGGAAATTGGGTGGGTGGCAGATCTGTTGGGGGAGTTGTATGTCCAGGGGCAGTGGGAGGGAAGAGGGGGACTAAAAATAGCCTGGTCAGGGTTGAAGGAGTGGAAAGATCACAGGTTTGGTGCTGGGTTGGCCTGCTGGGCTTTCTCTCTCCCATGGCATATAAGTGCCAAATGTATATAAGTGATAGATTGGGTTAATCCATTCCATATCTAAGTTGGTTCATTAAGTTAGTTAGGGTTAAGTGAACTACTTTAGATCAGGCCCACCTTTTTTGCCCAATTGAACTCCCTTGAATGCCTGCAGAGAGGGGCATTTAGATTGACCTAAAGCTATATACAATAAATGTTCTGGGGGTATATGTTGTGCATACACATGCAAAAGATGGAAAAAGAGCAAGAGACAGAAAAAAAAAAAAAGATGTTAGATTACTGGCTAAGAAAGTCAGCTGGGAAGGTGGAGACCTGAGTTTCAGCTCCGGCTCTAACAAATATACACTTTTATACACCACCTTCTGGATTAGCTGTTTTATGCGGATCCATGTCCCTCAGGCAAGACAGGTAGATAAATGCCTAGTTTGTGTATCCAATAAGGCTTTTGGCATGAGCTAGGTTTTGTGGTTATTAGCACCACTCAGAGTCAAGAAGTCTGATGAAGAGTCAGGTTCATTCATTATCAGTGTTCTACCTGATCATCCATTGCATGAAACAAATCTCTGCATGGCAACTCTTTCCATTTGGTCCAAGTTGAATCTTTTAAAAATGACTTCTTACATCTTTTCCCCCCCACCAAACAAAATGATGATAAACAATGCTTAATCAATTTTCATGTAATAAACAATTAAAAACACATATAAACAGTCTAATAGCACTGTTCATTTAGGGCAGAATTATAAATGCATAATTATAAACAGCTTTCTTGCTGCTTAGGTAGCATTTTTGGTACTTGTGTGAAGGTGCCATCTCATTACCCCTGCATTGTGGATGTGTGAGTCTTATACTAGGCTTGTGCGAATAGGGAAGTATTCGATTTGGATTCTCATTTGCATATACATAGCTGCACATGTCCCAGTATTTATGGATCCAAGTGAGCATGCTTACAAAACCACAGTGCCAGTAAGGGGACCAGGTACACATCTGCATACACAGCAGTTATGCAAATAGAAAATTACCATTTGGGTACACAAATAGAAAAAGAATTCTGCCCCTAGTCTCTGATGCTTGCTCCACTGTCATGAGTACTTGTGGGCATACCCTTGGATATCAGAATCATTGTTTTCCAGCAGTGTTAAGTCCTTTAGTTATGGTTAAGTTATATTCTGGAACTCAGCCATCTCAACCTATTGTTGTTATTATCCATCTGAGACCTCCTTGGCAAAATGGCTGGCTTAGAGTCCTTTATTTCCTCTTTCCTGGGATTTAAACAAGGTGACAGTTGAATACAGAACCACATATAACTATGGATCTAATTGTAATAACACTACTGTTTGCAACTATTTTTCAACCATAGATATGCACAGCATGACTTCTATTTTTGTTAATCTGTTTGCCATTCATTCCAAATGAATATTTTATGCAAACAAACTTCAGAATATGTATGGCTTCATACTGTTTGCTGTAAGCATTTCTACCACTTTTCACCTTTTGTAATTTTCATTTTACACAGTGGGCCCAAACTATACCCTACTGAAGTCATTGAGTATTTTTTTAAACAAACTATCAGCTTGAACAAGTCACTTTAACATCAGACATTCACCCAACCAGATCTTCCATTTGCAAGTGCATTTGGAATGCATCTGGTGAAAAAGGAATGTGAATGCATATTTTTGTGTGTATTTTCATGTTCTGCTTTCCACAAATTATTTGTAGAAAGCTAATAAAAAGATCTACGGCTAACTTACAAACAGCCTTGCACTTTTTTATTCAAAATAATGGTAAAGAGGGAAGGAATCTACTACATTTATGTTCATACCAAATGCATTTTCCCCCCAAAAACTCAGCCCTCCAAAACGGGTGTGCATCTTAAACAGGGGAAGCTGATACTCTGAACCAGAATCAAAGCATGTAATGACTGTCATGTAATAGGCCCCTGTAATGGCTGCCATGGGCTGTGCTTCTCACCCATGCCAGGAAGGAGAGGCAGAGTCCACCCTTTGGGGTCATAGCTAGCTTTAACTCTGCTGCACAGTAGAACTGTAGTTCTGAAACTGTATCTAGAAACTAAGTGATGTTGAGAAGCCTGGGGTCAATATTCAGCCATTTTGAGCCCATGCTGTGGCAGCTAAGGGTGCCTTTACACATGCAAGGAGGCTGTTCCAACATGTTGTAATTACTTAGTTGTGTCTGTTGGAGTGTGGTATTTATCGCACTCCAGTAGACTCCAGCATCTCATGTATCAGCATCCCTGCACTGAAGTATGGTGGCAGGGGTGCTTTAACTAAAGCTTATTTGATGAGCTTTAGTTAAAGCATCCTCACCGCCATTTTTCAGCATGGGGACGCTGATGCACATGACTCTCCGGGAGTTTTAACTAGAGGGGCTCTTGGAGCTGCTCTAATTAAAGTCCACCCCCCGCCACACACACACACACCAACACCACCACCACCAGTCCTGGAGCACATGTATACATGCTTAAGATTCTTTTATCTTTGTTCTTCCTTCCCAAAACAAGGTGTGTGTATTACCTAGGGGAATGTGGTATACAAGTCAATATGGTGTCTACTATACTTTCTAATGCAACTGGCATTGGGGAACACATTATGTGGCCAGGCTTCTATGAAGGGGGGCACCATCTAAAAATTAGGGTTCTCTTCAAACCCTTTGTCATCTTCATCAAGAATGTTAGAAGAAATCATCCTTATTTAACCAGGTCTACAACACAGGAATAATTTAGTAAGAAACCTTAATTGAATCTTCTATTACTGGGACAGATTCTGATTTTATCTTACTGTTCTAGATCCAATTATATCAATTTCTCTCACTTTTTTATTATGGTCAAATAATCCTGCATCCAGCCCAATAATCCTGTATAATTCTGTATGCAGCCCAAGTTGCTCAGATGAATGTTAGGTAAATATGTATGCAGGAATTCCTTGTCTGATGCTGGTGTAAGTGTAGCACTGTTATATACGTAGAAGGAACTGCAATCCAACACCTGGAGTAATTTCCATGCGTCTTTGCGTACCTCCAACCCTCACCATAGTGTGTCATTGCACATGGGAGATGTATGTATACCTGCAAAGACTTTAGCTCTACATAATGCCCCCCCATAACTTTCAAGCTATTACTTGGGGAACTTTAGTAATGAAAAGTTCTGTGCCAAAGAGAGGGCATTCACAGCCTCAACAATAACTTTCTGTAGACTCTCTGCCCACTATCCATCTACAGTTCCATTGAAGTCAAGGAGGAGGGGTGGAGGAGTGATTTAAATACTTGCTCAGGCAATTGGAGTTTTTCCTGAGTAAGGATTACAGAATTTGTTTTTATTATGCCAGAAGACACCTGTCTACATACAGCTCCTTTCAGAAACATTTAACAACAGTGGTTGAAATAAAGACTTATAGAAAATAGAATTTGCACAGCAGTGTTTAATGTGCACAATATAAGTCACTGAAATTTGAATATCATACAGAGGTGTGTGCCATAAGGAACTTGATTACAACAAGATTTACAGAGGGAAAATATTAGTATATGCTGATTCAATTAGTTTTGAAAACTTGCAGTACAATGCCAGTGCTGCTTCTGTGCCATTATTTTCTTCAATATGCATTGTTTTAACTGCATGCACACAGTAATCATAGTAATGGGATAAAAACATGATGTGGGTGGGTGCGTGCCTCTGGAGAGACAATGAAGATGTATATTTTTCCCCAGTATATTATTGTCATAATTTCTGTGAGATTTAACTTTCCTGTTCCTACGGTCTGATTTTACACCATTTGTAAGTTTGTCTGCCATGAGTCGAGAAGATATGTTATTTGTATTAGAGAACCTGGATTATTTGTATCCAAGTGGTTCTCACTTGGTTTAAAGCAGATGGCTAAACTAAAGATATATATGAGATATTTACTAAAGGGGTTGCCTAATTAGCTCTGCAGTAAAATCTCAATATCTGCACTTGAGGTCGTATTAGATCGCAGTAAACTACCTCCACCATAGGTTTGTATTTGTAAACACAAGTAATATTCTGTGATGGCATTATTTAGTGCACTGCAAAACATGTGTAGATGCTGATATAGCTGGCTGGCTGTGGCTAGCCCAACAGTGGAGCACCCTTTTGACACACCCAGCCCCTCCATAGCATGTTGAGTTGTTTTGGAGTAGCCCTAGGCTGGCAGGCTGACCCCCCAGGCTCCTTGCCAGCTGAGGCTACTCCTAACCAGCTCAATGTTCTGTGGTCCCAGGTGTATGTATAAATGCAGTGCTTAGAAGCAATAAACTTCAGTGCAAACTATGCTGGAGTTTATTGTGTCATGCTAATTGCACATGTAGATGCGCCCACTGCTCAGCTGTTTGTTGCAGATTTTACTTCCCTTCTCTACTCAGTGCCACTTCATTTGTACACCACTTTTCTACTCAGCAGGACTTTTCAGCAGTCCCACACAGCTTATTGCAGATCAATGGGATATTTGCCTTTGTCTTCAAGAGGACCAGAATCTGTCCTTCAGGCCTAAATCCTTGGGGGTTTGAAACCTTCATTTATTTCAGGTACAAGATTAGGCTCATATATTTATATATGTCCTACTGGTATAGGCAGAATTGTGTGTGTATAATTATATATGTAATTCTGACTATACCAGCATGCACTATTTCAACTCCACTTTAACAAAGAACTTGAAAGACTATAATTTTGAGGACATTAATAGTCAAATGTACTACTGGTCATCAAAATTGGTAATTTGCTAGAATGCTTTGCAGAATAAAGAGTGTAATGGCCATGGACAATTCGAATAGAAATACTTAAAGACTTTTCTTTGAATGAGAAAAAATTATTTTACTAAAAATTTCTGTATAATTCTCAAATCTGAACTTATGAGTTGCTAGGTCAGTGAAAATGCACTCCTTCAGAATTACTCATTCAGAATAATGAGACACTTAATGTAAAGTGGCTTATTATCATAAATGGATAAGCCACAAGCTCTTAAGCAACTAAGAAAGATTTTATGAAGCAGCCGATCTTATAGTCAGATACAATATTTCCTTCAAATTTTCTTTAAAATTATGGTACTTTTAAAATTCTCTTTCCTTAATCTTTGCTAAAACACCTAGACTTGACATATGTCATAAATCATGTCTTCTAACTACCTAAGGTTATCTATCGAAAATGATAATGAGCTTTATACTTTAAACTATTCAGGATTGCTCCGGGGTAATTCTAGAAGACAGTCTTAGGACAGAATTTAAAACTTTCTAAAATATTCAAAAACAGATTGAACTACTTAAATTAACAAGCAGTCTATTACTCAGATTAACAATTAGTGTGATCAAAAATATAGTTAGGCAAACTTCTTTAATGAGTTGCAGTAGAATTAACAATTTCATTCATTTCTGATTTAGTAAAGCTTTGTAAGTCCCACCCAATATTTTAATTTACAAAATAATTTATAGTCATTTAAAAAAATATGCAATGCTAGCCTGCTTTTTTGCTTGAACTGGAAGAAATAATAATACAAGTTTTAATTAAAAATCCTTTTATCAGTTAATCTGGTAGGGTTTTGTCCCCCTTTTCTTCTGAAACAAAGATGCTGCTAGCTATAATTGGAGAAAAAAATGAAAGGATCCATTTAAAAATGGAACAGTAAATGAAAAAGCTTCTTTCCTTTGGGGAATAGACAAAGAAGTAAAGAAAAAATATAACTGAATGTTATGTGGTACCAGCTTACCAGCTTTTTATTATGTGGCTATCTGGAAGATCAATACAGTAATACTCTGTCAGTACTTCACAAACTGAGAGTTATGCTTAATATGGTTAATGATACCACAAACACAATTAGACTGCTGACTCATTGGTATGAAGATTTGGAACCCGTATGGGAAGTACACACACAGTCTTGGGTAATCCAAGGACTCTTGGCAAAGTTTTGAAGCAAACTGCTGATTTTCTTGAATTTAATATTTTACACAATTCTTCTACGGCTGACATATGGACTTGGGGCTATAAGAAATTCTAGAATAGGGAAAGGCCATCAGTACCAGTGTAGCTGTTGTGTATTTGTTTACATTATTTTCAAGTTTTAGCTTTTCCACCATTTATCTTTGATCCTATACTTTTGAGAAAATACAAGATATGTTTAAGTCTTAAACTTATTCATGCTTTTTTCCTCAACAGCCTTCATATGTTTATCATAAAAATGAATTCTGCTTTGCTCCAGGTTTGCTACATTTTTTTTCATTATGCTTCATATCCTGTTTAAAAAAAAAAAAAAATCTATTTTTATCAACTGTTTTAGTCCATTTGATAATTTTTGGAACATCAAGAAGGATGACTCACAACCCCTTATCTTTCTGTGTTGGATTATTCCATTAAAATTTCCTCACAGCATAGATTATTGAGCCAAGTATCATTTGGGTTGCATATAAGCACAAGACAATAAGAACTTTCTTGTGGGATGCAAAGAAATGCAAACCAGGTATAAATGCAAATGCTGTCTTATCAAGTGTTTCTCAAAGTGCCAGCCAGCCCAAAGATATGCATAGCAGTTTATCTAGCACACCTGTAATTCAAGTGTGTAAAGTACTACTAGCTTTGGCCTAAATCCATCAAACATTAATTCAGTTTTGCCAACATAAAAAATAATAATATGCTTCACATAGCATACTGTCATCCTGTAGAATTCACTCCTGCATTATGCCATAAAGTTGCATATCATCTTGCAGCTCTGTACTTAATGGCAAAATTGATATCTCAGCATGCTAAACTATGGCTAAAATTATGTTTCAGCTCATATTTTCAGGATCACAGAATTCAGAAATAAATTATTTCCCTTTGTACAATGTTGAACTATTGGCTGGGTGCATTATAGTTTTATTTTATTTAATATATTCATTTTATCTCTAGTTTTCCCTCACATCTCTACCTATTGGCTTCTGCCAATCCTGGAGTGTATGGTCTATTATGGCAAAGCTTACACTTCTTTAAAATAGAAAAAATGGCATGTGTGTAACCAAAAGTACCTTCCTAAAAAGAAAAAAAATATTTTTTGTCAATATTCAATTGAAATACAATAATACTGGGTCCTATAGTTCTTCCATCCTAGTTTCACCTCCTTAATCAAAGTAATCCCTCATTTTTGGTTAGTCTTCTATGATAGTTGCGGAAGGGGAGGGTTAACTCTGATAGTCTTGGCTTGCACCTTCTGCGACTTTTCCGACTCTTTCCTGCCACGTCTTGATGACTGTAGCTGTCATTAATCAGGAGTTAGTATCTACTGCAGTAGGCTACTGGCAAACCCTAACCCCTTTTATCTGTGGTCCCGCCTTTTTGTTGCCTCCTTTAACGACGCAAGGGATTTTGTGCGACACTCAAACCACACTCCGTCATAAGTAACTCCTTTTATTGTCCTTTGAGTGTTGTTACACTCTTAACCGTTACAAAAAAACCCTTTCCCCACCCCCCCAAAATACCTTTGAAGTATTCTTATCTACAATGATGCCCTGATCAGTCTGTCTACCTTTCCAAGCCTAACCAGGGATTGTCTTGAAATTTCCACCTTTAACTTTCAGGTAAGTAATTTTTTTTTCCTTCTTTTTTTTTCCTTTTTTTTTTGTTTTGTCCATAAGCCCTCACTAGGGATAGTCAACAACTAAAAATCCAAAAATCAAAGGTGAGGTTTCCTTTTCATTTTTGCCGCACTCCTCTCTCTCCTCTCTCGCTGTCTTATTATTTTTTTCTCCAGGGGATCCGCTCCTGTTCCCGCTTCTCACAGCTTCTCCACTTCCCTTCCTGGGTGATCCTTCTCTTGCTCGGGATACACTCACCACCTTTCTTCATCTGGCCCTCTCTCCCTCGCTGGACCAACTTCCAGGCTCATCCTGTCCCTGCGGTCTTCTTTCGTTCACCATCCTTCAGGAGACTCTGCCCTTTTTCCCCCACTCCTTCCTGCCACGTGGCTATCTCCTGCAGCTCCTTTATAAGCAGGAAGCAGCTGCTTTTAAAACACTGCTCTCCTTGATTGATTTCTCCATGCTATCATCATCCAGTGCCAGTATTTCTTCACAATAGTGAAGATCCTTGTTATCTATTATAAGATTATCTTTGAAAAAGTACTACAGCACCTGTCCTCTAGCATTAACCATTACTTGGAGTCATTTATTACAACAAAGCTTCAATAGAACTTTGTCATTCGATGTTTTTGTATAAAGCATGTAGCCAAAAATCTCAGTTACAGATGTTTAAATCTGGTGGGTGCTTAGAACCTCTGAAATACTGGCTACTTATTTAGGTGCCTTATTAGAGGATCTAGTGCCTTTAGATTCTAATATTTGCAGGGGGGACCCAAAAATTGACCATAACTTTTAAAGTAGGGATGTGTCAAAAGCGGAACAATAAGTACTTCCAAACTTCAATGAACTTTAATGTTTAGAATTTTGGATTAGAACTCCATGGTGGGAGGTGGGGGAAGTTTCTGCACAAATAGCAAAATAAAATCTCCCAAATCAGTAACCACTGACTTTTGGAGAAGTTCCAGAATGGATCCAATCTTTATCTAAACTTAACTTTTTTCATCTCTACTTGAAAAGGACCATGAGTTTACTCAGAATATGTACTTATCCCAACTCAGTCTAAATAATGGTCACACAAGACTGGTCACTTAGACCGGTTTATATGCAATATCTGTATATTAGACGTAAAGTTGTCCAAGTGATCGGAAATCAACCTAAACCTGTAACTGTACAGAAATTCAGCATACATAGATTGGTCTAAAAATGGTAGTACCCAGTATAAAATGGAGCTGGAACACTGTTTATACAAACTGAATTGATTTAGGTTGGACCAGAAATCAAACTTCTGTACCAGATCCCCTATCAATTCGCATTAGATCATTGTCCTTTGGCATCCCAGGCTCCTTTGCATTCCTCCACAATTCCCCCTTACAGGGAGATGTGCTAGTACAGGCATATGTTTCAGTTAAATGAATTGTTCATATATCTGTGTGTTCTGCTACCAGTCTAACTTAGACCATTTACAGAAACCTGTGCAAGCCAGATCAAGTCCTCTGCAGGCCTTTTAAATGTCTGTACCTGGCCTAAAGAAACAGCCTGTGAAAAATTTTCTCACCTCATTGAGGCTCACTTACTGGTTTCTGAGTGTGTTTTGTTCCTTTAAAAGTTTTAAGACAACATTGAGTCTGGGTGTTTTAGAAGGCTTGATATTAATTGATACTACTCAGTTTTGATAATTGTGCAGTTAAATGAAGTACAACTATACCACAAAGTAGACAGTGGGGATGAAGAATTTTTATGCACTTAATCAATATACAGCTAACTGATGTTTGTTACAATATAAGCAACAGGCATATGATTCAGTTAAATGATCCAGTTTATGTATCTGATAGACATATACCACATTTACTCAAATCTAAGATGACCCTAAATTTAAAACAGGCCCCCAATACTTAGATTTCATATATACAAAAGTTATGACTGTATTATATTTTAATTACTGGAGGTTTGGCTTGAATTCGTCCTCCTCCCATTGCTATAGAGGGGAAAATGGTGGTTGGGGTGTCAAGTGACCCCCATACCCTTTGTCCCTCCCAACTTCTTTCCCCTGAAGGCCCTTCTCCTCACTTACAGTCAAACTCTGCTCAAGCTCTCTTCCCTCCATAGGCATGTGACAGTAAGAGGAGCAAAGAGGCAGAGACTAATTTGAAACACAAGGGACAAAAACACACTGATTTTAAAATTAGCGAATAAAACAATAAATTAAAAAAAATACTTGTACTATGCAAATTACTATAGGTACCTACAGAATGAGTTCATCCAGAATTCATGCATTTTAGGTTTTTTTGCAAACTGCTGCAAGTTTTAGCACAGGTACTCTATAAACACATTTTTAAGCAACACTTTTGTGCCTACTTATACATAGCACGAACTAAGCAGGATATTAGTCCAAAGTAAAAAATCTCATGATTTCTCAAATAGTTGATTGAGCTGGGTCCCAGCAGAGTCAACAGTATTTCAAGCCATGGTGACCCCACAACCCAGCACTGTTCAATATGTCTGTGTACTCCAGATACCCTCACAAAGGATCCATGTTCTAATTAGCCCCTCACTCATGACTGGAACTGGGTGTTCTTGACACAAGTCCTTGGATCCCCTAAAAATGTATATGCAGATAATGCTCAGGGCTACCTAGTCTGGCTCCACCCCATGGAGGTCAGGGCCACATCAGTCATTTGATAGGCTGAGAGATGGGGCAATAGAGACTCTCATCTACGTAGACATTTAGTGATATCATACTAGTAAACTAGAGAACTTATTATATATTTGTTTCTAAATGAGCTGCTATTAACAGCTACCAAAACTGTGTTTTACTGTCCACTATGGCAAGAAATTAGCACATTAAGCAGTATTTCATAGATACCTTATGACATCATATTATTGTTAATGTTGTTGTTGTGATTTATTAGAATATTTGAATTATATAAACAAAAGCAGATTCTGGAGGAGTTGTTTTTCCCCCTGCATAAGGGTCTTCACTATTCTTCTGCTCTAAAAATATCCAGATTTCTGCATCATTAGGACACATTGCAAGGATTTTCCCTCCTCAACAATCCTTTCAGGCAGGGCAAGGGAAA